>NC_091979.1:267601630-267932957 GCF_044704955.1 Pristiophorus japonicus
ACAAGCACAGGAGCTCGGCGCTTGGATTCCACTCCCCGCCCCCCGGGCTTCTTTCCAAGCTAGGCGCCGATCTCCTGTGTTTCTAGCTAGCCGAGGGAGCAATCCTGCTGGCCGGCACTCCGACCTGTGCATCGGAGACGGCACAGCAGCAAACATACGCATTTCGGCAAAAGCTATAATTTAAGTGCCATAAATCACTGTGCATCGCGTCTCACGAGAGACAGAGCCTAGTGTTGCACATGCGCAGACCAGGATGTGGTATGTTCTACTAGGGCATCACCCAGCAAAGGTGTGTGTGCTTCAGTAAGTACTGTCTCACAATAACAAGAATAACAAAATTAATAATAATAATTATGGGTGCAACTCTGACTATGCCTCATGTCATAAGATTAATTTGCTTGCATGCCATGCAGAGGCGATAGATAATACGACACCAACATTGCAGAAACCAGATCGCTTGGGCATTAATGGGGAGGAGGCCATACCCTGATCGAATCTACAGGGACAGGCGCTTATACCTATACCTGAGTGAGGCAGGCTGCAGTTTAGAAAGGAGGTCAGCACAGAGATCTGCCAGCAAATCAGGGCAGGCATACAGCCAAGAAATGGCAGGAGGAATGCCCTACCTGTGGAAGTAAAGGTTGTTATGTCTTGAATAAAGAATCTGACCAGATACTGTAAGCTCAAGGTAATGTGTGACCGTAGTCCTTTATTACAGTGCCTCTCCAGCCTGTGAGGCCTCCTTATGTACAAGTGCTCCCAAGGGATTGTGGGATCCCTTGGGACTGAGGGGATGAGCCCTCTGGTGGATAAACATGGTATTTATAGGTTTACATATATAACAACACTTCCCCCCAAAGTCAATAATGTAACTATTTACAATATGAGTCGATCTGGGGCCTTCCTTTCCCTGGTTGATTGTCTCGGTGCAAATGCTGGTTTTGGTGAGTTGTTTGTTGGGACCTCGCTGGGCTGCTGCGCAGCTGGCCTTGCTGGGCTGCTGGGCATGGTGAGTCCTGCTGGGCTGCTGCGGGTGATGGATTCTGCTTTGTGGTCAACCACTGGGTCGGTTACCACTTGTGTATGTGTGGGAGGGTTGAAAAAGATAGAGTCTATTGTGGGTTGTTCTGAATAGTCCGTGAATCTGAGTTTTACTTGGTCCAAGGTGAGTCCATTTGAAAATTTGAACTGAAACACACTACTCACCTCTTTAGCCATGACAGTGCCAGGAAGCTACTTGGGACCTTGTCCATAGTTTAACACAAATACAGGATCATTAATCTTGATTTCGCGTGACACATTTGCGTTATCATGGTATGCACTTTGTAGAAGCCGCCTGCTCTCTACCTGTTCATGTAGATCAGGGTGACTAACGAGAGCCTTGTCTTAAATACCCTTTTCATGAGCAGTTCAGCGGGGGGGGGGGGGCACCCCAATGAGTGAGTGGGATCTTATGCGGTAACTAAGCAGGACTCGGGATAGGTGAGTCTGCAGTGAGCCTTCAGTTACCCTCTTCAAGCTCTGCCTGATTGTTTGCACTGCTCGCTCTGCCTGACCATTGGACGCTGGTTTAAATGGGGCAGATGTGACATATTTGATCCCATTGCGGGTCATGAACTCCTTGAACGCGGCACTGGTAAAGCACAGCCCATTGTCACTCACGAGTACATCAGGCAGGCCGTGCGTGGGCTGCAGGCTTTCAATGGTGGCAGCATTTGTGCTTGCCGACATTATCTCACATTCAATCTGTTGTGTATGGAGAAAGAGTCAGACTAAACACAGTGAGCTCAAAGTAAAGTGTGACCATAGTCTTTTATTGCAAGTCTCCAGAGTGCCTCTCCAACCTGTGAAGCCTCGTTAAATACCTGTGCTCCCAAAGGAATATGGGATACAGAGTAAATACAAGTATACATAAATAACAACACCCCGCCCCCCCCAAAGTCAATAAGTAACTACTTACAACATGAGTCGATCTGGGGCCCTTCTTGTTCTGGTTGATCGTCTCGGTGTGAAAGCTGGTGTGTTGAATCATTTGTTGGGCCCTCGCTGGGCTGCTGTGCAGCTGGCCTTGCTGGGATGCCTGATGTGTTACGCCCCGCTGGGCTGCTGTGGATGATGGGCTCTGCTTCGTGGTCAACCGTGGTGCCAGTTGCCATTGGTGGTGTGTGTGTTGGGTCCTGCTGGGCTGCTGTGGATGATGGGTTCTGCTTCGTGGTCAACCGTGGTACCGGTTGCCACTGGTGTGTGTGTTGGGGGATCAAAAAAGGTAGGGTCCAAGGTGGGTTGCTCAGGATAGTCCGTGAATCTGAGTTTGATTTGGTCCAAGTGTTTCCGGTGAATGAGTCCATTTGAAAGTTTGACCCGAAACACCCTGCTCCCCTCTTGGGCCACGACAGGGCTGGGAAGCCACTTGGGACCTTGTCCATAATTTAATACAAATACAGGATCATTGATTTCAATCTCGTGTGACACATTTGCGCTATTATAATATGTATTCTGTTGAAGCCACCTGCTCTCTTAAGTGCTCTTTTCATGAGCAGTTCAGCAGGTGGGATCCCACTGACTGACTGGGGTCTCGTGCGGTAGCTAAGCAGGGCTCGGGATAGGCGAGTCTGCAGTGAGCCTTCAGTTACCCTCTTCAAGCCTTGCTTGATGGTTTGCACTGCTCTCTCTGCCTGACCATTGGATGCTGGTTTAAACGGGGCAGATGTGACATGAATTCTTTGAACTCAGCACTGGTAAAACATGGTCCGTTATCGCTCACCAGGACATCGGGCAGGCTGTGTGTGGCAAACATGACCTGCAGGCTTTCAGTAGTGGCAGCGGATGTGCTAGCCAACATTACCTCACATTGAATCCACTTGGAGTACGCGTCTACAGCCACAAGGAACATTTTACCCAAGAACGGGCCTGCATAATCGACGTGTACCCTAGACCATGGTTTGGAGGGCCAAGACCATAAACTTAGCCTCCCTGGGTACAGTGCTTAATTGCGAGCATGTATTACATCTGTGAACGCAGGACTCTTAAGTCTGCATCGATACCGGGCCACCACACGTGGGATCTGGCTATTGCTTAGATCATTACGATGCCTGGGTGGGTACTGTGGAGGTCATTGATGAAGGTGTCTCTGCCCTTCTTGGGGACCAGTACTCGATTGCCCCACAGAAGGCAGTCTGCCTGTATAGACAGTTAATCTTTGGGCCGCTGGAACGGCTTTATCTCTTCCTGCATTTCCACTGGGACACTGAACCAGCTCCTGTGAAGCACACAGCTTTTGACTAGAGATAATAAGGAGTCCTGGCTTGTCCAGGTTTTGATCTGCCGGGCAGTGACGGGTGATTGCTCACTCTCAAATGCTTCCATAACCATTGCTAGATCTGCGGGCTGCATCATTTCCACCACCGTGGTGGGCAATGGCAGCCTACTGAGAGCATCGGCGCAGTTTTCTGTGCCTGGCCTGTGGCGGATGGCGTAGTTGTATGCGGACAACGTGAGCGCCCATCTCTGGATGCGGGCCGATGCGTCGGTATTTATCCCTTTACTCTCAGAGAACAGGGATATAAGTGGCTTATGGTTAGTTTCCAATTCGAATTTTAGCCCAAACAGGTATTGATGCATTTTCTTTACCCCATAGACACACGCTAACGCTTCTTTCTCAATCATGCTGTAGGCTCCCTCAGCCTTAGACAGACTCCTGGATGCATAAGCAACCGGTTGTAGTTTCCCGAAATCATTAGCTTGTTGCAATACACACCCGACGCCATATGACGACGCATCACATGCTAGTACCAAACATGGATCATACAACACAAGCAATTTGTTTGAGCATAACAATTTTCTTGCTTTTACAAAGGCATTTTCTTGGCTTTTGTCCCAAACCCATTCGTCCCCTTTTCGTAGTAAGACATGCAGTGGTTCTAACAGTGTGCTGAGACCCGATAAGAAGTTACCAAAGTAGTTCACAAGTCCCAGAAACGACTGCAGCTCCATCATGTTCTGTGGCCTCAGTGCATTCTCGATTGCCTCCGTCTTCGCGTTGGTGGGCTTGGTGCCGTCTACCGCAATCCTCCTTCCCAGGAACTCCACTGCAGGTGCCAGGAAAACGCACTTTGAGCGTTTTAACCTGAGCCGCACGCGGTTGAGTCAACTAAGAACTTCCTCCAGTTTCTGCAGGTGCTCGACTGTGTTCCGACCTGTGACCAAGATGTCGTCCTGGAAGACCACAGTGTGCGAGACTGACTTCAATAAGTTTTCCATGTTTCTCTGGAATATCGCTGCCGCTGATCAGATTCCAAGCGAGCATCTGTTATAAACAAAAAGACCTTTGTGCGTGTTGATGCAGGTGAGGGCCTTCGATGATTCCTCCAGTTTCTGTGTCATGTAGGCTGAAGTCAGATCCAGCTTCGTGAACGTCTTTCCTCCCACCAGCGTTGCAAAGCGGTCGTCGGCCTTTGGTAGTGGCTATTGGTCTTGCAGGGAGAAACGATTTACAGTTACTTTGTAATAGCCACAGATTCTGACGGTGCCGTCTCCTTTGAGGACTGGGACAATAGGACTGGCCCACTCTTTGAACTCGATCGGGGAAATGATGCCCTCGCTTTGCAGCCGGTCTAGCTCGATCTCTACCCTTTCTCTCATCATGTACGGTACTGCTCTCGCCTTGTGATGGATGGTTCGCGCCCCCAGAATTAGGTGGATCTGCACTTTTGCTCCTTGGAATTTCCCGATGCCTGGTTCGAACAGCGAAGGAAATTTGTTGAAGACCTGGACAGACAAAGTGTCATCAGCGGGCGATAGCGCTCGGACATCGTCCCAATTCCAGCGTATCTTTCCCAGCCAGCTCCTGCCGAGCAGCGTGGGACCATCGCCTGGTACCACCCAGAGTGGTAGCTTGTGCACTGCTCCATTGTAGGAGATCTTTATGGTTGCACTGCTGATTACAGGAATCAGTTCTTTCGTGTAAGTTCTTAGTTTTGTGTGAACTGGAGTTAAGACTGACCTTGAGGCCTTGCTGCACCACAACCTTTCGAAAGTCTTTTTGCCCATGGTGGACTGGCTCGCACCCATGTCCAGCTTCATTGACATCGGGAGTCCATTTAGTTCAACATTCAGCATTATTGGGGGACAATTCGTGGTGAATGTGTGCATCCCATGTACCTCTGCCTCCTCGATCTGAGGCTCTGGTTCGTCATGATCCTCCGTGGATCTGTCCTCCTCTGTAGGTTTAACAGGCTTTGCAGATCACCTGCACATTTGTTGGAGGTGTCCCATTGTTCCACAGCCCTTGCAAATGTACTCTTTGAATCGGCATGAATGGAAACGATGATCACCCCCGCAGCGCCAACAAGGTGTTAATGGCCTTGCATTCATCACCCTTGATGGTGGACTCTGAGACATCTGCGGACGTGTAGCTGCAAGTATATGTGACCTGCTCTGTACATTATGATTCGAAAACAACATCACTTTGTTCACAGTACTTGTAGCAGCACTTGTGTGCTGAGAGATTTGCTTCATATTGTCACTGGTGGCAATGAAAGCCTGGGCTATCGCTATGGTCTTACTCAAGGTTGGGGTCTCTACAGTCAACAGTTTGCGAAGTATGGTTTTGTGGCCAATGCCAAGTACGAAAAAAATCTCTGAGCATGTGCTCCAAATGTCCTTCAAATTCGCAATGCCCTGCAAGGCGTCTTAGCTCGGTGACTTCCTGGCCTTCAGACCTTTTTAGGTGTAGAACCGGTACCTCGCCATCAGAACGCTTTCCTTCGGGTTCAAATGCTCTCGGACCAGTGTGCATAAATCATCATACAATTTCTCCGTGGGTTTTGCTGGAGTGAGCAAATTCTTCATGAGGCCATACGGTTGGTGCCCCACAGATGGTGAGGAGGATCGCTGTACGTTTGGCAGCGCTCTCTTCCCCATCTAGCTCATTGGCCACGAAGTATTGGTCGAGTCGCTCCACAAAAAGTTTCCCAATCATCTCCCTCCGAGAATTTCTCCAGGTTGCCCACTGTTGTCTGCATCTTTGGGTTCGCTACCTGTATCTCGTTGCCAGTTATTGTGTATGGAGAAAGAGTCAGACTGAATACTGTGAGCTCAAAGTGAAGTGTGACCTGAGTCTTTTATTGCAGGTCTCCAGAGTGCCTCTCCAACCTGAGAAGCCTTCTTAAATACCTGTGCTCCCAAGGTATTATGGGATCCCTTGGGACTCCAGGGGATGAGCCCTCTTGTGGCTGTACAGAGTAAATACAAGTATACATATATAACACAATCCATTTGGAATACGTATTTACAACCACAAGGAACTTTTTTCCCAAGAATGGGCCTGCATAGTCCACTTGGACTCTGGACCACGGTTTGGAGGGCCAGGACCATAAACTTAGTGGCGCCTCCCTGAGTGCATTGCTTAACTGTGAACATGTGTTACATTTGTGCACGCAGGACTCTAAGTCTGCATCGGGCCACCACACGTGGGATCTGGCTATCACTTTCATCATTACGATGCCTGGATGGGTGCTGTGGAGGTCACTAATGACAGTGTCCCTGCCCTTTTTTGGCACCACTACCCGATTACCCCATAGGAGGCAGTCTGCCTGTATGGACATTTCATCTCTGCACCGCTGGTGCGGTTTTATTTCTTACTGCATCTCTAATGGGACACTAGACCAACTCCCGTGGAGCACACAGTTTTTTTTTACTAAGGACAGTAAGGGGTTCTGGCTCGTCCAGTTTCTAATCTGTCAGGTGGTAACAGGTGATTGCTCACTCTCAAATACTTCCATTACCATAACTAAACCTGTGGGCTGCGCCATCTCCACCCCTGTGGTGGGCAACGGCAGCCTACTGAGAGCATCGGCACAGTTTTCTGTGCCTGGCCTGTGGCGGATGGCGTAGTTGTATGCGGACAACGTGAGCGCCCATCTCTGGATGCAGGCTGATGCATTCGTGTTTATCCCCTTACTTTCAGAAAAGAGGGATATAAGTGGCTTATGGTCAGTTTCCAATTCAAATTTGAAAACAAACAGATATTGATGCATTTTCTTACCCCATAAACACACACTAATGCTTCTTTTTTGATCATGCTGTAGGCTCTCTCAGCCTTAGACAGACTTCTGGATGCATAAGCAACCGGTTGCAATTTCCCAGATTCATTAGCTTGTTGCAATACACACCCGACCCTGTACGACGACGCATGACATGCTAGTAGCAAACGCTTACATGGATCATACAACACAAGCAATTTGTTTGAGCATAACAGTTTTCTAGATTTCTCAAAGGCATTTTCTTGGCTTTTACCCCATACCCATTCATCTCCTTTACACAGTAATGAGTGCAGTGGTTCTACCAGTATGCTAAGGCCCAGTAAAAAGTTACCAAAATAGTTCAGGAGTCCTAGAAACGACCGCAGCTCCGTCATGTTCTGTGGTCTCGTTGCGTTCTTGATTGCCTCAGTCTTTGAATCGGTGGGCCTGATGCTGTTCGCTGTGATTCTTCTCCCCAGGAACTCCACTTCAGACGCCAGGAAAACGCACTTCCAGCATTTTAACCTGAGCCCCACACGATTGAGCCGATTAAGGACCTCCTCCAGGTTCTGCAGATGCTCGACGGTGTCCCTGAAGACCATATGCGCGGGACCGACTTCAGCAAGCTTTCCATGTTTCTCTGGAATATCGCCACGGCTGATCCAATCCCAAACGGGCATCTGTTGTAAATGAATGTGCGTGTTGATGCAGGTGAGGCCCTTGGATGATTCCTCCAGCTCCTGCGTCATGTAGGCTGAGGTCAAGCCCAGCTTCGTGAACGTTTTTCCTCCCGCCAGCGTCGCAAATAGGTCATCTACCTTTGGTAGCGGGTATTGATCCTGCAGAGAAAAACGATTGATAGTTACTTTGTAATCACCACAGATTCTGACGGTGCCGTCTTCCTTGAGGACTGGAACAATCGGACTGGCCCACTCGTTGAGTTCGATCGGCGAAATGATGCTCTCTCGTTGCAGCCGGTCGATCTCCACCCTCTCTCTCATAATGTACGGTACCGCTCTCGCCTTGTGATGGATGGGTCATGCTCCCGGAGATAGATCTGCACTTTGGCTCCTTGGAACTTCCCGATACCCGGTTCGAACAGCGAGGGGAACTTATTTAAGTCCTGGGCACATGACGTGTCATCGATGGACGGGAGCGCTCGGACGTCATCCCAGTTGCAGCATATCTTTCCCAGCCAGCTCCTACCGAACAGCGTGGGGCCAATGCCCAGTACCACCCAGAGTAATTTGTGCACCGCTCCATCGTAGGAGACCTTTACAGTGGCACTGGCGATTACGGGAATCAGTTCCTTTGTGTAAGTTCTCAGCTTAGTATGAGTGGGAGTCAGGACTGGCCTTGAGGCCTTGCTACACCACAATTTATTGAAAGTCTTTTTGCTCATAATGGACTGGCTCGCGCCCGTGTCCAGCTCTATTGACACCGGGAGTCCATTTAATTCAACCTTCAGCATTATCGGGAGTCACTTTGTGGTAAATGTGTGCACCCCATATACCTCTGCCTTCTCAGCCTGAGGCTCTGGTTTGCCGTGATCCACCGTGGATCTGTCCTCCTCTGCAACATGGTGGTTTGCAGGATTAGCAGGGTTTGCAGCTCGCCTGCACATACGTTGGAGGTGTCCCATTGTTCCACAGGCCTTGCAAACGTATCCTTTGAAGCGGCAATAATGGAAACAATGATCACCTCTGCAGCACCAACAAGGTGTTAATGGCCTTGCATTCACCACCCTTGATGGTGGACTCTGAGACATCTATGGACATGCAGCTGCAGGCATGTGAGTCCTGCCCTGTACGTTACGATTCGAAAACAACATTCTTTTTTCACAGTACTTGCAACAGCACTCATGTGCTGAGAGATTTGTTTGGCATTGTCACTGGTGGTGATGAATGCTTGGGCTATCGCTATGGCTTTTCTCAAGATTGGGGTCTCTACAGTCAAAAGTTTGCGAAGTATTACTTCATGGCCAATGTCAAGTACAACAGAGTCCCTGAGCATGTGCTCCAAGTTTCCTTCAAATTTGCAATGTCCTGCAAGGCCCTTTAGCTCGGCGATGTAGCTCGCCACTTTCTGACCTTCAGACATCTTGTACATGTAGAATCGGTACCTCACCATCAGAATGCTTTCCTTCGGGTTTAGATGCTCCCGGACCAGTGCACACAAATCATCGTACAACTTCTCTGTGGGTTTCACTGGAGCAAGCAGATTTTTCATGAAGCCATACGTTGGTGCCCCGCAAACGGTGAGGAGGATCGCCCTTCGTTTGGCAGGGTTCGCTTCTCCTTCCAGCTCATTGGCCACGAAGTATTGGTTGAGTCGCTCCACGAAGGTTTCCCAATCATCTCCCTCCGAAAATTTCTCCAGCATGCCCACGGTTCTCTGCATTGTTGTGGTGGGGTTCATTATCTGTATCTCGTCGCCAGTTGTTATGTCTCGATTAAAGAATCTGACCAGGTACTGTAAGCTCAAAGTAACGTGTGACCGTAGTCCTTTATTACAGGTCTCCAGAGTGCCTCTCCAGTCTGTGAGGCCTCCTTATGTACAGGTGCTCCCAAGGGATTGTGGGATCCCTTGCGACTCCAGAGGATGAGTCCTCTGGTAGTTAAACATGGTATTTACAGGTTTACATATATATCAAAGGTCACTGTAGCACTTGCCTTCTATGCTTTTGGCTCATTTCAAGCAGCAACTGGGGACATGTGCTGCATCTCGCAGCATGCCACACATTACTGCATTCGACAGGTGACTGCTGCACTGTATGCCAAAAGGGACCAATTCATCAATTTTCCTATAACTACGCAGGAAATGCGAGACAAGGCTGTGGGGTCCTCCAGAATTGCTGGCTTCCCCAAGGTACAGGCTGCGATTGACTGTATCCACATCGCCTTGAGAGCACCTTTGGACGACTTTGAGGTTTGTTGCAACAGGAAAGGATTCCACTCCCTAAATGTGCAGCTCGTCTGCGACAGTATGCATCGGATCATGGCAGTGGATACCAAATATACAGGTAGCACCCATGATGCTTTCATCCTATGTGAGAGCGTTATATCTGCGATGTTTCAGGAGCTACCAGAAGGGCACAGCTGATTGCTCGGGGACAAAGGCTCACCACCTGGCTTATGATCCCCCCTACACAACCCCTGACTGAGCCAGAGCGTTGGTACAACAGGTCACACATGACGACATGGGGGTATCATAGGGCAGACAATTGGCATACTGAAGCAGCATATCTGATGCCAGGATCACTCTGGAGGCTACCTGCAATACGCCCCTCACCCCGCCGGTTAGTTCACTGTCTGTGTGCGGCATGCTGCACAACCTGGCCATGAGGGGACAGGTACTGGACATTGAAGATCCTCCTGAGGAGAGAAGGGGATGGGGGAGGAAGAGGAGGAGGCTGATGCTGACAAGAAGGATGAGGAGGAGGAGGATGAGGAGGAGGAGGAGGAGCAGGAGGATGAGGACCAGCAGCAGCAGGAGGAGAAGGATGAACCCATGCCACCACCTCAACCCGCAGGACGATGGCAGAGGAGGTGGCCTCGTGCACCTATAGCCATAGCTAGAGATTTGCATCAGCGACTAATCCGTGATCGCTTTGCTGCCTGAAGACTAAATGGCCCAACAGTGTTGACTCTTTGCGCCTGTTAGTCTGAAAAGGTAATGTACATAATAATGTATGTAGTGTTGTGTTCATTTCTTTTGCTTTAATTCAAAAAATAATGTACATGATGTTCTGTTGGTTTATGTTGCTTTAATTTAAAAAATAACGTGCAGGATTATTTAAAAATAATGAGGTTTATTAAACATTTGTACAGTTGAACTCAGGGGGTTCACCGGCTGCAATTCCAATGTAACCATCTCAGTATTGGGGTCTTCCTGCTGTCCTTCATTGTCCAGCTCAACCTCCTCCTGAAGTTGATGAAGAATATAGAAACATAGAAACATAGAAAATAGGTGCACGAGTAGGCCATTCGGCCCTTCGAGCCTGCACCGCCATTCAACAAGATCATGGCTGATCATCCACCCCAGCACCTCCTCCCCCCCTACCCCCCCACACCCACTCCACACCCCCCAACCCCCCCAGCCGCAAGGACCACATCCAACTCCCTCCCGAACACATCCAATGAACTGGCATCAACAACTCTCCGCGGCAGGGAACCCCACAGGCCAACAACTCCCGAGTGAAGAAGTCGCTCCCAATCCCAGTCCCAAACAGCCCACCCCCTATCCCAAGACCGTGCCCCCCCCCACCACCCACCGGCTCCGGACCCACCCAACACCGGAACACTCCCCCCTCACCCAACCCGCCCCGCCCCGTCAGAATCCTTCCCAAATGCCGAACACCCCCGGATGTCGAGCCCCCAGCCCCGGCCACCCCGGAGCCACGCCCCCACGACGCCAACCACACCACATCCACCAACCGCCATCTGCGCAGTCAACCCGTCCACCCCACTCTGAACACTCCCCGCACCGAGGCACAGAGCCCCCAGGCCCTCCCCTCCAACACACTTCGCCCTCCCCCAGACCCCTCCGCTGCAATGTGGCCACTCCCGTCCCCCACCCTGGGTTTCTCCACCCCCCCACCTCCACCACTCTCCCCTCCATCCCCCGCCCCCGTGTCCCCTCATCTTCCCTCTGCCTCCCCGCACAGGCTCCCATCTTGGGGGCGGTAACCTTCTGAGGCCGGGAATTTTAGCTCCCAGCGTGGAAGTCCTGCTCCCGCCGCAGAATTGCCCTTACCACCCCTCAATGGAAGCGGAGTGCAATTTCCCACACTCCACTTCCTTTTGGGGCAGTTAATGGGGCATGACTGGATGCTCCTGTAACAGTTGGAACTGGTGCTCTCCACTCTCTGTCCTGTGACATTTTGAACTGGTGCTCGCCACTCTCCCGTATATCTGGACTAGCGGCTTCCTGATCTTCTGCTTCAGCTTCTGTCTCTTCCTGATGCGCAACATCTGCAAAACATAACAGAGCAGATGTTTGATTAGCAGCAGGGGAGGGGGCAGGGTGACATGAGCATGCGGGTCACACAGCGCAGGCTCTTTTCAAAGACCACAATGCCACCCTAGACTGCAATTTGCAGGGCTTACCCTTTGCCGGTAACCTGGGCCCAGCGTCCACATTGGTGGTTGATCTTCTCTTGCGAGATTTAATCATATCAGCGATCCTATGTTCCACGGCTGTTAGTTGCAGCCTACTTGGCGCACCTCCTTCAATTTTTGACCTTTCTTGGTTGATCTGTGACACCTTCTGTCATGTATGTAACCTTCATGTAACTGTAACCTTCATAACAACACTGCATACTGTATACACCTAAGAAATGCACACCTTGACCACAGGGGGTGAACTTGTGGGAGACACTCCAGGTATATAAAGGGAGGTTCCACGCAGGGTCATCACTTCTTGGTCCTGTGAATAAAGGTTCAGGTCACAGAGTGACCTTGTCTGCAGAATGTGCCTTGTGTGAATTTATAGTAGTGTGTAAGGACATTACATTTGGCGACGAGAAACAGGAATCAACGACTCACGAGAATGGTCACCAGTAGCACAGAGGAATGGTACTGTGTTGGTGAGGACTGGGACGATTTTGTTGCGAATCTCCAGCAGAGCTTTGTCACGAAGGACTGGCTGGAAGATGCAGCGGCTGACAAGCGCAGGGCGCATCTACTGACCAATTGTGGACCTAAGACGTACGCGCTGATGAAAGACCTGCTCACACCCGAGAAGCTGGCGGACAAAACCTTTGAAGAGCTCAGCAAACTGATCAGTGAGCACCTCAAAATGGCGAGCAGTATACACATGGTCCGACACCGATTCTATACAGACCGATGTCGGGAAGGACAGAGAATACCGGACTTCGTTGCGGACCTTAGGCGCTTGGCCAGCCTCTGTAAGTTCACAGACACCTGCAGGGGGAGATGTTAAGGGATTTCTTTATTGAGGGCATTGGTCATGCCAGGATTTTCAGAAAGCTAATTGAGACCAAGGACTTGACCTTGGAAGCAGTGGCGTTGATGGCTCAGACCTTCATGGCGAGGGAGGAGGAAACCAAAATAATATACGCAACTCTGCTTCCAAAGTGACGAACGATCAGGGAGTTAACATTGTAAACGCGACTCAGAACCCTGCAGGCAGGCAAGGGCAATTCGACACCACCCAGGCAGCAACAAACTCTAGAGTGGGTCCTCAACAGAGACAATGGCAGATTGAACTGACATAATGGATCAGAGAACCGGCTACCACTCTGGATTGTCCCAGGAAATGGTCCCGCACTTTTGGGGAGGAGCTGGCTAGCCGAGATGAACTGAAAATGGGGGGATGTGCACGCCATTTCATCTGTGGAGCGAAGTTCATGCTCACAAGTCCTACAGCAATTTAAGTCACTATTTCAACCTGGTGTCGGGACTTTCAAAGGTACCAAAGTAGTGATACGCTTCACCCTGGGCGCCAGACCAGTGCACCACTAAGCCAGAGCTGTGCCATATGTGATGCGGGAGAAAATTGAGAGTGAGTTGGACAGGTTGCTAAGAGAGGGCATAATTTCGCCCGTTGAATTCAGCGACTGGACAAGCCCCATCGTCCCTGTCCTAAAAACGGATGGCTCGGTCAGGATCTGTGGCGACTACAAGGCCACTATCAACTGAGTGTCACTACAAGACCAATACCTGCTTCCGAAAGCGGAGGATCTTTTTGCCACGCTGGCAGGCGGCAAGCTGTTCATCAAGTTGTATCTCACTTCAGCCTACATGACCTAGGAACTGGCCGAAGAATCCAAGCTACTGACCACCATCACCACGCACAAGGGGCTGTTTGTCTACAACAGGTGTCCATTTGGCATTCGATCAGCGGCCGCTATCTTTCAAAGGAACATGGAAAGCCTGCTCAAATCCATCCCTGGAACAATTGTATTTCAGGACGGCATCCTTCTCATGGGTCGAGACACCGAGGAACACCTCCACAACCTGGAGGAGGTGCTACGCCGACTGGACTGGGTAGGCCTGTGACTAAAGAATTCCAAGTGTGTGTTTTTGGCCCCAGAGGTCGTGTTTTTGGGCAGGAGGGTTGCCGCAGACGGGATCCGGCCTACCGAATCCAAAATGGAGGCGATTCGTCGTGCGCCCAGGCCCGGCAACACATTGGAGTTGCGTTTATTTCTGGGACTCTTGAACTATTTTGGGAACTTTCTGCTGAACTTAAGCACACTGTTGGAGCTGCTACACGTGCTCCTGCATAAGGGTTGCGATTGGTTTTGGGGGCACTGTCAGGAACGGGCTTTCAATCGGGCACGGAATCTGCTTTGTTCTAATAAGCTGTTGACTCTGTACAACCCCTGTAAGAAATTGGTTTTGACGTGATGCATCATCCTATGGGGTTGGGTGCGTGTTGCAGCAGAGTAATGATGAGGGCCAACTCCAACCTGTGGCTTATGCCTCCAGGTCGCTCTCCCAAGCAGAAAGGGGTTATGGGATGGTTGAAAAGGAAGCACTCGCATGTGTCTACGGGGTGAAAAAGATGCACCAGTACCTTTTTGGCAGAAGGTTCGAGTTAGAAACGGACCACAAACTGTTAACATCCCTGTTGTCAGACAGCAAAGCTGTCAATGCCAATGCGTTAACCTGCATACAGCGATGGGCTCTCACGCTGGCTGCGTATGACTACACCATACGGCACCGGCCAGGCACCGAAAATTGCGCTGACGCGCTCAGCAGGCTTCCACTGGCCACCACTGAGAGCAGCGGAGCAAAGCGCTGAGATGGTCATGGCCATTGATGCCTTTGACAGCGCAGGCTCCCCACCACAGCCCGCCAGATCAAAATCTGGACCAACAGAGATCCCCTCCTGTCCTTGATTAAGAAATGTATCCTGACTGGGGATTGGACGCCCGCACACGAAGCATGCCCCGAGGAGGTCAGACCGTTTCACAGACGGATGGATGAGCTCTCCATCCAAGCCGACTGCCTACTATGGGGCAGCCGGGTAGTCATGCCCCAGAGGGAAAGAGAAGCATTCATCAGGGAACTCCACAGCGAGGACCCAGGCATCATGCTAATGAAGGCCATTGCCCGGTCACATGTATGGTGGCCGGGAATTGACTCAGACCTGGAACACTATGTTCGCAGGTGCACGACGTGTGCCCAGCTGGGCAATGCCCCCAGGGAGGCCCCACTCAGCCCATGGCCCTGGCCCATCAGGCCATGGTCACGTATTCACGTAGACTACACGGGCCCGTTCATGGGAAAAATGTTCCTCATTGTTGTTGATGCATACTCGAAATGGATCAAGTGCATCATATTGAATTCATGCACGACATCCACCACTGTGGAGAGTCTGCGTGCGGTCTTTGCGACCCACGGCTTGCCGGACATCCTGGTTAGCGACAATGGCCCGTGCATCACGAGCTATGAATTCTGGGAGTTCATGTCAGGTAATGACATCAAACATGTCAGGACGGCACCGTTCAAGCCGGCTTCCAATGGCCAGGCGGAACATGCGGTCCAAATCATAAAACAGGGCATGCTCCGGATTCAAGGACCCTCCCTTCAATGCCGCCTATCGCGCCTCCTGCTGGCGTATAGGTCCCGACCGCATTCGCTCACAAGAGTCCCGCCCGCAGAACTACTCATGAAACGTACACTTAAAACTCAGCTATCCCTCATTCATCCAGTCCTATCAGACATTGTTGAGGGCAAGCGCCAGTCCCAAAATGAGTGCCATGACCGTAACTCAAAGCGGAGATGTATAGAAATCGATGATCCTGTATTTGTTCTTAATCACACTTTGGAGCCCAAGTGGCTTGAGGGTACTGTAATTGGCAAAGAAGGGAATAGGGTCATAGTGGTCAGATTTAACAATGGACAGATATGCTGCAAGCATCTGGACCAAGTAAAAAAAAGGTTCAGCATGGACACTGAGGAACCTGAGGAAGGTCATGAGATGTTGCCCACACCACCGCCAGTGAACGAGCAACAAGAACATTCAGCAGCATGCACAGTCCCTGCGGCCAGCCCGGACAAGCCGGAATCACCACAGGTGACAGAGACGCATGCCAAGGCTCAACAACCAGAGCCCCAACTGCGGCGCTCCACGAGAGAGCGTCGACCGCCTGAAAGACTTAATCTTTGACCCCATAAGACGTTGGGGGGGAGGTGATGTCATGTATGTAACCTTCATGTAACTGTAACCTTCATAACAACATTGCATACTGTATACACCTAAGAAATGCACACCTTGACCACAGGGGGTGAACTTGTGGGAGACACTCCTCACCTGGTCACCCAGGTATATAAAGGGAGGTCCCACGCAGGGTCATCACTTCTTGGTCCTGTGAATAAAGGTTTAGATCACAGAGTGACCTTGTCTGCAGAATGTGCCTCGTGTGAATTTATAGTAGTGTGTAAGGACATTACACCTTCCTCTGCAAAGATGAAAATAGAACTTTTTAAGAGAATATCCTTCTGCTGTGGTGGCCCCACACACACACACACACACACACACACACACACACATTAGTCACATTTACAAATGTAATTGCAGTGCATAATTAAAAATATTACTTGCAGTAACTGCTTGGCCAAGGTCCTGCCACTTCTTTTTGATCTGCGTGCCGCTTCTTGGGGTCATGGCCATTGCATTAAACTCTTCTGCAACTTGGTCCCAAAGTTTTGCTAGTAGAGAGGGTTTCCGTTTCTTTTGTCCCATTCTCCCTTTGTTCCCAAGCACCTCCCATCTCCTCTCAATGATGTCTATCAGGGACTCAATTTCTTCTGCTAGAAATCTCTTGGCCCTTCCCCATTCCCAATCTCCTTCTCCTTCTCCTTGTTCTTCCCCTTCCCCTTCCCTTGGATTCATTTTTTGCAGCTAAAATTTATATGTCCCGATCCAGCTCTGATCCCAATGTGTTCTCACAAGCTGCTGATTCAGACCAGGAAGTTCACTGTGGCTACGCGGACACATCTGCCACGTGGAAACATTTTTTTTTTCCCCGCCGCATGCTCAGAGACTTTCGGCGCACACTTGAAGCTCCATCCCCAGACTTAACTTTGGGTACCGCAGTGCCAAAATGACATTTTACTTAGGCGCAAGTTGCATTTTGTTTTTCGGCACAATCGGGCACAAAATAATCGGCCGTTATTCCTCCTCGATGCCAAAAATCGGCAAAGAGGAAAACTGAGCCCCAAAATTTAAAAAATACAATTCAATTGCATTATTGTCACTGGATTTTAATATTTCACGGTCATATAAACTGTGCCCATCATTTTATTTTCCTCATATCAGTAAACAATATCCAGCACGTCCATATACATAAAAATCAAACTAAATGCTATATTTCTGTAAATAAAACACTCAGATCCTGACTGACCACATGTGCACTCCCAATAGTTTCTGTATTTTACGCTCCAAGATATACTAGCTGAAGTTTTCTGGTCAGCATCACCAATGGTGCCAGAATGAAATGGCCATTGGAGGGCCAAAGAAATTAGCAGACAGCAATCTTTTAAAAAATTAATTCCTGGGATGTGGGAGTCACTGGCAAGGTGACCATTTATTGCCCGTCCCTAATTGTCCTTGAGAAGGTAGTGGTGAGTCACCTTCTTGAACCGCTGCCTGGTGAAGCTGCTCCCACAGTGCTGTTAGGGAGTGAGTTCCAGGATTATGACCCAGCGACGATGAAGGAACGGCAATATACTTCCAAGTCAGGATGATGTGTGATTTGGAGGAGAACTTAGAGGTGGTGATGTTCCCATCCACCTGCTGCCCTTCTAGGTGGTAGAGGTCACGGGTTTGGGAGGTGCTGCCTGTGATATATTCACAGGCAGGCAGCTCTCTCGGAAGCCGACGGAAATCTGCCTGGTTCTGTTTATTATTAACCCTGCAGTTGCAGTACACAATACGTCCACATCCACAGTGTGGAGCTACAAACATTACAAGCTTACAGACATTACACTTCTCCCTCCTTAATGAAGAAGTTATTATAACAAACATCATACATAACTTTCATGTTTATACATAACACAGGATATAGACTTATTTTTTTTCCATATTTACAAATTTAACTTTACCTCTTGTTTTCTGTTTCAAAGAGGATACCTTCGCTCTCGAACAGAACCTTCCAAACATGGTGTAGAATCTAAACTCATTCGAGGCTCATCCTGAGGAACATTTTCCTCCACGGAATTTCCTTGATTTTCATTTGAACTCACTCTAACTTCAGGCTCTTTGTTTTCCTGACTCGGACTCAGACTTTCATTCTGATTCTCTCCTGGATTTGTTTTCAGTACATTGGATTTAGGATTTGCTACTGGTATATCAAAACTATCTGATTAGTCAGAAATAATTGAATCATTCCCACCTTCAACTCCTTCCATGTCTGTAGGTAAAACATGATCAATATGAACAAAGCTAACCTGTCCATTATCAAACATCTTTACCAAATATGTGCAAGGACCACGTATCTTCACCACTCTTCCTGGTAACCACTTTAACCATCTATGGTGATGGTTCTTCACTCTCACCTTCTGGTTTAATTTCACACTTCTCTCTTTTACTCTACCTCTATCATGATTCTCTTTCTGTCTTAATTGTGTCTTTTCTACGGACTGTGCCAAATTTGGTTTTAACAACGAGAATCTGGTTCATGGCTGTCGTTTGAGAAACAACTCTGCTGGTGTTCTACCAGTAGTTGTATGAGGAGTATTTTGATATGTAATCAAAAAATTAGCCAATTTGTGATCCAATGACAACTGTTGTTTCCTTGGATTTGGATCTAACATTTGTTTTATGAGGGCACGTTTTACAATTTGTACAGTGCACTTTGCTGCACCATTCGAAGCAGGATGGTATGGTGGAACCTTGGTATGTTTCACACCATTTTTTCTCGTGAATTATGCAAATTCTTCTGCATTAAATTGTGGTCCATTATCCGAAACAACCTCTTCAGGGAGGCCAAATGAAGAAAATAATTTTTGCAAAATGTCCAATGTTTTACTTGTTATTTTCCACATTGAAAACACCTCAACCCACTTCGAATGGCTATCAATCACAATGAACAATTGTTGTCCTTCTAACTCAGCAAAATCAATATGTAGCCTTTGCCATACTCTGGGAGGCCATTTCCATGGCTGCAATGGTACTGGTGGTGGTTGCTTGCTTACCGATTGACATGTCGTACACTGACTCACGATGTACTCTATATCTTTATCAAGACCTGGCCACCATAAATAACTGCGTGCAAAACTCTTGGTCAAGCACATTCCCAGGTGCTGGTCATGGAGGTCTCCTAATAATTTGGACCTGAATTTATTTGGTATAACCACTCTTGCACCCCACATGATACAATCTTTATCGACTGATAATTCATTCCTACGACTGAAGAATGGATGTGTATCTTTGTCTGTTACCTGGTTTGGCCATCCATTTGCAATATACTCATACATCTTTGACATCACTGGGTCACATTTGGTTGCTCTACCAATCTCTTCAGATGTGACTGGCAGTTCATCAATGTATGAAAAATAAAACACTTCTTCCCTATCGGGTGCAACTTGTGATGGGGAAGGCAATTACTGTGATCAGCTGATCGTCTGTATTCAATATCATATGTATATGCTGACAAAATCAAAACCCATCTCTGCATTCGGGCTGCAGGTAATGTTGGAACTGGGGACTTTGGATGGAGGATTGCTGCTAGGGGCTTATGGTCCGTAACGATGGTAAACTTATGACCATACAAGTATTTGTGAAACTTCTTGACCCCAAAAATTAATGCCAAAGCTTCCCTTTCAATTTGTGCATAATTACTCTCATTGGCACTGAGAGTGCGTAAAGCAAAAGCAATTGATCTCTCCTCCCCACTACATGATACATGAGAGATCACTGCACCAACTCCATATGGAGAGGCATCACATGCTAGCTTAATCTCCTTAGATATGTCATAGCGAACGAACATGGTGCTCTCTACCAATTTGCTTTTACACTCCTTGAATGCTGTATCGCATTCTTTTGACCAGTTCCAATGGACCTGTTTTTTCAATAGTTGATTCAGTGGATGTAATACTGCAGCCAAATTTGGTAGGAACTTCCCATAATAGTTCAAAAGACCCAAGAATGAACAAAGTTCAGTGACATTCCTGGGAGTGGGTGCATTTCTAATTGCATCCAATTTTTCCATGGTTGGATGTAAACCATCTTTGTCTACTCTGTACCCTAAGTACTCCACTGAGTTTTTAAATAACTCAAACTTACGAACAGACACTCGTACTCTGTGCTTCTCTAGCCATTTGAGGACTTCATTCAATATGTTATTATGAATTTGCCTATTTTGTGCTGAAATTTGTATGTCATCCAAATAACATACTACCCCTTCAATACCTTGCAAAATCTGGTTCATCACCTCTTGGAATATGGCAGGGGCAGAAGACACTCCAAACGGTAGCCTATTAAATTGATATAGGCCTAGATGAGTATTTATAGTCAAACATGACTTGGACTTCTCATCTAGTTCAAGCTGTAAGTAGGCATTCGTAAGATCCAGTTTTGAGAAAATCTGACCACCTGTCAGTATTGTGAACAAATCTTCGATATTCGGCAATGTATTGCGGACATTACCCTCTAGAACCTGGTTTACAGTTACTTTATAATCACCACACAATCTTACCGTATCATCGGACTTAGGTACAACAACAATGGGTGTAACCCAATTACATCAATCTATCTTAGAAATAATGTTCTCAGTCTCTAGTCTTTTGAGTTCTTGCTCAACTTTCTCCTTGAGTGCATATGGTATGGAACGTGGCTTGTAGTAAACCGATCTAACGTCCTTCTGTACCCTGACACTCGCCTTGAAGCCTTGGAATGGGCTGCCTGATTCGCAGAACACCTTCAGATACTTCTTGATAACCTCATCTGTTGATGAAAATCTCACTTCCACACAGAAAATCTTACTCCAATCCAGCTTCAGTGAGCTCAACCAATTTCTTCCTAGTAAGGCAGACTTGTCTCCTTTCACTACTATTAGAGGCAAGTTCTGAAATTGATCTTTATATTTCACCGGTACGGTGATACGACCTACCACAGGAATTTTCTCTCCCGAGTAGCCTCGCAGCTCTATCTTGGATTTCTCCAGTTGGAAATCACGCAATTTGTCGCGATATACTGACTCCGGTACTACACTCATAGATGCACCCGTGTTGATTTCCATTGGTATCTTGAATCCCGCAGCATCTATGTGGATTTTGATGCTTTCCGAATCGCTGTCCGTTAACCTCGTGCTCCTGATGACATGTAACTCTAACATCTCCTCGTCCTGTTGTTGCTCTTCCATGTTATGTAGTTTCTTGGGATTTCTACTTATAGCTTTGAACGCTGAACTCATAGCTTTGGAAGCTGGTTTACCCTTCAGTCGGCATGCCTTCGCAAGATGCCCAGTCTTTCTGCAGAAGAAACACTCTGCCTTCACGTATGGCCAACTTTGAGCAATGTGTTGTCCCAGGCATCTATAGCACGACTTCGATGCTCTATTAGAATTTCCAGTTTCTGAGACTTTGGGCCCCCACCGTCTTTTACTTTGAACCTGCAGGTGATTTACCTCAGTTGACTGATGACTGTAATCATTATTTAATTCTCGGGAATATTGTTCGGCCATGCCCATCGACCTTGCTGTCTGACAAGCAATCTCAAAAGTCAAATCATCCGTCGTCAATAACTTCCTTCTGATCGCATCATTTTTCATCCCACAAACAAAACGATCCCGTAATGCTCGGTTTTGAAAGTTTCCCAAATTACAGTGCATCGATAGCTTTTTTAATGCCAAGATGTAATCACTGATACATTCATCAGCCTTTTGATTCCAAATCCCAAAATGATAGCTTTCAGCAATTTCTAACGGTTTGGGGTTATAGTGCTGCTCCAGCTCTTTAAGCGTTGTGTCCTTTGGCTCATCAGGCACAAGCAGATTTACAAGCGTCTCGTACAATGCCTTCAAAAAGAAGATCGCTTTCTTACGTTCCAACACAGCCCGGTTCTGGACTGCATTGTCTGGAACTTCGATTATGTTATTTGCAGTGAAATACATTTCTAGCCGATCCACATATGCTTTAAAACGTTCCTGGTCGTGTCTATATTCCCCCAAATGTCCGATTATACCTGCCATTTTAATTTCTAGCTGTTCACACCGTGTGCTGTATTTTAACCTCGGATTTTGTAGCTTTTTCCAAAGACAGAAACTTCCAAAGTCTCTCTGTCGGCTGGCTGAATCCTTCACCAACAAAATTTAAGCTTTAAATCATCCGAAAAATCCCATCTCAATCGTCAAATGTGATATCTTCACAGAACACAGCACACACAGCTCCTAACATGACAAGCAGCTCTCTCGGAAGCCTCTGGAATCTACCTGGTTCTGTTTATTATTAACCCTGCAGTTGCAGTACACATTACGTCCACATCCACAGTGTGGAGCTACAAACATTACAAGCTTACAGACATTACACTGCCGAAGAAGCCATGGGGAGTTGTTGCATCTTGTAGATGGTACACACTGCAGCTACAGTGCGCCAGTGGTGGAGGGAGTGAATGTTGAAGGTAGTGGATGGGGTGCCAATTAAACGAGCTGCTTTCTCTTGGAAAGTGTCGAGTTTCTTGAGTGCTGTTGAAGCTGGGCACATCCAGGCCAGTGAAGAGTATTCAATCACACTCCTGACTTGTGCCTTGTAGATGGTGGCAAGGTATATAAAAAGGAAAAGGGTGGCTAAAGTAAATGTTGGTCCCTTAGAGGACGAGACCAGGGAATTAGCAATGGGGAACATGGAGATGGCAGAAACTCTGAACAAATATTTTGTATCAGACTTTATGGTAGAGGACACTAACAATATTCCGCCAATGGATAGTCATGGGGCGATGGGGGGGAGGAACGTAACACAATCACAATCACTAAGGAGGTGGTACTCAGTAAGATAATGGGACTAAAGGCAGTTAAATCCCCTGGAACTGATGGCTTGCATCCTGGGGTCTTAAGAGAAGTAGCGGCAGGGATTGTGGATGCATTGGTTGTAATTTACCAAAATTCCCTGGATTCTGGGGAAGTCCCAGCAGATTGGAAAACTGCAAATGTAACGCCCCTATTTAAAAAAGAAGGCAGACAAAAAGCAGGAAACTATAGACCAGTTAGCTTAAATGTTGGAGTCCATTATTAAAGAAGCAGTAGCAGGACATTTGGAAAAGCAAAATTCGGTCAGGCAGAGTTAGCATGGATTTAGGAAGGGGAAGTCATGTTTGACAAATTTGCTGGAGTTCTTTGAGGATGTAACAAACACGGTGGATAAAGGGGAACCAGTGAATGTGGTGTATTTGGACTTTCAGAAGGCATTTGACAAGGTGCCACATAAAAGGTTACTGCACAAGATAAAAAATTCACGGGGTTGGGGGTAATATATTAGCATGGATAGAGAATTGGCTAACTAACAGAGAACAGAGAGTCGGGATAAATGGTTCATTCTCTGGTTGGCAACCAGTAACTAGTGGGGTGCCGCAAGGATCAGTGCTGGGACCCCAACTATTTACAATCTATATTAACGACTTGGAAGAAGGGACTGAGTGTAACGTGGCCAAGTTTGCTGACGATACAAAGATGGGAGGAATGTGTGAGGAGGACACAAAAAATCTGCACAAGGATATAGACAGGCTAAGTGTGTGGGCAAAAATTTGGCAGAAGGAGTATAATGTTGGAAAATGTGAGGTCAAGCAAATTGGCAGAAAAAAAATCAAAGAGCAAGTTATTATTTAAATGGAGAAAGATTGCAAAGTGCCGCAGTACAGCGGGACCTGGGTACTTGTGCATGAAACACAAAAGGATAGTATGCAGGTACAGCAAGTGATCAGGAAGGTCAATGGTATAGAAACATAGAAACATAGAAAATAGGTGCAGGAGTAGGCCATTCAGCCATTCTAGCCTGCACCGCCATTCAATGAGTTCATGGCTGAACATGCAACTTCAGTACCCCCTTCCTGCTTTCTCACCATACCCCTTGATCCCCCGAGTAGTAAGGACTACATCTAACTCCCTTTAGAATATATTTAGTGAATTGGCCTCAACTACTTTCTGTGGTGAAGAAGTTTCTCCTCATCTCGGTCCTAAATGGCTTACACCTTATCCTCAGACTGTGATCCCTGGTTCTGGACTTCCCCAACATTGGAAACATTCTTCCTACATCTAACCTGTCTAAACCCGTCAGAATTTTAAACGTTTCTATGAGGTCCCCTCTCATTCTTCTGAACTCCAGTGAATACAAGCCCAGTTGATCCAGTCTTTCTTGATAGGTCAGTCTCACCATCCCGGGAATCAGTCTGGTGAATCTTCGCTGCACTCCCTCAATAGCAAGAATGTCCTTCCTCAAGTTAGGAGACCAAAACTGTACACAATACTCCAGGTGTGGCCTCACCAAGGCCCTGTACAACTGTAGCAACACCTCCCTGCCCCTGTACTCAAATCCCCTCGCTATGAAGGCCAACATACCATTTGCTTTCTTAACCGCCTGCTGTACCTGCATGCCAACCTTCTATGACTGATGTACCATGACACCCAGGTCTTGTTGCACCTCCCCTTTTCCTAACCTGTCACCATTCAGATAATAGTCTGTCTCTCTGTTTTTACCACCAAAGTGGATAACCTCACATTTATCCACATTATACTTCATCTGCCATGCATTTGCCCACTCACCTAACCTATCCAAGTCATTCTGCAGCCTCATAGCATCCTCCTTGCAGCTCACACTGCCACCCAACTTCGTGTCATCCGCAAATTTGGAGATACTACATTTAATCCCCTCGTCTAAATCATTAATGTACAATGTAAACAGCTGGGGCCCCAGCACAGAACCTTGCGGTACCCCACTAGTCACTGCCTACCATTCTGAAAAGTCCCCATTTACTTCCTGTCTGACAACCAGTTCTCAATCCACGTCAGCACACTACCCCCAATCCCATGTGCTTTAACTTTGCACATTAATCTCTTGTGTGGGACTTTGTCGAAAGCCTTCTGAAAGTCCAAATATACCACATCAACTGGTTCTCCCTTGTCCACTTTACTGGAAACATCCTCAGAAAATTCCAGAAGATTTGCCAAGCATGATTTCCCTTTCACAAATCCATGCTGACTTGGACCTATCATGTCACCTTTTTCCAAATACGCTGCTATGACATCCTTAATAATTGATTCCATCATTTTTCCCACTACTGAGGTCAGGCTGACCGGTCTATAATTCCCTGTTTTCTCTCTCCCTCCTTTTTTAAAAAGTGGGGTTACATTGGCTATCCTCCACTCGATAGGAACTGATCCAGAGTCAATGGAATGTTGGAAAATGACTGTCAATGCATCCGCTATTTCCAAGGCCACCTCCTTAAGTACTCTGGGATGCAGTCCATCAGGCCCTGGGGATTTATCGGCCTTCAATCCCATCAATTTCCCCAACACCATTTCCCGACTAATAAGGATTTCCCTCAGTTCCTCCTCCTTACTAGACCCTCTGACCCCTTTTATATCCGGAAGGTTGTTTGTGTCCTCCTTAGTGAATACCGAACCAAAGTTCTTGTTCAATTGGTCTGCCATTTCTTTGTTCCCCGTTATGACTTACCCTGATTCTGACTGCAGGGGACCTACGTTTGTCTTTACTAACCTTTTTCTCTTTACATATCTATAGAAACTTTTGCAATCTGCCTTAATGTTCCCTGCAAGCTTCTTCTCGTACTCCATTTTCCCTGCCCTAATCAAACCCTTTGTCCTCCTCTGCTGAGTTCTAAATTTCTCCCAGTCCCGTGATCGCTGCTATTTCTGGCCAATTTGTATGCCATTTCCTTGGCTTTAATAC
Organism: Pristiophorus japonicus; assembly: GCF_044704955.1. Lineage (NCBI taxonomy): Eukaryota > Metazoa > Chordata > Chondrichthyes > Pristiophoridae > Pristiophorus > Pristiophorus japonicus. Next base: position 267,627,528 of record NC_091979.1, read on the forward strand.
TATCCCTGATTTCCCTTGATAGCCACAGTTGAGCCACCTTCCCTTTTTTATTTTTACACCAGACAGGAATGTACAATTGTTGTAGTTCATCCATGCGGTCTCTAAATGTCAGTCATTGCCCATCCAGGTATCTTGGCCTTTATTGCAAAGGGGATGGAGTATAAAAGCAGGGAAGTCTTGCTACAGCTATATAAGGTATTGGTGAGGCCACACCTGGAATATTGCATGCAGTTTTGGTCTCCATATTTACGAAAGGACATACTTGCTTTGGAGGCAGTTCAGAAAAGGTTCACTAGGTTGATTCTGGGGATGAGGGGGTTGACTTATGAGAAAAGATTGAGTAGGTTGGGTCTCTACTCATTGGAATTCAGAAGAATGAGAGGTGATCTTATCGAAACGTATAAGATTATGAGGGGGCCTGACAAGGTGGATGCAGAGAGGATGTTTTCACTGATGGGCGAGACTAGAACTAGAGGGCACGATCTTAGAATAAGGGGCCATTCATTTAAAACTGAGATGAGGAGAAATTTCTTCTCTCAAAGGGTTGTAAATCTGTGGAATTCGCTGCATCAGAGAGTATGGATTACTCCTGTTCCTATTTCTTATGTTCTTATGTTTTTTTGAAAGGCTTTGGGGAGTCAGGAGGTGAGATACTCGCCGAATAACACCCAGCCTCTGAGCTGCTTTTGTTGCCACAGCATTTATGTGGCTGGTCCAGTTTAGTTTTTGGTCAATGGTGACCCCAGGATGTTGATGGTGGGAGATTTGGTGATGGTAATGCTGTTGAATGTCAAGGGGTGGTGGTTAAACTCCTCGCTTGTTGGAGATAGTCATTGCCTGGCACTTGTGTGGCGCAAATGTTACTTGCCACTTATCAGCCCAAGCCTGATTGTCATCCAGGTCTTGCTGCATGCAGGCATAGACTGCTTCATTATCTGAGGAGTTGCGAATGGCACTGAAAATTGTGCAGTCATCAGCAAACATCCCCACTTCTGGCCTTATGATGGAGGTTAGGTCATTGATGAAGCAGCTGAAAATGGTTGGGCCTTAGACACTGTCCCGAGGAACTCCTGCAACGATGTCCTGGGGCTGCGATGATTGACCTCCAACCACCACAACCATCTTCCTTTGTGTTTGGTCTGACTCCAACCAGTGGAGAGTTTTCCCCCTGATTCCCATTGACTTCAGTATTATTAAGGCTCCTTGATGCCACACTCAGTCAAATGCTGCCTTGATGTCAAGGGCAGTCACTCTCACCTCACATCTGGAATTCAGCTCTTTTGTCCCTGTTTGAACCAAGACTGTAATGTTATCCTGGCGGAACCCAACAAACTGGGAATCATTGAGCAGGTTATTGATGAGCAAATGTCACTTGATAGCATTGTCGATGACACCTTCCATCACTTTGCTGATGATTGAGAGGAGACTGATGGGGTCGTAATTGGCTGGATTGGATTTGTCCTGCTTTTTGTGGGTAGGACATACCTGGGCAGTTTTCCACATTGTCGGATAGATGCCAGTGTTGTAGCTGTACTGGAACAGCTTGGCTGGGGCACGGCTAGTTCTGGAGCACAAGTCTTCAGCACGACAGCCGGAATGTTGTCGGGGCCCATAGCCTTTGCTGTATCCAGTGCGCTCAGCCGTTTCTTGATATCACGTGGAGTGAATTGAATTGGCTGAAGACTGTCTTCTGTGATGGTGGGGACCACAGGAGGAGGCCGATATGGATCATCCACTCGGCACTTCTGGCTGAAGATGGTTGCAAACGCTTCAGCCTTGTCTGACTTAAAGACTAACAGTGGGTGCCATTTTTCTTTAGATTTGTGCTCGGTTATTTTCACAGCTATTTTTGTTGTTATTCTAAGAAGCTTTTGCCCAAGAGTTTAGGCTACCAGATTTTTGGTTGCTATTCCAATTGGAATGCCTCTGTTCCAGGACTATCTGACACAAATAGAGCTGAGCTGCTTCTTACTGCAGCCATTTGCCCTTCTCTGTCCAGCATCAGTTAAGGTGCCCTTTCAGCATCATCTGCAGATTTGACGGCTGCACCCATGTTACCTTCTGCTATTAGTGAACTCTACAGTAAGGTCCAATGCTCATCATGCATATATAATGAGATGTGATCTCTGGGAATGCCATGAGGTCCGTCATGGCACCAGTTTTTCATCAAAATAGAACATTTACCCTGTTATCGGATCAGCAAACAGCCGCTTCACTGTTCACTGGAAATTAACTTATCCAATATTATTGTAGCTTTAAGAGTTTGCTACATTTTAAAGTAAAATTAATTGAAAATGTGTATGATAAGTAAACTGATGTAGTAAATAAAATGGGTATCTTAATGTATTGGGTAAGCGGTTCCAATTGCTTCAAATAATTATAGATTATTGCTACTCTCCATTTTTGTGTTCTGCTTTTCACCTGTATCACAAAATGCAAATTGTGTAAGTAGTTCTAATTTCTACAGCTGTAGGAATGAGATTGTTCTTCCGTAATGTTGTTATTTTTTTTCTTCAATATCCTGGTCATAATAATTTAGAGAAACAGTATGCTAATGTCCCATGTCTCAACCACCATGTGCATATGCGTTGCTATGGTAACAGACTGCATTGTTCCAAGCTATAGCCACAAACCTCTATATATACACACACAGGCACACACATAAAAGCACAGCAATTAGGGGGCTCAGTGCCATCAACCCACAGAATGTTACACCACAGAAATGATCCTTTTGGCTCAACAAGTTTGCATTGTACATCAAGATTGCTTTACTCCATTTACAATCTTCCCAATTAATGCATGTATCTTTTCTTTATTCTACTTCCAAAACATATTCACATTTTTCCAACATTAAACTGCAACTTATCTTCCCATTCTACTAACCTACCTCTGTCCTCCTACAATCTTCCATCATCTTCTTCACAATAATCCTTCCACAAAAAGGATGTAGAGGGTGCAGAGAAGATTTACAAGGATTATACAAGAAATGTGAGGGTATACCTATCAGGAAAGGATGAACAGGCTGGGTCTCTTTTCTCTAGAAGGCTGAGGGGTGGCCTAAGAAAGGTCTTTAAAATCTTGAAAGGTTTTGATAAAGTAGACAGAGAGAGAGTGTTTCCACTTGTGGGGAAAAGCAAAATTAGAGGCCATCAATATAGGCTGGTCACCAAGAAATCCAATAGGGAATTCAGAGGAAACTTCTTTACCCAGAGAGTGGTTAGAATGTAGAACTCTCTACCACAGAGAGTGGTTGAAATGACTATTATAGATGCACTTAAGTGGTGGTTAGATAAGCATATGAGGGAGAAGGGAATAGAGGGTTATGCTGATAGAGCTGGATGAGGAAAGACGGGAGGAGACTCGAGTGGAGCATACATGTCAACATGGACTGGTTGGGCCGAATGGCCTGTTTCTGGGCTGTATATCCTATATAATTTACCTTCCAATTTTGTGCCATCAGCAAATGTAGTTATTATTCTCTAAGTCCAGGGGCTAGATTTTACACTTTTGTACATATCACCCAAAAATGGGCGTTATTTCCGGCTTGGCGGTAAAAATGGGTTTTCAGATTGCCGGCTTCTCGCCCATTCTCAAAGCACCTAGTCTCCATTTTTGAAATTGGGCGTTACCACGAGTGATATGAAATGGGCGGTAGCGTTAAATCTCGTTGACCTTCTGCCGTAAAGTGTCACCGTCCTTAGCAACGGCTCGATTCCTGCGATTCAGAAGGTCAAGGGTCATCATGACATGTGTAGAAGAGGAGACAGAGGGAGAGGGAACTGAGAGGGACTGAAAGCATGTGTGGCTATGGTGTGTGCTTGTTTGGCTGTTGTGGGAGGCATGAGGGAGATTCACCAGCAGCAAAAAGCCTACTAAGCACCAAGAACATAGCTGGCACCAAGTTTTTGTCCAACAAATAAGATATAACATGGAAAGGATGGAGGAGGCCCTGGAGCTGGTAGCCAGGAACACTAGTGGCAGAGGGTCCCAGTGGTCCCCGAGCGCAGCACTGCACCCCAAGGTGCCGCACCCCCATTGTCAACGACACATGAGAGCCAGGAGCAACATCTTGCTTCTGGCTCAGAGCACGTTCCCACCTGGGACCATCCTCTCCCGTATCTGTCCAAGCAGCGGTTCGGCTGTCACCCCCCGCCACCCCACCCCCTCGCCCAATGAAGCATTGCCTGAGGAGCTCCTCAGCCAGGCGGCTTGGAGTCAGGACGGGAAGGGGAAGGGGTAGGGGTGGGGAGGATTGTTTTTTACAGAAATACTGATGATTTTAGACAAATGTTCAGTTTAAATGTTTTTTATTTAACAAAACCTTGTTGGCTCAGATAGCTGCACCGTTACACGCTGGTGATTCCTTAAACATCAAAGGGTATAATGACACTTAACTTCAATCAACTTAAACTTTAACTGTCACCAAGGCGATGCCCACTGTTATATATGTAAACCTGTAAATACCTTATTTAACCACCAGAGGGTCACCTCTTGGAGTCCCAAGGAATCCCACAATCCCTTGGGAGCACGTGTACTTAAGGAGGTCTCACAGGCTGGAGACGCGCTCTGGAGACCTGTAATAAAAGACTCAGGTCACACTTTACTTTGAGCTCACAGTATCTAGTCAGACTCTTTATTCATACATAACAACTGGCGACGAGATACAGTTGACGAACACCACCGCAATGATTCAGAGGACAGTGGGCATCCTGGAGAAATTTTCGGAGGGAGATGATTGGGAAACCTTCGTGGAGCAACTCAACCAATATTTCGTGGCCAACGAGCTGGAAGGAGAAGTGAACGCTGCCAAACGAAGGGCGATTCTGCTCACCGTTTGCGGGGCACTAACGTATGGTCTCATGAAAAATCTGCTTCCTCCAGCGAAACCTACAGAGAAATCATATGATGACTTGTTCATACTGGTCCGGGAGCATCTTAACCCGCAGGAAAGAGTTCTGATGACGAGGTACCAGTTCTACACGTACAAGAAGTCTGAAGGCCAGGAAGTGGCAAGTTATGTCGTCAAGCTAAGATGCCTTGCAGGACATTGTGAATTTGGACATTAGGAGCACATGCTCAGGGATTTCTTTGTACTTGGCATTGGCCATGAAGTAACACTTTGCAAACTTTTGACTGTAGAGACCCCAACCTTGAGTAAAGCTATAGCAATAGCCCAGGCGTTCATCATCACCAGTGACAATACTGAGCAAATCTTTCCGCACACAACTGCTGCTACAAGTACTGTGAACAAAGTATTGTTGTTTTCGAATCGTAACATACAGGGCAGGCCTCACATGCCTGCAGCTGCACATCCGCAGACATCTTAGAGTCCACCATCAAGGGTGATGAATGCTAGGCCATTAACACCTTGTTGGCACTGCGGGAGTGATCATCGTTTCCATTCATGACGCTTCAAAGGGTACATTTGCAAGGGCTGTGGAACAATGGGACATCTCCAATGTATGTGCAGGCGAGCTGCAAATCCTGCTAATCCTGCAAACCACCATGTTGAAGAGGAGAACACATCCACGGCGGATCACGATGAACCAGAGCTTCAGACCGAGGAGGCAGAGGTATATGGCGTGCACACATTTACCACAAAGTGTCCCTCAATAATGCTGAAGGTTGGATTAAATGGATTCCCGGTGTCAATTGAGCTGGACACGGGCATGAGCCAGTCCATTATGAGCAAAAAGACTTCAATAAATTGTGGTGCAGCAAGGCCTCAAGGCCAGTCCTGACTCCCATTCGCACTAAACTGAGAACTTACACAAAGGAACTGATTCCTGTAATTGGCAGTGCTACTGTAAAGGTCTCCAATGATGGAGCGGTGCACAAGTTACCACTCTGGGTGGTACTGTGCGATGGTCCCATGCTGCTCGGCAGGAGCTGGCTGGGGAAGATATGTTGGAACTGGGACAATGTCCAAGCGCTCTCGTCCATCGATGACACTTCATGTGCCAGGTCTTAAACAAGTTCCCCTTGCTGTTCGAACCAGGTATCGGGAAGTTCCAAGGAGCAAAAGTGCAGATCCACCTAATTCCGGGGGCGTGACCCATCCATCACAAGGCGAGAGCAGTACCATATATGATGAGAAAGTGGGTGGAGATCGAGCTGGACCGGCTGCAATGAGCGGGCCTCATTTCGCTGATTGAACTCAACGAGTGGGTCAGTCCTATTCCAGTCCTCAAGGGAAACGGCACCGTCAGAATCTGTGGTGATTACAAAGTAGCTATCAATTGTTTCTCTCTGCAGGATCAATACCCACTACCAAAGGCAGACGACCTTTTTGCAACGCTGGTGGGAGGAAAAACGTTCACGAAGCTGGACTTGACCTCGGCCTACATGATGCAGGAGTTGTAGGAATCATCGAAGGGCCTCACCTGCATCAACATGCACAAAGTTATCTTCATTTACAACAAATGCCCGTTTGGGATTCGATCAGCCGCGGCGATATTCCAGAGGAACATGGAAAGCTTACTGAAGTCAGTCCCGCGCACCGTGGTCTTCCAGGACGACATCTTGGTTACAGGTCGGGACACAGTCGAACATCTGCAGAACCTGGAGGAGATTCTTAGTCAGCTTAATCGCATGGGGCTCAGGTTAAAACGCTCGAAGTGCATTTTCCTGGTGCCTGAAGTGGAGTTCCTGGGGAGAAGAATCACGGCGGACAGTATCAGGTTCACCGATTCGAAGATGGAGGCAATCGAGAACGCACCGAGGCCACAGAATGTGACGGAGTTGCGATCGTTTCTAGGACTCCTGAACTACTTTGGTAACTTCTTACCGGGTCTCAGCACACTGTTAGAACCACTGCACGCCTTACTGCGTAAAAGAGACAAATGGGTATGGGGTAAAAGCCAAGAAAATGCCTTTATAAAAGCTATAAAACTGTTATGCTTAAACAAATTGCTTGTGTTATGTGATCCATGTAAGCGTTTGGTACTAGCATGTGACGCGTCATCATATGGTGTCGGGCATGTATTGCAACAAGCTAATGTTTCTGGGAAATTGCAACCGGTTGCTTATGCATCCAGAAGTCTGTCTAAGGCTGAGAGGGCCTACAGCATGATTGAAAAAGAAGCATTAGCGTGTGTTTATGGGGTAAACAAAATGCATCAATATCTCTTTGGACTCAAATTTGAATTGGAAAATGACCATAAGCCACTGATATCCCTCTTTTCTGAAAGTAAGGGGATAAATACGAATGCATCGGCCCGCATCCAGAGATGGGCGCTCACGTTGTCCGCATACAACTACGCCATCCGCCACAGGCCAGGCACAGAAAACTGCGCTGATGCTCTCAGTAGGCTGCCATTGCCCACCACCGGGGTGGAAATGGCACAGCCCGCAGATTTCGTCATGGTAATGGAAGCATTCGAGCGTGAGCAATCACCCATTACCGCCCGACAGATTAGAACCTGGACGAGCCAGGACTCCTTACTGTCCTCAGTAAAAAAACTATGTGCTTCACAGGAGCTGGTCCAATGTCCCATTAGAAATGCAGGATGAAATAAAACCGTACCAGCGGCGCAAAGATGAAATGTCTATACAGGCAGACTGCCTTCTGTGGAGTAATTGGGTAATGGTGCCTAAAAAGGGCAGGGACACTTTCATTAATGATCTCCACAGTACCCACCCAGGCATTGTAAAGATGAAAGTGATAGCTAGACCCCACGTGTGGTGGCCCGGTATCGATGCGGACTTAGAGTCCTGCGGGCACATGTGTAACATATGTTCACAGTTAAGCAATGCACTCAGGGAGGCACCACTAAGTTTATGGTCTTGGCCCTCCATGTCGACTATGCAGGCCCGTTCTTGGGTAAAATGTTCCGAGTGATTGTAGATGCACACAACAAATGGATTGAATGTGAGATAATGTCGGCAAGCACGTCCGCTGCCACCACTGAAAGCCTGCGGGCTATGCTTGCCACGCACGGCCTGCCTGATGTCCTTGTGAGTGACAACGGGCCGTGTTTCACCAGTGCCGAGTTCAAAGAATTTATGACCCGCAATGGGATCAAATATGTTACATCTGCCCAGTTCAAACCAGCATTCAATGGTCAGGCAGTGAGCAGTGCAAACAATCCAGCAGAGCTTGAAAAGGGTAATTGAAGGCTCACTGCAGACTCGCCTATCCCAAGTCCTGTTTAGTTACCGCACGAGATCCCACTCGCTCACTGGAATCCGACCTGTTCATGAAAAGGGCGCTTAAGACAAGGCTCTCGTTAGTCCACCCTGATCTACCCGAACAGGTAGCGAGCAGGCGGCTTAAACAAAGTACATATCATGATAGCGCAAATGTGTCATGCGAAATTGAGATTAATGATCCTGTATTTGTGTTGAACTATGGACAAGTGGCTTCCTGGCACTGTCGTGGCCGAGGAGGGGAGTAGGGTGTTTTGGGTCACTTTCAAATGGACTCATCAACAGGAAACACTTGGACCAAACCAAACTCAGATTCATGGACTATCCAGAGCAACCCACATTAGACCCTACCATTTTTGATCCCCCAACACACACCAGTGGCAACCGACACAGCGGTTGACCACGAAGCAAAACCCATCACCCGCAGCAGCCCAGCAGGACTCACCACACCAGGCAGCTCAGTAAGGTCAGCTGCACAGCAGCCCAGCGAGGGCCCAACAAGCGACTCACCAAAACCAGCATTTGCACCGAGACAATCAACCAGGGAAAGAAAGGCCCCAGATCAACTGACCTTGTAAATAATTACACTATTGTCTTTGGCGGGGGAGCGTTGTTATACATGCAAACCTGTAAATACCTTGTTTAACCACGAGAGGGCTCATCCCCTGGAGTCCCAAGGGATCCCACAATCCCTTGGGAGCACCTGTACTTCAGGAGGCCTCACAGGCTGGACAGGCACTCTGGAGACCTGCAATAAAAGACTACGGTCGCACTTTACTTTGAGCTCACAGCATCAAGTCAGACTCTTTATTCATACATAACACCCACCATTGATGTATGACCTGCACACCCAGCAGTGTGTCAGCTTTGTAAATACCACCAGCGTTCTTTCAGGCAAAACGCTCATTGATGAGCTCCTGACATAAGGCTCTTGCAGCTATCATGCCACCATGGGCCCTTTCATATGGTCTACAGGGGGGTGGAGACGGGGACAAGGCTTCAGCGTCAGCCTGATTGTCTGGGCCACTGTCAGCGTCCGCCTCCTCGTCCTCCTCTTCCTCTCTGTGGTGAGGTGGACTGTCAGACTCTTCAGGCAATTCTTGTCCCCTCCTGATAGCCAAGTTGTGCAGCATGGAGCACACCACCATGAATTGAGCTACCTGCTCAGTGTGGTATTGGAGCTCGCCTCCTGAGTGGTCCAGACATCTGAAGCGCTGCTTCAGCACTCCAATGGTTTTTCTCCACGATATTGCAAGTTGCTCTGTGGCTTTCATTGTATCGCCTCTCATAAAAACATAGAAACATAGAAAATAGGTGCAGGAGTAGGCCATTCGGCCCTTCTAGCCTGCACCGCCATTCAATGAGTTCATGGCTGAACATTCAACTTCAGTACCCCATTCCTGCTTTCTCGCCATACCCCTTGATCCCCCTAGTAGTAAGGACATCATCTAACTCCTTTTTGAATATATTTAGTGAATTGGCCTCAACAACTTTCTGTGGTAGAGAATTCCACAGGTTCACCACTCTCTGGGTGAAGAAGTTCCTCCGCATCGCAGTCCTAAATGGCTTACCCCTTATCCTTAGACTGTGACCCCTGGTTCTGGACTTCCCCAACATTGGGAACATTCTTCCTGCATCTAACCTGTCTAACCCCGTCAGAATTTTAAATGTTTCTATGAGGTCCCCTCTCATTCTTCTGAACTCCAGTGAATACAAGCCCAGTTGATCCAGTCTTTCTTGATAGGTCAGTCCCGCCATCCCGGGAATCAGTCTGGTGAACCTTCGCTGCACTCCCTCAATAGCAAGAATGTCCTTCCTCAGGTTAGGAGACCAAAACTGTACACAATACTCCAGGTGTGGCCTCACCAATGCCCTGTACAACTGTAGCAACACCTCCCTGCCCCTGTACTCAAATCCCCTTGCTATGAAGGCCAACATGCCATTTGCTTTCTTAACCGCCTGCTGCACCTGCATGCCAACCTTCAATGACTGATGTACCATGACACCCAGGTCTCTTTGCACCTCCCCTTTTCCTAATCTGTCACCATTCAGATAATAGTCTGTCTCTCTGTTTTTACCACCAAAGTGGATAACATCACATTTATCCACATTATACTTCATCTGCCATGCATTTGCCCACTCACCTAACCTATCCAAGTCGCTCTGCAGCCTCACAGCATCCTCCTCGCAGCTCACACTGCCACCCAACTTAGTGTCATCCGCAAATTTGGAGATACTACATTTAATCCCCTCATCTAAATCATTAATGTACAGTGTAAACAGCTGGGGCCCCAGCACAGAACCTTGCGGTACCCCACTAGTCACTGCCTGCCATTCTGAAAAGTACCCATTTACTCCTACTCTTTGCTTCCTGTCTGACAACCAGTTCTCAATCCACGTCAGTACACTACCCCCAATCCCATGTGCTCTAACTTTGCACATCAATCTCTTGTGTGGGACCTTGTCGAACGCCTTCTGAAAGTCCAAATATACCACATCAACTGGTTCTCCCTTATCCACTCTACTGGAAACATCCTCAAAAAATTCCAGAAGATTTGTCAAGCATGATTTCCCTTTCACAAATCCATGCTGACTTGGACCTATCATGTCACCTCTTTCCAAATGCACTGCTATGACATCCTTAATAATTGATTCCATCATTTTACCCACTACCGATGTCAGGCTGACCGGTCTATAATTCCCTGTTTTCTCTCTCCCTCCTTTTTTAAAAAGTGGGGTTACATTGGCTACCCTCCACTCCATAGGAACTGATCCAGAGTCAATGGAATGTTGGAAAATGACTGTCAAAGCATCCACTATTTCCAAGGCCACCTCCTTAAGTACTCTGGGATGCAGTCCATCAGGCCCTGGGGATTTATCGGCCTTCAATCCCATCAATTTCCCCAACACAATTTCCCGGCTAATAAGGATTTCCCTCAGTTCCTCCTCCTTACTAGACCCCCCGACCCGACTCGGCCTCGGTGTGGGTGTCACGCAGGGGGGTCATCAGCCAGGTGGCGAGGCCATATCCTTTGTCACCAAGCATCCAGCATTGATCTTGTGGCTGATTGTTAAACAAGTCAGATACAGTGCTCTCACGCAGGATGTGAGCATCATGGATGCTGCCCGGAAATTTAGCATTCACTGCCAGTATAATTTGCTGGTAGTCGACAACAAGTTGGACATTCAGGGACTGGAATCCCTTGCGGTTCCTGAAAACCTCTGCATCCTGAAAAGGTGCCCGCATCGTGTTGTGCGTACAGTCTATTGCTCCCTGCACCTTGAGGAAGTTTGCAGTTCTGGAGAATCCTAGAGATCTCTCACTCTGTGCCTCCCTGGTCATAGGGAAGCTGATCAAGTCCCTCCTGTGTGCACACAGGGCTTCAGTGACCTGTCTAATACAGCAATGTGTGGCATGCTGAGGCAGACAGCAAATGTCGCCAGCTGTGGCCTGAAAAGAACCCTATGCGTAGAATGACAGTGCCACGGTGACTTTGACCTTGACGGATAGTGCAATACTGATGGTGCTGGTAGGCTGCAGATCTCCCTTTATCAGCTGGCATACCTCAGTGATAACCTCTTTGTGGAAGCGCAGTCTCCGAAGGCAGGTGGTGTCGGGCAAGTCGAGGTAAGAATCCTTGTCCCTGTACTTGCGGGGGGGGGTGTAACATCTGGTCCTCCTCATCAGTCTGTCACGTCTTACATTGAGCACATAATACTGTGGAGTGTACCTTCAGCCATCTCGAGTCTGTAGCATGTAATTGGTCATCTAGAGAGGGTGAGAAAGGACAGTCCCCATTGCAATAGCTCTCTGTTTTCCACCGATTGGTCACAAACAATAAATGTCCCGATGAAGACACCTATTCAATTCCAATTGTTCGCAATATGGTAAAGATGTTCACATCACCTCCACAGACCTCCAGAGTACATCTGAACTCCCCCGAGGTTGAAGCAGAGCAGCCTTTTAAAGAATGCGACATGTGATGTAGAACATGGCATCCATAACGATGTGATTAGATCCGGTTAGTTCCACTTTTTCCGGGCGGTTTTTTGGGCGAGCGATATTGTGTGCGATTGTGTGCGAGGTGGTGAAAGTGAGGCTGGGCGATCTCATGACCGTTAGTTTCGGCAAATATTATCCTGACGACAAAAAAAGTGGGCGGTCGGTATTATTGAATCGTGGCGTTAATTCCGTGCGTAAACTAACTATGGGCGATATTGTGGTCGTTGATTTCGCCCATTCTGATGATTCTGCCCAAAAAAAGTGGGCGGGCAGTATTATTTTTTCCTGCTGTTACGCACATGGGGAAAGTAATGCTCGGCGATAAGTTTCCGAAAAATGCCCATCAGTTTCCATTTTGTGGCTAAATGGGCAATATATGAGTGTTATATGTCATTTCAGCAGTAAAATGGCCGTTAAGTGGGCATTAAGCATGCAAAAAAGTGGAAAATCTAGCCCCAGATCATTTATGTATATAAATAAGAGTTACACAATCACAGACCCCCGGAAACTCTGCTTGTCCCACCTTTCTTCTCTGAGAAACTTCCCTTTACCTTTATTCTATGCTTTTTCATTTTGAACCATCTGTCTGGACATATAGCTTTTAATTTCATGGGCATTATCTTTATCATCACTCTCTCATTTGGTACCTCATCAAATGCTTTTTGAAAATCCTTATAAACCATTTCCACTGCATTTCCTTTACCTATTCTCTCTGTTAGTTCTTCAAAGAATTTAATACATTTCACAAAGCACGACCTTCCTTTTAGAAGACCCATGCTGTCTAGTATTTGATTAACTCATGTTTCTCCAAGTATTTAGTAATTTCATCCCACATTATAAACAACAACAACTTGTATTTATATAGCACCTTTAACATCCCAAGGCATTTCACAGTATTATGAAACTATAATAATCTGAACTAAGACTAAATGGCTACAATTTCCTGGCTTATTTCTGTCTTCTGTTTTGTCACCCATGAGTGCTGAGGCACAATTTTCCTTTCTATAGGATTTTTGGGTATGAACCACATCGTCCCATTTATTTGTCTACCTTAGATTTAAATGATTTATTTAGTACCAGCTCATTTTGAATAATAATCTCTCTACCCACCTTTGATTGTTCTACAACTTCAATATCCACCTTCTCTGAGTGAACCAACGCAAAATACTTATTAGATTCCCTATCATTCCCTCACTCTCCTCTACAAGCTTGCCTCCTTCATCTCTTAGCAGCATAACCTATGACTTTACCACTAATGTGCCTATTGAAAGCTTGTTTAATTGTCCTTTATATTCCCCCCCCAGGATTCCTTCTTAAGTCCATTATTAAGGAAGCAGTAGCAGGACATTTGGAAAAGCAAAATTCGGTCAGGCAGAGTCAGCATGGTTTTATGAAAGGGAAATCATGTTTGACAAATTTGTTGAAGTTCTTTGAGGATGTAACGAGCAGGGTGGATAAGGGGGAACCAGTGGATGTGATGTATTTGGATTTCCAGAAGGCATTCGATAAGGTGCCACATAAAAGGTTACTGCACAAGATAAAAGTTCACGGGGTTGGGGGTAATTTATTAGCATGGATAGAGGATTGGCTAACTAGCAGAAAACAGAGAGTCGGGATAAATGGGTTATTTTCCGGTCGGCAAACAGTAACTAGTGGGGTGCCACAGGGATCGGTGCTGGGGCCTCAACTATTTATAATCTATATTAATGACCTATGTTTCTATAGGTGAATGATCAGCCATGATCTTATTGAATGGTGGTGCAGGCTCGAAGGGCCGAATGGCCTACTCCTGCACCTATTTTCTATGTTACCTATTTTCTATGAAAGGACCGAGTGTAATGTTGCCAAGTTTGCTGATGATACAAAGATGGGTAGGAAAGCAAGTTGTGAGGCGGACACAAAAAAATCTGCAAAGGGACATAGACAGGCTAAGCGAGTGGGCAAAATTTTGTCAGATGGAGTATAATGCGGGAAAGTGTGAGGTTATCCACTTTGGCAGGAAAAATAAAAAAGCTAATTATTATTTAAATAGAGAAAAATTACAAAATGTTGCAGTACAGAGGGACCTGGGGGTCCTTGTGCATGAAACACAAAACATTAGGATGTAGGGACAGCAAGTAATCAGGAAGGCAAATGGAATGTTGGCCTTTATTGCAAGGGGGATGGAGTATAAAAGCAGGGAAGTCCTGCTACAATTCTACAGGGTATTAGTAAGGCCACACTGAGAGTACTGCATTTGGAGGCAGTTCAAAGAAGGTTCACTCAATTGATTCCTGAGATGAAGGGGTTGACTTATGAAGAAAGTGTCATGTATGTAGACCATGTATACTAATTGTATAGTTACATAAGGTGTGCCACCAGAGAGCACTGCGGTGGGAGACCTGAGGGTCACCTGCATAGGTGTGCAGTGCCCAGTATAAAAGACTGCTCACCATGCTTGTGCTTCACTCTGGAGTTACAATAAATGGGACTAAGGTCACAACAGCTCAAGTACACTACTAGACCTCGTGGAGTCATTCATAAGAGTATTAAAGACATAACTAATTACTTGCTGTACCTGCATACTAACATTTTGTGTTTCATGCACAAGGACCCCCAGGTCCCTCTGTACTACAACATTTTGTCATTTTTCTCCATTTAAATAATTAAAGACATAACAACTAGCGACGAGATTACGAACTTTCACGCAAAAATGACTAACGTTGGTGCATTAGAAAAGTTCTCAGAGGGTGAAGATTGGGAAGTCTTTACGGAGCAGCTCGATCAATATTTCGTAGCAAATGGCCTGGTAGGCGATGATCCGGCCACGCCAGCAGATAAGCGCAGAGCTATCCTATTGACCAGTTGTGGACCCGTGGTCTATGGCCTCGTCAGAGACTTGCTTGCACATGAGAAGATAACGACCAAGTCATACGAGGAGCTGAAAGTGCTAATTCGGGGCCAACTCAAACCGAAGGAGAGCATCCTCACGGCCAGGCATCGGTTTTATACACACCACCGCCCTGAGGACCAGGAAATCGCAAAGTACGCTGCCGACCTCAGAAGGCTGGCAGGACCGTGTGAATTCAGCACATCCCTCGCCGATGCGTTGCGGGACGTCTTCGTAATTGGCATCGGTCATGAGGCCCTTCTTCACAGGCTACTGTCTGCCGAAACCACCGTCACTCTGCAGAAGGCCAACAGCATCAGCCAGGCGTTCATGACCTTAAGCTGCAGCTCCAAGCAGATGATGACTGACTCTCAGGACTCAAACCCGGCAAGTACTGTAAATAGAATGGCGCCTTTCACAGGCAGAACTGCTGAACGTGAACCTGCCCAGGGCAGAGCGTACAGGCCCCCGAGTCCTTTAACTCAGAGTCCACTGAGGGGTGCAAACGTAAGTCGAGTAGCACCATGCTGGCGTTGCGGAGGTAATCACAGGGCTCATCAGTGTCGGTTCAGAGACTAGGGGCCCAAGTTGCCACATGATTTGCGCCTGATTTTTAGGAGCAACTGGTGGAGAACGGACTATTTTAGAAATCGCAATTCTCCACATTTTTTTTTCTGCAGTTCTAGTCAGGTAGAACAGTTCTACTTTGGAACAGAATTTTTTCTTCAAAAGGGGGCGTGTCCGGCCACTGACGCCTGATTTGAAAGTTTCCACAGTGAAAACGTACTCCAAACTAAAGTAGAATGGAGCAAGTGAAGATTTTTGTAGAACTGAAAAATCCTGTTCTACACATTAAAAAATCAGGCGCAGGTTACAAATTAGGCGTCCAGAACGAGGTGGGGGGGAGGGGAAGTCATTAAATTCTATAATAAATCCTTATTTATACTTCTACAAATATTATATAAATAAATCCAACCTGAATAAACATTTATAAGCAAAGAAAAGATTAAATAAACCATCTTCCTACCTGTGTGAAAGTGCTTCAGCCAGGGAGAATTCTGTAGCCGTTCGTGCCGCTGAGCGGGAGGGCGGGGGAGGAGAAAGCGGTTTGTTGCCGCGGAGGGGAGGGAGGGGAAGGAGAAAGCGGCTTGTTGCCGTGGAGAGAGGGGAGAGAGGGGAAGGAGGGGAAGGAGACAGCGGCTTGTTGCCGCGCAGGGGAGGGGAGGGAGGGGAAGGAGACAGCGGCTTGTTGCCGTGGAGAGGGGAAGGAGACAGCGGCTTGTTGCCGCGGAGAGGGGAAGGAGACAGCGGCTTGTTGCCGCGCAGGGGAGGGAGGGGAAGGAGACAGCGGCTTGTTGCTGTGGAGAGAGGGGAGGGAGGGGAAGGAGACAGCGGCTTGTTGCCGCGCAGGGGAGGGGAGGGAGGGGAAGGAGACAGTGGCTTGCTGCCGTGGAGGGAGGGGAGGGAGGGGAAGGAGACAGCGGCTTGTTGCCGTGGAGAGAGGGGCGGGAGGGGAAGGAGACAGCGGCTTGTTGCCGCGCAGGGGAGGGGAGGGAGGGGAAGGAGACAGCGGCTTGTTGCCGCGCAGGGGAGGGGAGGTAGGGGAAGGAGACAGTGAGAAGGCTGCAAGTGCTGATGGCAATGTGATTTTATTAAAAAATGTTCAAAAATTAAACAGCTACAAAGAACTACAAAAATGGCCGAGTGCCAATGTTTTTTTTCACACTGAGCACGCGCGAATGCTCCAACGCGCACGCACAGCGTTGCCGGCAGGCAAAAAACTAATTTAAATAGTACCCACCCCCTCCCAATTACAAAATCGGCGCGAGTGTAGGCTCCGCCCCCCTGGGCGCCGCGCCAAACAGATAAGGAGCTGCAGAACGCTCGAGAATAGCGCGTTTTTTTTCTGGCGCCCGTTTTTTATCCTGTGGAAACTTGGGCCCTATGTGTGCAAAGGCTGCAGCACAAAGGTCCACCTCCAGCGAATGTGCAAAAGAGCTGTGACTCACCATGTGGAAGAGGAGTCAGCAGGTGACTGTGAATCCAGCGCGGATTACGAGGAGATCGCTAGAGAGGCAGCTCAGTCCCAGGATGAAGTATATGGAGTATATACCTGCACCACAGATTGTCCTCCAGTGATAATGGAAGTCGAGATAAATGGCATTCCAGTCTTCATGGAAGTGGACACGGAGGTGAGTCAGTCAGTAATGAGCCAGGAAGCCTTTGAGAGGCTATGGAACGATCAAGCTGAACGATCCAATCTGGTCCCGGTTCAGGCAAAGCTGCGCACCTACACCAAGGAACTGATATCAGTTGTTGGTAGTGCAGATGTAAGTGTATCCCATGATGGCGCGGTGCACAAGTTACCATTGTGGATTGTTTCAGGTGATGGACCAACATTACTTGGAAGAAGATGGATGGGGAAGATTCACTGGAACTGGGAAGACTTTATCCCTCCAGCAATCGACGTCCCCTGTGCTCAGAGGCAGAGCAAGTCCTCATCTTCGGTGGGACCAGGCACCGGAGAGCAGATCTGCGCAGCTCCCGAGGCACAGACCGCTCATCACGACTGCGTGGCAATGATCTGGCCTAGACGACCCGAACGCATCTTCCCGGTTTTAGTGGCAGAACTCCTGTGGAGGAAGATTGGATCCGAGGGCCCCTTCCCAGCTTCAGTGACAGAATCCCTGGGAAAGAAGATCGCGGCAGTCGACTTCATGGACAGGGAAAAGATGGCGTCCAAACCACGAGGTGCAGCGCTAATGGAGCAACGACACGTGGTTCCACGCAAGGAAGACAATTGGGGTAAAGGTAGTAAGGCCATTTTAAAGGAGGCCAGCAACCCGCCATTTTTGAATGGTTACCAATTTCAAGCAGTTCAATGTAAAAGTCCAGCTGTAATGAGCAAAATGTTGTTGAGCGATGTCGGGTGCAAATTGCAATCAGCCAATGTAGCGGGCGAACACCTAATGGTCGTATACAGGTCCAGCGGACCACCCAATGCTATAGCCTGCGTACCCAGGACCAGAACGATGTATCATAAAGTGTCCCCACAGCTGACAGAAGTAGACAAGCCGCAGAGTAAACGATCCCCGGAGAGAAGAAGTCACCGGTAACGATACCCTGCCTCAGATGGGTTTAAGATTGCAGGCACCTGATGGCATGAACTGCCACGGGCCAGAAACAGTAAACTGCACCTATGCTCGCAGTCGGCTACCGTCGTCCAGGCGCAGCCCACAAACCCACTCGCCGCCACGGCAATGCCCAAGAGCGAAGGATCACTCACAACAGCTCCTCCGAACGGGACCTGGACCAGCCAGGATCCCAAACTAGAGAGTGCTCACAATGGTGCCCTCAAGGAAACTGCTTGACAAGACGAGGCAGTCCCACTGTCACTTAGATGAAACGCTCACTTGCTCAGACCGCTTCCCAGGGAGCAGCAGCGACGCTATGCAAATGAAAAGGACAGGGAGGTCACAGACACATCAGCTGTCTTTGGGCCTGCCTGACACTAGGAGTAACGGCAAGAGCCCTGAGCTCCGGCAACTCGAGCAATATGAGCTCACCTCGCTCACAGACCCACTAGCATGGGGCGCTGCACCGCCACCAGACGACCCGGATCTCATCCGGCCGTGCTGGAACTAGACTGTCCTTGTGTACCTGTACTGAGATACCTGTACTGATCATGTAAATGTACCACACAAAAAGAAACGCAACTGTAATCCACCCAACAAATATACCAAGATGTAAATGTAAAACCCATGTGATGAACTTGAATGCAACTTGCATGTAATGGGCCATTAGCCTGATCTCTGTGTGTGTGTGGGGGGGAGAATGGAGTAGTCATGGACTCACAATCAGAAACCACTGGGACCTCCACTGGCAACAAATCTCACTACCAACCCACCCAAGCTAGAAGTGACCCTCCAATGGTCAACCAGGAAGAGCAAAGCCCGGGTCACCATCAATGTACGAGTCAATTTGCATTAAAGACTTGGGGGGGAGTGATGTCATGTATGTAGACCATGTATACTAACTGTATAGTCACATAGGGTGTGTTATCAGAGAGCACTGCGGTGGGAGACCTGAGGGTCACTTGCATAGGTATGTAGGGCCCAGTATAAAAGACTGCCCACCATGCTTGTGCCTCACTCTGGAGTTACAATAAATGGGACTAAGGTCACAACAGCTCAAGTACAATACTAGACCTCGTGGAGTCATTCATAAGAGTATTAAAGACATAACAGAAAGGTTGAGCAGGTTGGGCCTGTGCTCATTGGAGTTCAGAAGAATGAGAGGTGATCTTATTGAAACATGTAATATAATGAGAGGGCTCGACAAGGCGGATGCAGAGAGGATGTTTCCACTCATGGAGGAATCTAGAACTAGGGGGCATAGTTTCAGAATAAGGGGCCGCCCATTTAAAATTGGGACGAGGAGGAATTTCTCCTCTCAGAGGGCGGTAAATCTGTGGAATTCTCTGCCCCAGAGAGCGGTGGAGGCTGGGTCATTGAATAGATTTAAGGTGGAGAGAGACAGATTTTTGAGCGATAAGAGAGTAAAAGATTATGGGGAGCGGGCAGGGAAGTGGAGTTGAAGCCAGGATCAGATCAGCCATGATCTGATTGAATGGTGGAGCAGGCTAGAAGGGCCAAGTGGCCTACTCCTGCTCCTATTTCTTATGTTCTTACGTTCTTACCCTTTCTGATCTCTCTTTTTGTAGCTTTCCTTTATTCTTTATATTTGTTCTGGCTCTTTGTTTTTTATTATTATCCCTGTAAGCACTAAGCTGTTGAAATTCAGTACCACCGTTTTTGAGGTGGTGACTGTTATGTCTCAAATAAAGCAATGTGACTGAGTACTGTCGACTTGAGTAAGTGTGACCTTAGTCTCTTTATTCTGACTCCAGAGTCTGGCACAGCATGCAGTGCTCCCAAGGGATGCTGGAATCCCTTGGGACTCCAACAGATACGCCCTCTGGTTGCAGTAGAATGCTGGTTACCAGGTGTTGCATACATAACATTACTCCCGCCCCCCCCCCAAAGTCAATAGTACACTTATTTACAGGGTGAGACGATCTGGGGCTTTCCGCTCCCTCGTCGATCATCTTGGTACAAACACAGGTGCAGGTGAGTTGGTTGGGCCTTCGCTAGGCTGCTGCGCAGCTGGCCTTGCTGGGCTGCTGGGGATGATGAGTTCAGCTTCGTAGTCAACCCTGATGTCGGTTGCCACGTGTGTGTGTATCGGAGGGTCGAAGTTGGTGGTGTCCTCTTCAGGTTGCTCGTGGCTGTCTGTGAATCGCAGTTTGGTTTGATCCAAATGCTTTCTGCAAGTTAGTCCATTTGCAAGTTTGACCTCAAACACCCTACTCCCTTTGGCTACGACAGTGCCAGCAAGCCATTTGAGACCATGTCCATAGTTGAGTACAAATACAGGGTCATTGACTTCAATATCGCGTGACAAATTTGCGCGATCATGGTACATGCTTTGTTGATGCCGCCTGCCCTCGGCATGATCATGGAGATCAGCGTGGACTAGAGAGAGCCTTGTTTTGAGGGCCCTTTTCATGAGCAGTTCAGCAGGGGGATCCCCGGTGAGCAAGTGGGGTTTTGTGCGGTAGCTGAGCAGGACTCGGGACAGGTGGGTCTGCAGGGAGCCTTCCGACACGCATTTCAAGCTTTGCTTGATGGTTTGGACTGCCGGTTCTGCCTGGCCATTAGATGCGGGCTTGAACGGGGCAGATGTGACATGCTTGATTCCATTGCGGGTCATGAATTCCTTGAATTCAGCACTGGTGAAACACAGGCCCATTGTCACTGACAAGGACATCAGGCAGGCTGTGCGTGGCAAACATGGCTCGTAGGCTTTCGATGATGGCAGTGGATGTGCTTACAGACATTATTACACACTCAATCCATTTTGAATAAGCATCCACAACAACCAAAAACATTTTGCCGAGAAACGGGCCAGTGAAGTCAAAGTGGATCCTAGACCATGGTTTGGAGGGCCATGACCACAAACTTAGCAGTGCCTCCCTGGATGCATTGCTCAGTTGAGAGCAAGTGTTGCATTGGCGCACGCAAGACTCCAAATCTGAGTCGATGCCGGGCCACCGCACATGGGATCTGGCTATGGCTTTTATCATTACTCTGCCTGGGTGGATACTGTGTAGGTCGCGTATGAACGCTTCCCTGCCTTTCTTAGGCAAAACCACATGATTACCCCACAAAAGACAGTCTGCCTGTATGGACATTTCGTCTTTGCGCTGCTGGAATGGTTTGATCTTTTCATGCATCTCCGCTGGGACTCTGGACTAACTCCCATGGAGGACACAGTTTTTTACAAGGGACAGTAAAGGATGCTGGCTGGTCCAGGTCCTGATCTGGCGGGCCGTAACGGGTGACTTTATGTTTTCAAATGCATCCATCACCAAGAGCAAGTCTGCAGGCTGTGCCATTTCCACCCCGGTGGTGGGCAATGGTAGCCGACTGAGAGCATCAGCGCAGTTCTCTGTGCCTGGCCTGTGGTGAATTACATAGTTATATGCAGACAGCATGAGCGTCCATCTTTGGATGCGAGCAGAGGCATTGGTATTAATACCGTTGCTCTCTGAGAATAGCGATATGAGCGGCTTATGGTCAGTTTCTAACTTGACTTGAGCCCAAACAAATACTGGTGCATTTTTTTCACCCCGTAAACGCATGCCAGAGCTTCTTTTTCAATCATGCTGTAGGTCTTGGACAAACTCCTGAACGCATAAGCGATCGGTTGCAATGTTCCCGATTTGTTTGCTTGTTGTAACCCGACCCCATACGAAGACTCATCGCAAGCTAGCACTAAACGTTTACATGGGTCATACAGAACAAGCAGTTTGTTGGAACATAACAGATTTCTGGCTTTCTCAAAAGCAGCTCTTATGATTTCCCCCATACCCAGTCATCTCCCTTGCGCAGCAACACATGTAGAGGTTCTAGCAAGGTGCTTAACCCGGGTAGGAAATGATCAAAATAATTGAGGAGTCCCAGGAACGACCGCAGCTCCATCACGTTCTGTGGTCTCGGCGCATTCTTGATGGCCTCTGTCTTGGCGTCGGTGGGTCTGATGCCGTCTGCCGCGATTCTTCTCCCTAACAACTCGACCTCTGGTGCCAGGAAAACACACTTTGAGCATTTCAACCTGAGTCCCACATGATCTAGCCGACTTCGAACCTCTTCCAGGTTCTGCAAGTGTTCAATGGTATCCCGATCTATGATCAATATGTCGTCCTGGAAAACCACGGTGCACGGAACTGACTTTAGCAGACTCTCCATGTTCCTTTGAAAAATAGCCGTGGCCGATCGAATCCCAAACGGGCATCTATTGTAGATGAACAGACCTTTGTGCATGTTGATGCAGGTGAGGCCTTTCGAAGATTCTGCCAGCTCCTGCGTCATGTAGGCCGAGGTCAGGTCCAACTTGGTGAACGTCTTCCCTCCTGCCAGCGTCGCAAATAGGTCATCTGCCTTGGGTAGCGAGTACTGGTCCTGCAGCGAAAAACGGTTAATCGTTACTTTATAGTCTCCACAAATTCTAACCATGCCATCGCCCTTGAGAACCGGAACAATCGGATTGGCCCACTCGTTGAACTCAACCGGCGCGATGTTGCCCTCTCGTTGCAGCCTGTCCAGCTCGATCTCCACTTTTTCTCGCACCATGTATGGCACCGCACGTGCCTTGTGGTGGATGGGTCGTGTATCAGGAAACAAGTGGATCTGCACCTTCACCCCAGAGAAATTTCCGTTGCCTGGCTCAAACAATGATGGGAACTAGCTTAAAACCTAGGCACATGAGGCGTCGTCGACAGATGAAAGCACTCGGATGTCGTCCCAGTTCCAGCGGATTTTTCCCAGCCAGCTTCTGTTGAACAGTGCGGGGCCATCTCCTGGTACAATCCATAGTGGTAGTTTGTGCACCGCTCCATCATAGGAGACTTTTACTACTTCACTGCCAATTACAGGGATCAGCTCTTTATTGTAAGTTTTCAGCTTGGTATGAATAGGGCTCAGCTTGGGCCTTTGTGCCTTGTTGCACCACAGCCTCTCGAAGGCCTTTTTGCTCATGATAGACTGACTCGCACTCGTGTCCAATTCCATGGATACTGGAATTCCGTTCAGTTCAACTTTTAACATGATCGGTTGACATTTCATGGTGAAGATGTATACCTCGTTTCGAGTCTCTAGTTCAGTTTGATCCGCCATGGATCGGTCTTCCTCTGCAACGTGGTGGTTTGCAGGGTTTGCAGCTCGTCTGCACATTCGCTGAGGTATCCCATTGTTCCTCAGTCTTTGCATGTATAGTGTTTGAAGCGGCATTGATGGGCTTGATGATCACCTCCGCAGCACCAACAAGGTGTTAATTGCCTCGCATTCACACTTGATGGCGGACTCTGAGTCATCTGAGGTCATGCAGCTGCAGGCGTGTACGTTCTGCCATATGCATTCCTGCCTGAAAATGATGTTACTTTGTGTACAGTACTTGCCGTTGCATCTTTATGCTGCAAAATTTGTTTGGTGGTATCGCTGGTGGACATAAATGCCTGGGCTATCGTTATGCCTTTGCTCAGATTTGGTGTTTCAACAGTCAATAGCTTGTGAAGGATAACCTCATGGCCAATGCGAAGCATAAAAAAGTCTTTTCGTATTTGCTCCAGGAATCCACCGAATTCGCAATGTCCTGCAAGGCGCCTCAGTTCGGTGACATAGCTCGCCACTTCCTGGCTTTCAGACCGTTGACATGTATAAAATCGATACCTTGCCATCAGAACGCTCTCCTTCGGATTTAGGTGCTCCCGGACCAGCGTACACAGTTCCTCATGCGATTTGGTTATTGGTTTCACCGAAGCAAGAAGATTCTTCATGAGGCCATAGATTGTTGCCCCGCAGATGGTGAGGAGGATCGCCCTTCGTTTGGCAGCGTTCTCATTCCCTTCCAGATCGTTGGCCACGAAGTATTGTCGAGTCACTCCATGAAGGCTTCCGAATCATCACCGTCTGAGAATTTCTCCAGGATACCAACAATTCTCTGCATTTTCGCATGATGGTTCGTTATCTATTACTCGTCACCAGTTGTTATGTCTCAAATAGCAATGTGACTGAGTACTGTAGATTTGAGTAAGTGTGACTTTAGTCTCTTTATTCTGACTCGAGTGCTGGCACAGCATGGGAGGCCTGCTTATATGCAGTGCTCCCAAGGGATGCTGGGATCCCTTGGGACGCCAACAAATGCGCCCTCTGGTGGCAGTAGAATGCTGGTTACAAGGTGTTGCATACATAACAGTGACACCGCCTGAAGAGTAATTTTACTGCCAGGCAGTAATCACCGCCTCAAATTGCCCAATTCAGTATTTTTCCCCAAAGATGAGAGTGCAGTGCTAAAAGAGGCGTTGCACTCTGGTCCTCGGGCGCCATTGGAGCGGTACCCCACGAGACCAACTCAATGTCCTGACGGTTGGCTGGCAGCATGCTAGCGGATAAAGCTGAATAAATCAAAGTTTTCGAAAATTTAATTCACCCACACCCACACTTTCCCACTGGTGCCATTAATAAATATATGCTGAAAAATGTAAGTTAGCAACTTACCTTGATGTCTGGACAGTACCGCCCCAGGATCCCCGATGTACCAACAGCTTTTCTAGTCGGTACAAACACCTGCCGGTGAAGCCGCCGAACCGGCCTAATATTGCAGCCACGCTGCCAAAGGGGCATTGCACGCTCGATGATGTCACCATGTTGGTCCCTCTTGGCACCGCCCCCACCGGCCAACGACAGTTTTCGGGAGGCGAGGATCCCGCTCCATAGCGACAGGAAGTCCTTAGCCGCCCGTTAACCGCCCCTCTCTGGCGCTAACCGGTGACGTAACAAACCAAATTTCGACCCCTAAATGTTTCGATTTTAGTTTCAAATTTGATCCATGTCCCCATTAATCCATGGAATCCCAGCCTTTAATAAACTCCTTTTTCCCTTACTGGAAAGCATTTGATTTGTACCCTTTTTACCCACGGTTTAAATATTTTTCATTGCTGATTATTGTTTCTTTTCTAAAACTGAGATTCAAGTTTGTCACAAGTCCTACAGGGTCTGCTGGGAGCACTGGCCTTATATGGTCTCGGACTAGGGCCCAGTTGGAATAATCAATCTCACATCATCAAAGCACAGGTAATTAAGATCCATCACCTTGTGTGACAAAAGCTCAGTGGGGCAATCAGCATTGTCACGGAGCCTGCAGTGATCGACATTTTGACAAACCTTTGGAACAACTTCAAAAATGCAAAGAAATGATTTAGAATATTATTTGAAGAGAAATTCGAACTCCATTGCCATCATAACTTTGAACACCACCCAAGCTAAATAATTACATTTCTGTCTTGCAAGCCAGTGCACTAAAAAATCTTTTAAGAACCGAAATTGTGGAATGTCTCGTGTTTGTACAATAAGACACCTTTGTGGTGGCATTTATGTAGTTTGCTTTTCGCCTGGTATTGCCTCTCTAAACTGTGAGTGTCCTCACATAGGCATGGGTCAGCTTTTGCTTACAGGATTGGCCATTCAAATTGCATTCCGACCAGGCAGTGAGATCAAATAGAGCATTCAAATCACAGCAATGGATGTGAAGAAAACTCCTTTTGCAATGGCTTTTGTTCCACTTAGTAGCTCTTTTAATTTATTCAAGTTTTGAAGCAACACTCAACACTGAAGGCCTCCCAGGCTGACAATGTACTTTTATACATTAATATAAACCTTATGTCATGCCCACGATAAATCAAACTGTAAATTCTGAAAAAAAATAATCAATGTGTGTGGCAAGCGGATGGAAATGAACATGCCTTATTCACAGATGACTAAATGCTAACTGACGAGATTGACCTCAGCTGGTGACAGTCAATCCCCTTTTTGAATGAAACTTTACACAAGTTTCTTTGTTGTCCACCAGAAAAAAACGCTCTGTGTTTAGGATACAAACTGAATGCTGAGCTAAATCCTGTATGACTCATGCACCTTGGAACAATGGGAAGACCTCCCTGAGGCTTGTACATGCTGCAACCTATAGTAAATTGAATCTCACATACCAGCACCAACAGCAAAGGCTAGATAGTTCGTAATTACTGCAGTCACTGTGATGCTTAGGCATCGAGAAATTGGGTTTTATTGGTGGGGGTGGGGGGGGGGGGGCGGAGAGAGATGTATAAAATTATTCTAATGTTTAACGGGTTATAAACTGACATCAGGAAAGTGGGAAAGAAGCATTATCAGCCTTACTATACTACCTACATGGTTTCAATGATCCTCACACTGTTTTATTGCGCTGCATTACAGCTGCTGTTGTGAAATCAGATGGATCCCAGAATAATAGTTTTCATCCTGCAAATAAAAATTAATAACCACAATCTAATGCCAATAATGAACTGAAAGGTATATAGTCCTGCAGTAAAACCTGCAATAAACTGCCATATGCTCATCCATTATTGCCTGATTTGACAAATACAGCATGTGTTACAAAAGTGTTTACTGTGCAGGCATGAGCTATCAAGTTCTGAGAGATCGGCACTTAGGTCATCCCTGAAGTCATCTTTAGTACACAAGGCTAATCAAACAAGAAACATTTGCATTCTTTGCATGTTATTTCAAATTATTTACAATAACTCCAACTACAAAAGAGTTTTACTGTGATGCGATGAAGTGTATATGGATTTTAGCAAAGCTTTTGATAACGTTTCAGATGGTAGACTGGTCACGAAGGTTAAAGCCCATGGGATCCAGGGCAAAGTGGCTAGTTGGATCCAAAATTGGCTTAGAGGTAGGAAGCAAAGGGTAATGGTTGATGGATGTTTTTGTGAATGGAAGGATGTTTCCAGTGGGGTCCTGCAGGGCTCAGCACTGGGTCCCTTGCTTTTTGTGGTATATATCAATGATCTAGATTTGAATATAGGACGTTATCTGCAAACTTCTTAATCCCTATCTGCAAACTTCTTATAGGGATTAAGAAGTTTGCAGATAACACTAAAATTGGCCGTGTGGTTGATAATGAAGAGGATAGTCATGGACTGCAGGAGGATATCAATCTAGTGGTCAGGTGGGCAGAGCAGTGGCAAATGGAATTTAATTCAGAGAAGTGTGAGGTAATGCATTTTGGGAGGGCTAATAAGGAAAGGGTATACACATTGGCCCCAAATTTCCCCAGCCGCTTAGAGCGGCATATTTTGATGTGGTGTGCCGACTTCCTGGAGGGAAAAAAGTGCCAAGAAACTACCTCTGAATTTGGTCGCTCCCTCGTTGTCCGGATCCATTGGCGTCGCGCAGTAGAGTCTGGGGGGGGTGCGGGGCTCAGGCCCTGGGCCCAGTGTGTCGTGTAATGCCGGAAGGGGCACGCATGACCGTTTGAGTGTGCGCACATGCACAATGGGCGGTTCAGTTTGCGCGCATGCGCAGTGTAACAGGAAGCTTGGCAATCGGCTAATTAAAGGGAGAACGTCCTCAGAATAAGTGGTTATGGAGCATAAAGGTGAGCTTTGAATATTGATTTTTGTGTGGCTGAGGGAGTGGAAAGGAGAGCTGGATAGGGTAAGAGAGGTGTGAGTGTGATTTTTGAACATTACCTGCGTTTGAGTCCAATAGACGAATGATGCAAGAGCGTGCAAGATGAACCAAGAATTTCCTCCATGAGGAAGTGGAGAAATTAGTGATGGTTATTGAGTAGAAATGGCTGGAGCTGGATATCAGCAAGAGTAGTCCGTCAAAGTTCTCCCCCAAGGAAATGAGGAAAAGATGGAACCTCGTTGCTGGAGAATTCTCCGCTGGGGTCAACACCGCAAGATCTGGAAGCCAGTGCAAGAAGAAATGGCAGGACATTGGTCAAGTAGTGAGTGTAAGTAATATCTTCATCTTTAAATTGAATTGCAGTGGAAAATGTGTCCCACCCATCAGAAGCGCACTATGTCTGACAATTAATATTTTCATCTTTGCAGAAGAAATTGGCTCACAACAAGAGGGAGAGAACTAGAATAGGAGGAGGTCTGCCAAATCTGCACCAACTGACACCCCTGGAACAGAGGGTTGCTGCCTTGCTGACTCGCATCGGCAGAAAAAGAAGCTGGACCCACACGGGAGGGTAAGGGTGAGTCATTAAAATGCATAGTCACCCTTCAAATCAACCTGCTGACTGGCCTGCTATGCATGAGACTACTCATGCCACCCTCCTATGCTGCTAACCATTTGACTGTTGTGTTGTCTTTTGCAGAAGAAGATGACACTCCTCAAGATCCTGAGGATCCAGATGCGTGGGCTCCAGACCAAGGTGGGTAGGGGGAGGAAGGGGTCCATAGAAATGTGTGCTCAGGAGAATGCTGACCGCGATATGGATCAGGGCATATCGCAGGGCATCACACTGCCAGAACCCTCCATTAGCTCCTTGGCAACCTTCCATGGGTTCACACCTTCCAGGTTTGCGGGTCCGAGTGGCAGTCGGGAAATGCATCTTGGGACACCCAGTCCCCCACCGTCCCAGCCTGCGCCTCGCACTGGAGGGGTGCCACTAGGCAGAACCACGGCGAGGGGAAGGAGAAGCCGACCAGTCTCTCCTGAGAGGCAGCCCTCAGCAAAAGTTAATCAGGTATTTTTCATTGGGTGAGGAGACCAATGCCCTCACAAGATCACTTGTGGAGGCCGTCAGTGGGGTGCGTGATGAGGCCGCCACACTATCGGGTGAAATTTCTGCACTAAGACGGGACATCAGGGCGGGCATTTCAGAGGGTGTGCAGATGATGGCAGATGCCATGAGGGAGCTGGCTTCTGCAATAAGGGCACACAGGCCGGATACTCAAATGCCACTCCCATTTCACTCCACGCACCAGCCACCGGTCAGACCCAAGCCGGGCCCCTAACACCACCATCACCGATCCTATAAGGAAAAGGAAGTGCACTTTCCCTGAGATTTGGGTGAGGGATGGGTGCAGACTTTCTTTCCTGTTGTTAGTGTTGTTGGTATCGTTGAAGTGCACTGTAAAATTTACAATAAAAGATATTTTGCATCAAAACAGAATCATCCTCCATTAGGACCACGCAACATTTAGGGTCAACTGTAAAAAGTAAAAATCCCTCACCCCTACAGTCATGCGTGCCTGCCGCCCCTAGCCCTGGTGGGAGGGCTAGCCAGTGCGTTCTGCAGTCGGCAAGGTAGGACTACTCTATTATCTTTCATTTATTTGTGGTGATGTTGTGCAGCTGTTGTGCTGAAGATGTTGTAATATTGTGCTGATGTTGTAAAGGTCTTTAGAACTTTGGAATCCTCTAACTCACCTTCCCCCCACCCCTCCCCCCCTGCTATCTCTGGCTACCTGCGCTGATTTCTTAAATGTAGGTGAGGTTTTTCTGTGCCTACAAAAGTGGCCTAAGTTAGTTTGGAGTAACATTCAGCTGGCCAAATTTGCTTCTATGGCCAGAAGAGGAGTAAGTGGCTTGTCACACCCCCTTTTGGAGAGAACAAAGTAAGCTAAAAAAAAAACCTAACTAACTGACTTACATTGGAGCAAGTTAAATGGGGAAATTTGCGATTTTTAAGTTACTCCAAAATATGCTACTTACTCCAAAAAAAACGGGGCAACTCTTGGGGAAATTTGGGCCCATTAAATGGTAGGCTACTTAAAAGTGCAGATGAACAAAGGGACCTTGGAGTGCTTGTCCACAGATCCCTGAAAGTAGCAGGCCAGGTGGATAAGGTGGTTAAGAAGGGTATATGGAATACTTGCCTTTATTGGCCGAGGCATAGAATGCAAGAGCAGGGAGGTTATGCTTAAATTGTATAATACTCTGGTTAGGCCACAGCTGGAGTACTGCATGCAGTTCTGGTCGCCGTATTATAGGAAGGAAGTAAATCTCCTCTGCACCCGATTTACTCAGATGCTGCCTGGAATCTGGAAGGGAGAATCTTAGCTATGAGGACAGATTGGATAGGCTGGGTTTGTTCTCATTGGAACAGAGGAGGCTGAGAGGAGATCTCATTGAGGTGCACAACATTTTGAGGGGCCTGGATATAGTGGATAGCAAGGGCCTATTTCCCTTGGTGGGAGGGGTCAATTACGAGGGGGCATAGTTTTAAGGTGATTGGTGGAAGGTTCAGAGGGGATTTGAGGGGAGGCTTCTTCACGCAGAGGGTTGTGAGGGTCTGGAACTCACTGCCTGGAAGGGTGGTGGATGCAGAAACCCTCACCACATTTAAAAGGTGCTTGGATGGGCACTTGAAGTGCCGTAACCTGCAGGATTACAAACCTAGAACTGGAAAGTGGGATTAGACTAGATAATCTCTTGTTGGCTGGTGCAGATACTGATGGGAATCGAATATGGCCAGGGTGATCTTCTGGACTGGTTTAGATCACCTGGATGGGTCGGAGAGGAATTTTCCCAGATTTTTTCCCCCCAATTGGCCTGGGTTTTTATCTGTTTTTTTGCCTCTCCCAGGAGATCACGTGGTTTCGATTGGGGTGGAGTGTAGAATGTTTCAGTGTAAGGAGTGTCACAGTTGTGTGGGGCGGACTGATTGGGCTGGGTGCTCTTTACCTTTCCACCATTATTCATTGTTCATAGGTTTATATGTAACCTTCAGGGCTGCTGACCGAGGGCCATGTGGCTCTTTGTCGGCCGGCGCGGACACGATTGGCCAAAATGGCCTCCTTCTGCGTTGTAGATTTCTATGTTGCTATGTTTCTATATAGTCTGTCTGAACACCTTACTTTATAAATGGTTATGATTGTGTAGTGAAGTGTACCATCTTCCCCCCTCTGTAAACCTGAACTCAATCCAAAACTCCGCTTTCCATAACCTAGCCTGTCTAAGTAACTAAGTCCTAATCACTCATCACCCCCGGTGACCTACATTGGCTCTTGGTCTGGCAATGCCTCAGTTTTAAAATTCTTACCCTCACCCTTCCCTATTTCTATGACCTCCTCCAACCCTACCATCCCCCAAAAGCTCTTATGCATCCCCGATTTTAATCGCTCCACCATTGCCGACCATGTCTTCAGCTATCTGGGCTCTAAGCTCCGCAATTCCTTCCCTAAGCCTCTCTGCCTCTCTCTCTTCCTTTAAGACGCTCCTTAAAACCTACCTCTTAATCAAGTTTTTGGTCACTTGTCCTAATATCTCATTATGTGGCTTGGCGTCAAATTTTGTTTGATAATGCTCCTGTGAAGCGCCTCGGGATGTTTTACTACATTAAAGGCACTGTGTAAATGCAAATTATTGTTATTTTGTTGCATAGTTAGTGTTAGAAATGCCATTCTTAAATTTGCTTCCCACTTTTCAAATAGATCACAATTTTCACAATGTTCAGATCAAGACGTAATTTTAATAATAAAGGAAAATGCTAAAGATTGCGTCACTGAAAGAGAAAGCTTGGTTAGCCTTTACTGGTGTGTCCTTAACCAGACCAGGATCTCTGAAATATCAGTTTAGGATCCAGTAAAATCTTTGATAAAGTTTAAATATGTGAACTTGACAAACGTATCAGTTTCAGCAGGAATATTACAATTTTACCTGAGGGGTAAGCTGTTTTTGACTTTTAAAACATTTGTTGGAAATAGCATGATCATCATCAAAAGGCTGTTGGTCATATAGAGGGAATAGTTTTTACCAAAATTATATCCAGAATAATTTAGAGAAGAGCTGAACCGTGCTACATGGCAATACAGGATTTACTGTTCAAATGGGTATGATCGCCAAACAGCTATACCTCAAACATCTACTGTGGTAATTGTTACTATAGCTTTTCAAGTTAGCTGGTATTGTTAGTTGTATCACTTGATTGTAACCTGACCAACGGATCCACCACAGACCCAATCCATGTCTGGACCGGGGTCAAGCAGGGCTGCATCATCGTGCCAACCCTCTTCTCGATTTTTTTCGCCGCAATGCTCCATCTCACTCTCAACAAGCTCCCCGCTGGAGTGGAACTAAACTATAGAACCAATGGGAACCTGTTCAACCTTCGTCGCCTCCAGGCTAGATCGAACGACAATATGTGGACAACGCTTGGGTCGGCGCACCTTCACCGAGGCGTACGAAAACATCCGTAAGACAAAGGTCCTCCACCAACCTGACCCCACCATACAGCACTGCCCCCCCGGTCATCAAAATCTACGGCGCGGCCTTGGACAACGTGGACCATTTTCCATACCTCGGGAGCCTACTATCAGCAAGGACAGACATCGATGACGAGGTCCAACACCGCTTCCAGTGTGCCAGTGCAGCCTTCAGTCACCTGAGGAAGAGAGTGTTTGAAGACCAGGACCTCAAATCTGGCACCAAGCTTATGGTCTACAGGGTATTAGTGATACCCGCCCTCCTCTTTGGCCCAGAGACGTCGACCATATACATTAGACACCTCAAAGTGCTGGAGAAGTACCACCAACGCTGCCTCCGCAAGATCCTGCAAATCCTTTGGCAGGATTGACGCACCCAAAGTCAGTGTTCTCACTCAGGCCAACATCCCCAGCATCGAAGCACTGACCACGCTCAACCAGCTCCTTTGGGCGGGCCACATCGTCCGCATGCCCGACACAAGACTCCCAAAGCAAGCGCTCTACTCGGAACTCCTACAAGGCAAGCAAGACTCAGGTGGGCAGAGGAAACATTTCAAGGACACTCTCAAAGCCTCCTTGATAAAGTGCAACATCCCCACCGGCACCTGGGACTCCCTGTCCAAAGACCGCCTTAAGTGGAGGAAAAACATCAGTGAGGGCGCTGAGCTACTCAAGTCTCATCGCTGAGAGCATGCAGAAACCAAGCGCAGACAGTGGAAGGAGCTTGCGGCAAACCAGACTCTCTACCCACCCTTTCCTTCAACCACTCTCTGTCCCACCTGTGACAGAGACTGTAATTCCCTGGGCTGTACAGTTACCTGAGAACTCACTTTTAGAGTGGAAGCAAGTTTTCCTCGATTTCGAGGGACTGCCTATGATGATGATGATGATGAACCACTCATCCATCGTTCCTGTCCTCATTGACCGACATTGGCTCCCTGACCTACAAAACATTGGCCCTGAATTTGCAGTGGGCGTCATAGCTAAGGAGAGATGTGGCGCCCAATTTTTTTTCCATGATCTTGCGTCGACAAATTTGCGGGATCCGTGTTGCTGCCCGCTACTCCACTTCTGTGCTGGGCTGCTGCCTTGGCACCCCGCTCCCCGGTAGTGAAGTGATGGCCCCCTCACCTCATTGCAGACTTTGCAGCGTGCCATCCCCTTTAACGGAAGGGGAGGGCCCTGTGCTCCCGCCAGCTGGAAAACTCCCACGCTTTGCGCCCCAGTCCTGCTCCTGAGAAGAAGTGGAGCGTGCAATATTGCGCTCCACTTCCTCCCGGGGGCAGTAATCCCAATTTTGCTGCCGGGGCGGGACTTCCGCTCCTGGTGCAGGAAGTCCCACCTCGCCTCGGTTACCGCCCCCAAACGGGGCGCTACTGAATTTTGGACCCTTATTTTCTTAAGTGTTCTTTTCTAAAGTGTTTTTTTTTTGTTCAGGGTTCTTCTGTTGTCCCTCCTCCAGGATTGTGTGGAAGAGATGCTGGTGCAGTGGTGCCTTTGGACAATATAGAAACATAGAAACATAGAAAATAGGTGCAGGAGTAGGCCATTCGGCCCTTCTAGCCTGCACCACCATTCAATGAGTTCATGGCTGAACATGCAACTTCAATGAACCTACACAGTTTAGATTTTGTCAGATTGTTGTAGACTGGGAAGATTATAATTTTCAACATGACCTCTTCTACATCATTAACATTTTCTAATTTTGAACAAATTTGTAACATCATGAAGATCAAAAATAAGTGAATGTACAGGACTGGTGGATTTGGTTGCGTTGGATTTGAACTGAACCAGATTGGTGAATTGAATTGCATTTGAACAAAGTTTGGCAGCTCTACTGGTTGAATTAGGACCCTCATTCTAGGGGACAACAGGCTCAAAATGTAGGCTGCACTGATTGCTTGACAGTGAAACGCCCGTCGTCTTGTTGAAGTAATCTCTGCAGTTTTCTGCCTGAGTGCATTGTGCAGCTAGTATTTTTTTAATTTTTAAATTTTATTCGTGGGATGTGGGCATCGCTGGCAAGGCCAGCATTTATTGTCTGTCCCTAATTTGCCCCTGAGAAGATGGTGGTGAGCCGCTTTCACGAACTGCTGTAATCCATATGGTGACAGTACTCCCACAGTGCTGTTAGTGAGGGAGTTCCAGGATTTTGACCCAGCGACGAAGAGGGAACAGCGATATATTTCCAAGTCAGGATGGTGTGTGACTTGGGGGGCAACATGGAGGTGGTGGTGTTCCCATGTGCCTGCTGCCCTTGTCCTTCTAGGTGGTAGAGATCACGGGTTTGGGAGGTGCTGCCGAAGAAGCCGTGGCAAGTTGCTGCAGTGCATCTTGTAGATGGTGCACACTGCCGCCATGGCACGTCGGTGATGGAGGGAGTGAATGCTTGATGTGGTGAATGGGGTGCCAATCAAGCGGGCTGCTTTGTCCTGGATGATGTCGAGTTTCCTGAGTGTTGTTAGAGCTGCACTCATCCAGGCAAGTGGAGAGTATTCCATCACACTCCTGACTTGTAGATGGTGGAAAGGCTTTGGGGAGTCAGGAGGTGAAACACTCATCACAGAATACCCAGCCTCTGACCTGCTCTTGTAGCCACAGTATTTATGTGACTAGTCCAGTTAAGTTTCTGGTCAATAGTGATGGCAGGGGATGCGGCAATGGTAATGCCGTTGAATGTCAAGGCGCGGTGGTTAGATTCTCTCTTGTTTTAGATAGTCACTGCCTGGTACATGTATGGCGCAAATGTTACTTGCCACTTATCAGCCCAAGCCTGAATGTCGTCCAGGTCTTGCTGCATGCGGGCGTGGACCGCTTCATTATCTGAGGAGTTGCGAATGGCACTGAACACTGTTCTCCCAATTTTGGCACAAGTTCCCTGATGTTGGTGAGCAGGGTGCGCCGTTGTCATGTCCGTAGGCAGTGCTGAGGTTGATCCATCCGGTTTTATTCTTATTATTGTTTTTCATAGCAATTGTGTACAACTGAGTTGAGTGGCTTGCTAGGCCATTTCAGAGGGAAGTTAAGAGTCAACCACATTGCTGTGGGTCTGGAGTCATAATATAGGCCAGACGGCAGATTTCCTTCCCTGAAGGACATTAGTGAACCAGATGGGTTTTTTTACAACAATCCGGTAGTTTCTTGGTCACCATTACTGATACTAGCTTTTTATTGCAGATTTATTTAATTAACTGAATTTAAATTCCCAGTTGCCATAGTGAGATTTGAATTCATGTCTCTGGACTACTAGTCCAGTAATGTTACCACTATGCTACTGTTCCCTTATGATATCGTCACATTAGGGGGAGCAGGATATGTGGATAAGGAAAAGCT
The DNA here is from genome assembly GCF_044704955.1 of Pristiophorus japonicus. Classification (NCBI taxonomy): domain Eukaryota; kingdom Metazoa; phylum Chordata; class Chondrichthyes; family Pristiophoridae; genus Pristiophorus; species Pristiophorus japonicus. The sequence continues at coordinate 267,662,988 of NC_091979.1, forward strand.
GTCAGAACCAGTTCTACCCTGCAGAAGTCCATCTTTTCTTTCATCATTAGAAAGAAGTATTGGCACTAGCTGAAGTGAGTGCAAAAGTTGAGAGTGCAACAGTGAATGGCTGCAGTGGAGTAATAAAAAGAAGGAAAAAATAGATCGTTAAAGATGCAACTACAATATAATGTTGTTCAATGAAGACGAAAATGACATATTAAGCCTTGACTATAAGAACCAATATACCAGTACTGAATACATATTCATAATATTACATAGGGTTGCATGGGATATTCAGCACAAAAACAGGCATTCGGCCCAACCACTCCATGTCGGTGTTTATGCTCCACACGAGCCTCCTCCTGTCTTTCCTCATCTAATTCTATCAGCATAACTCTCTCCCTTCTCCCTCATATGTTTATCTAATCGGCCCTTAAATGCATCTATACTATTCCCCTCAACCACTCCTTGCGGTAGCAAGTTCCACATTCTCAACACTCTTTGGGTAAAGAATTTTCTTCTGAATTCCCTATTTGATTTCTTGGTGACTATTTTATATTGATGGCCTCTAGTTTTGCTCTTCCCCACAAGTGGATATGTGTGCATCCTCTTAGCATGTAGCGCGTAAAGGATTGTAGTCACTTTTATTTTTATTGAAGTTGATGATTGTTACAAACAATATTGTACAGAGAAGTTCAAGTAAACAGCTGAACTGAGTGTTTCATAAGTCCAATTCATAGCACAAAGCCATTTTAAAAGCAGCCCTGTTCTATAAGGGTATTGTCTCTCTTGCTGATTAATGCAGGGCATGCTCACCAGCAATGAGGTGAAAATGGAAGTTAAAAAAATCTGACCACTGTTAAACTGAACGGAGTTCTTGTCGGGTGCTTCTATTTCCCGCATCAGGCAGCCCATGGCTGGCAGTTATTTTGGCAATTTGTACCAAAGTAAGGACAATATTATGTTGTGGGCGTGCAGCCATTAGGAACTGAGTTGAGATTGCCTAAACCCCTTTTACATGGAATTATTGCATCTGCTGAAATCAATAACTTACAAGAATTTGTCATCATGTTTTAATCTTTCAAACTATTGATTCAGCGACTAATTTGGTAGAAGAATGACTTGCATCACTAAAATACTCATAATTCCAAACTAATGAAATGGTAAAAGTAGCTAAACAGGAAGGACATTGGGAATATCTTTAGAGGGTTTGGAAAATAGTTTTCAGCTGTTACTGTGTGAGTCACGATTAATCATTTACAACATTTGCACTCACTCCGTAATAAGTGGTTTATGAGGTGGTTCAGTAATATGACCCTGACTAATGGATGCAGTAAATTAGACTAATACGAATAAAACACTAATTAGTTCATGAAAGAAGTGCTTTTATTCTCTCCAGGATACATTTTAACAGCAGAACTTTTGAGCAGAGAAAGCTTATTGACAAATCATAACTCTCCACCACCACAATCTGTCAGTATCTAACAATCAGTTGCTCAGCTCATCTAACTAGCAGTTTATATGTAGCGTGCATGCACAATTGGAACCTAACATTACCCGTAAGAGAGCGTAGAATGATAAAACCATGTATATACGGTAAAGTTTGAGCAATTGCATCATTGAGTTGACATCATTGCTTGAGGCTGCTGTGCACAGTAGGGACCAGCTTTGAGAAGTTGGCTTGCAGTTTAAAAAAAAGTTATACTGCAATCGGTTGCAAGGCAAACAAAACCGGCAACTTAATCATAGAATCCTAGAATGATACAGCACAGAATGAGACCATTCGGCCCATTGTGCCTGTCCCGACCAATGATTACAGAAATTAAGACTGTGTTCTTAACCTACTGTGTCATCCAGTTCCAAAAAGAGCTATGTTCCAACAAATGACACCCTATCAAATGCTAGTAGAGGCCACTACAGTACTGATATACTTTACCTTTAGTCTCCATCTCCCGCAGTGTCAATCAAGCAAAAATGAGCAGGAGCATTGTCCTTGGCATCAGTTTTTCATCAACACTTGAGTAGCAAATGAGAATTGAATTGGCCTTGTTTACTGTATAGCTTTCACAACGGCCCAGGCTACATCAGTTGTACCTGGGCATCTGTATTGAATAGCAAAATGTTCAGGTGGTATGTGATGCATTAAGTATAATGGCGTGCCTTGATGACCCCGAGACACAGAATACCTACAGTGCTTGGTCTGTCCTCCAGGCCTCCATAACCAGTGCCTGCAAAGAGACGCTCGGCCACTCAACCAGGAAACACCAGGATTGGTTTGATGAGAATGACCAGGAGATCCAAGAGCTAATAGATCGCAAATGCAGGGCATTTTTGAGGCTTAAGCAACAACCCAACTCCGGAACAGCAAAGCAACATTACAGACGGCTCAAGGCTGAGGTCCAACAAAAAACCCGGGACCTAAAGAACAGGTGATGGATGGAGAAAGCACATCATCATCATAGGTGGTCCCTCGAACGAGGATGACTTGCTTCCATATGGGTTCACAGATGTTTCAATGAAGGACCTGATGTTCCAGTCCTGAACTCCAATTGAAGAGGTGGAAGATGCCTGTGCGTGGATTTTTTTAACGTGCGGTGACCGTTGCACATCAGTCACCACATGGGCTCGACAGAGCTAGGCCTTTATCCAGTGACAAGGGTTGAACCAGGACGACTGGAGACTAGCTCTGCTGCACGGACCTAGTGCGCACACATAGCGCAGTGTAAGCTGGCCCGTGCTACCCCTGGGCCCTCGGCGCTTCTAGGCCCCGTACCTTTACTTGCCGCACCTCCGCCATGATCTCACACCGCTCCTCCACCACAAACATTCGTTGCACCTCAGTCGCGATCTCACACTGCTCCTCCGCCACGATCTCGCGCCGCTACTCCAACACAAAAACATTCAGCGCACCTCCACCATAATCTCACACTGCTCCTACGTCACAATCTCTCGTCGCTCCTCCGCCACGAGCTCTCACCGCTCCTCCACCACGATCTCTCGCTGCTCTTCCGCCCTGAGCTTCCCGCTCCTCCGCTGTACCTGGGCCCTGCCAATGTTCCTGCCCACGCTCCAAACGCCGACCTGGGCTTTGATGAAGTCACCCAGTCACCCACCTCAAAAATGTTGCACGCTTGGAACAACTCGCGCTGGAAATTGTAGTGGTACGCTCCAGCTTTTTTATAGCCCGACCTGGGGAGGTGTTCCGGCAGGTTGGGGGGCTGTTTGCAGCAACACAATGCCGTAGAACACTGAAAGAAAACTGTCAAAAAATATTTGGCCATGGTCCCTTTAAAAAAACTGGCTGATAACGCGTCTTCAAATTATGTCATCAGACCGGCTTCCTGCTAATTGGCCGGGACTCCCGCAGGACGGGCTTAACAAGCCCAATCATCGGAAGATTGCTGTTAGAGGCACAGGAGATACAGCAGCTGGCCAACAGCCATAATGTGTGAGGATTCTTCATCGCAGTCAATTCCACCTACGGTCCAAACACCCAAGGCCCCACCCCACTGCTGGCCAAAAACGGGGAAACACTCTTCATAGACACCTAGGCAGTCAGGGCCCACTGGAAGGAGCACTTCGAAGATCTCCTCAACCGAGACTCTGCCTTTGAGTCGAGTGTTCTCGACTCCATCCCGCAGCATGCTACTCGCCACCACCTCAGTGAAACCTCAACACTGCAGGAGGTAGAAAAAGCCATTAGGCAGCTTAAGAACAACAAGGTTTCAGGAGCGGATGGAATCTCTGCTGAGGCACTGAAGTATGGTGGAGAGGCACTACTGGCATGCATACATGACCTTATCTCTCTCATCTGGAGGAAGGAGAGCATGCCAGGAGATCTTAGAGATGCAGTGATCGTGACCATCTTTAAAAAAGGGGACAAGTCCGACTGCGGCAACTACAGAGGAATCTCCCTTTTATCAGCCAATGGGAAAGTCATCGCTAGAGTCCTCCTCAACCGTCTTCTCCCTGTGGCTGAGGAGCTCCTCCCAGAGTCACAGGGCCCAAGTTTCGAGCCACGCCTAGAACGGCGCAGTCCTGACCTGGACGCCCGTTTTTCGCGCCACAAAGTGCACCTAAAAAGAACCTCCAGATTCTCCACCTCCCTGCAGGCCCTCTGGCCCTCGGCGCAGCACAGCAGGAGCTGTAGGAGGCGGAGCCAGGTCCCTGCGCCGAAAACAGTGCCGGGACCTCCGCACATGCGCGCTACAGTGGGCGCGCAAGTGCAGTAGCTCCAGGCGCCTGAAACTGTGTGGGAGGGGCCCGAAGCACGCAGCCCCTAGTCCTGGCCGAATGGCCTCACTGGGGCTGCGTGAATAAGGCTCCTCCCACGGCCAGCTCCTGCTTCCTCCCGACCCGACTCGACTCCCGCTTCCCACCTCCGGACCGGACCCGACACCCGCTCCCCCCCACCCCCCCTCCCGCCCCCGGACCGGACCCGACACCCGCTCCCCCCCCCTGCCTCCGCCCCCCCCTGCCCTCGGACCGGACCTGACACCCACTCCCACCCCTCTGCCTCCGCACCCCCCTGCCCTCGGATCGGACCCGACACCCGCTCCCTCCCCCCCGCCACCCGACCTGACCTCCCTCTCCCTCCCTCCCCCCCGACCCGAACCGACCTCCCTCCCCCCCCCCCTGCCCCCGGACCGGACCTGTCACCCGCTCCCACCCCCCTGCCTCTGCCCCCCACCCCCCCCTGCCCTCGGATCGGACCTGACACCCGCTCCCACCCCCCTGCCTCTGCCCCCCACCCCCCCCTGCCCTCGGACCGGACCTGACACCCGCTCCCACCCCCCTGCCTCTGCCCCCCACCCCCCCCTGCCCTCGGATCGGACCCGACACCCGCTCCCTCCCCCCCGCCACCCGACCTGACCTCCCTCTCCCTCCCTCCCCCCCGACCCGAACCGACCTCCCTTCCCCCCCCCCTGCCCCCGGACCGGACCTGTCACCCGCTCCCCCAACCCCCCGCCCCCGGACCGGACCCGACACCCGCTCCCCCCCCTCCCCGCCCCCGGACTGGACCCGGCACCCGCTCCCCCCCCCCCCCCCACCTCCCCCGCCTCCGGACCCGACACCCGCTCCCCCCCACCCCCCGGATCGGACCCGACCCGACACCCGCTCCCCCCCCCCGCCTCCGCCTCCGGACCCGACACCCGTTTCCCCCCCCCCGCCCCCGGACTGGATCCGACCTGACCTCCCTCCCTCCGACCTGACCTCCCTCTCCCTCCCTCCCTCCCCCCGACCCGAACCGAACCGACCTCCCTCCCACCACCCCCCCGACCCGACCCAACGCCACCTACCTGTAAATCTGGTGCTGGGGACGGGCCCTGCCCGAAGTCTCGGGCCTGGCCCGTTCAGCCTCCCTCCCCCTTCTCCTTCCCCTCCCCACCCCCCCCCAATCTCCTTCCCCCCCACCCCCCCAATTTCCTTCCCTCCCCCAATCTCCTTCCCCCCCCAAATCTCCTTACCCCCCAATCTCCTTCCCCCTCCCCAATCTCCTTCTCCCCCCCAGCTCCTTTCTCCCCCTTCTCCCCTTCTCCCCCCTTCTCCCCCCTCCCCCTTCTCCCCCCCTCCCCATTCTTCCCCATCCCTCCCCCTTCTCCCCCCCTCCTCCTTCTCCCCCATCCCTTCCCCTTCTCCCCCATCCCTCCCCCTTCTCCCCCTTCCCTCCCCCTTCTCGCCCTTCCCTCCCTCTGCTCCCCCCCTCTCTCCCTCTACCCCCCTCCCCTCGCTGTCAGAAACACAGACACTGACAGACAGAGAATGAGAGACACACACAGACAGACAGAGAGATAGAGACACTGACAGAGACACACTGAGGGGGGCATCCCAGCACGCTGTTGGAGGACTCCCGGTGCTGCAGTCGGTAAGTAGAAAATGTTTTATTTATTGATTTAAAAAAAAAATAAAACATTTTCTTATTAATTTTTTTTGATTGATTTATTGGTTGATTTATTGATGTATTTATCATTTATTATTGATGATGGCCCTTTATTTGTAAAACTGAAGTGTTTAATGTTTGTAAACTTCCCTTTAAACACCCCCCCCACCCCACCATTCTCTATGCCTGATTTGTAACCTACGCCTGATTTTCTAAAGTGTGGACAAGGTTTTTTCGAGCGTACAAAAATCTTCACTTACTCCATTCTAAGTTAGTTTGGAGTAAGTTTTCACTGACGAAACTTTGAAAACAGGCGTAAGTGGCCGGACACGCCCCCTTTTGAAAAAAAAATTCTGTTCCAAAGTGAAACTGTTCTAACTGACGAGAACTGGAGCAAACTAAATGACGAGAATTCCGATTTCTAAGATACTCCATTCTACACCAGTTGCTCCTAAAAATCAGGAGCAAATCATGTGGAAACTTGGGGCCACAGTGTGGATTTCGTCCCCTATGGGGCACAATGGACATGATCTTTGCAGCGCGACAGCTACAGGAAAAATGCAGGGAACAGTGCCAGCCGTTATACATGGCCTTCTTCGACCTTGCAAAGGCCCTTGACACTTGAGGGTCCATGGAGGGTCCTCCTCCGTTTCGGATGCCCCCAAAAGTACGTCACCATCCTTCGCCTGCTCCACGACGACATGCAGGCCGTGATCCTTACCAACGGATCCATTATAGACCCAATCCACGTCCACACCGGGGTCAAACAGGGCTGCGTCATCACCCCAACCCTCTTCTCAATCTTTCTCGCTGCCATGCTCCACCTTACAGTCAACAAGCTCCCCGCTGGAGTAAACTAAACTACAGAACCAATGGGAAGCTGTTCAGCCTACGCCATCTCCAGGCCATGTCCAAGACCACCCCAACCTCTGTCTTCGAGCAACAGTATGCGGACGACGCCTGCGTCTGCACACATACAGATGCTGAACTCCAGGACATAGTCGACGTATTTACTGAGGCATAAGAAAGCATGGGCCTTACGCTAAACATCAGCAAGACAAAGGTTCTCCACCAGCCTATCCCCCAGCACTATCCCCCAGTCATCAAGATCCACGGCGCAGCCCTGGACAACGTGGACCATTTCCCATACCTTGGGAGCCTCCTATCAACAAGAGCAGGCATTGACGACGAGATCCAACACCACCTCCAGTGCTCCAGCCTTCGGCCACCAGAGGAAAAGAGTGTTTGAAGACCAGGCCCTCAAAACTGTCACCAAGCTCATAGTCTACAGGGCTGTAGTAATACCCGCCCTCCTGTATGGCTCAGAAACATGGACCATGTACAGTAGACACCTCAAGTCACTGGAGAAATACCACCAACGATGTCTCCGCAAGATCCTACAAATCTCCTGTGAGGATAGATGCACCAACATTAGCGTCCTCGACCAGGCCAACATCCCCAGCATCGAAGCACTGACCACACTTGATCAGCTCCGCGGGGCAGGCCACATTGTCTGCATGCCAGACACGAGACTCCCAAAGCAAGCGCTCTACTCGGAACTCCTTCAAGGCAAACGAGCCAAAGGTAGGCAGCAGTAACATTACAAGGACACCCTCAAAGCCTCCCTGATAAATCCCCACTGACACCTGGCCAAAGACCGCCCTAAGTGGAGGAAGCGCATCGGGGAGGACACTGAGTACCTCGAGTCTCATCACCGAGAGCATGCAGAAATCAAGCACAGGCAATGGAAAGAGCGTGCGGTAAACCAGCCCCACCCACCCCTTCCCTCAACAACTATCTGCCCCACCTGTGACAGAGTCTGTGGTTCTTGTATTGGACTGTACAGCCACCTAAGAACTTATGGTAAGAGTGGAAGCAAGTCTGCTTTGATTCCGAGGGACTGACTATGATGATTAAGTATAATGAGATGTGTTGCAGCGTCTCCACCCACAGACACGGTTCTTTCATCAATGCTAAATCCAATTAGTCAGGAAATTTAAGATTGAAGATCTGCAGGACAGTGGGTAGCAGGCATGCGTTTATCATTTCTGTGAACCACTTTGAATGTATTTCACTAATGTTTTGTTTTTGTCATTCCTCATTTGATTGATAAATAATGTGGCAAATCCCATACAGAGAAAAATATAACGAGGCGCACCAAGCAATTGGGTGGTTATTGAATGGATCTTTAGCTTATATACTGCTTATATTTCATAAGTCATCATTTAGAATATACTCAATTCCTCTGTACTTTCTTGTGGAGGCATAGCCCAAGAAACTTGTTGGAGCCACGCCCATTTTACAGGCACAAAATGGGTGCATTAGCATCCAATGTGGCAAGCGGCATGCATGCGCTCATTCTGCACTGGAAGTGTGCTGTCCACCACATTGGATCAGGCTGCTCCGTGGGTATGTTGGATATATGTCAAACAATGATTAAAATATTTAAATGTCATTTATGATATTGGCCTGCCCCAGCAATTGACTCGCCACGTGTTAAACTCGTGCAGCAACTCGTGATGCGAACAGGCAGGAAGAACATAGAAACATAGAAACAGAAACGTAGAAAATAGGTGCAGGAGTAGGCCATTCAGCCTTTCGAGCCTGCACCACCATTCAATAAGATCATGGCTGATCATTCACCTCAGTACTCCTTTCCTGATTTCTCTCCATACCCCTTGATCCCTTCAGCCATAAGGGCCACATCTAACTCCCTCTTGAATATATCCAGCGAACTGGCATCAACAACTCTCTGCAGTAGAGAATTCCACAGGTTAACAATTCTCTGAGTGAAGAAGTTTCTCCTCATCTCAGTCCTAAATGGCCTACCCCTTATCCTTAGACTGTGACCTCTGGTTCTGGACTTACCCAATATCGGGAACATTCTGCCTGCATTTATATGTTTCTATGAGATCCCCTCTCATTCTTCTAAACTCCAGTGAATATAGGCCCAGTCGATCCAGTCACTCCTCATATGTCAGAGCTGCCATCCCGGGAATCAGTCTGGTGAACCTTCGCTGCACTCCCTCAATAGCAAGAATGTCCTTCCTCAGATTAGGAGACCAAAATTGAACACAATATTCCAGGTGAGGCCTCACCAAGGCCCTGTAAAACTGCAGTAAGACCTCCCTGCTCCTATACTCAAATCCCCTTGCTATGAAGGCCAACATACCATTTGCCTTCTTCACCGCCTGTTGTACCTGCATGCCAACTTTCAATGACTGATGTACCATGACACCCAGGTCTTGTAGCACCTCCCCTTTTCCTAATCTGCCGCCATTCAGATAATATTCTGCCTTCACGTTTTTGCCACCAAAGTGGATAACCTCACATTTATCCACATTATACTGCATCTGCCATGCATTTGCCCACTCACCTAACCTGTCTAAGTCACCCTGCAGCCTCTTAGCATCCTCCTCACAGCTCACACTGCCACCCAGCTTAGTGTTATCTGCAAACTTGGAGATATTATATTCAATTCCTTCATCTAAATCATTGATGTATATTGTAAATAGCTGGGGTCCCAGCACTGAGCCCTGCAGCACCCCACTAGTCATTGCCTGCCATTCTGAAAAGGACCCATTTATCCCGACTCTCTGCTTCCTGTCTGCCAACCAGTTCTCTATCCACATCAATACATTACCCCCAATACAATGTGCTTTAATTTTGTACAACAATCTCTTGTGTGGGACCTTGTCAAAACCCTTTTGAAAGTCCAAATACACCACATCCACTGGTTCTCCTTGTCCACTCTACTAGTTACATCCTCAAAAAACTCTAGAAGATTTGTCAAGCATGATTTCCCTTTCATAAATCCATGCTGACTTGGACCGATCCTGTCACTGCTTTCCAAATGTTCTGCTATTTCATCTTTAATAATTGATTCCAACATTTTCCCCACTACTGATGTCAGGCTAACCGGTCTACAGTTCCTCGTTTTCTCTCTCCCTCCTTTTTAAAAAAGTGGTGTTACATTAGCTACCCTCCAGTCCATATGAACTGATCCAGAGTTGAGAGACTGTTGGAAAATGATCACCAATGCATCGACTATTTCTAGGGCCACTTCCTTAAGTATTCTGGGATGCAGACTATCAGGCCCTGGGGATTTATCGGCCTTCAATCCCATCAATTTCCCTAACGCAATTTCCTGACTAATAAGGATTTCCTTCAGTTCTTCATTCTCGCTAGATCCTCTGTCTCCTAGTATTTCCGGAAGGTTAGTCGTGTCTTCCTTGGTGAAGACAGAACCAAAGTATTTGTTCAATTGGTCTGCCATTTCTCTGTTCCCCATTATAAATTCACCTGATTCTGACTGCAAGGGACCTACGTTTGTCTTCACTAATCTCTTTCTCTTCACCCATCAGTGGCGCTATTTAAAGGGATTATCCACTACATTAGTTGCTGGTTTGTCCTTTTAGGCTGCTGGTTAACTTGTCTAGATCAAGGCTGTGATGAGGTCTGAAGTGGATTTTTTTCCTCACTGAACTTGATGTAATCTGTGTGGACGTAAGACTTTGTCTTCAAAAGAACTTTGTGGTGGTTAGTCCGACCAGTGCTATCATGGTCTGATAGGTCAGGAACAGGTTCAGTGGGGACCAGGTCAAGCAGGTTACACCTTGATGTTGCTTCCTTCTGATGCAGGTCCAGTTTAGCAGCAATGTCCTTCAGGACTCAGACAGATTGTACTCTATTACCAAACCATTATTTTTGGTGCATGTTGAAGTCACGCACGCACTCTACCCTTGCTTCCCTCTGCTTCCTCTAAGTGGTTCAAGATGGAAAAGTATTCATTTGTCAGTTGAGTAGTTGTGGTCGGTGGCGATCAGCACATGGCTCCCTTGGCCTTGTTTGACCTGACACCATGAGAAGTCATGAGGTCTGGAGTAAATATTCAGGACTCCCAGGCAATGTTCCCGTTAAGCTGCGCGGCCACCCAATGGTCTGAAGATCCCGCGCAGGCCGCTCAACGGCTTTTAAATGGAAAAAACCCTGCATGCGGAAATTTGAATGGGACAGGACATGCCCAGGGGTAATGATGGAGGAGCCAGAGACATTGGCTGATAGTCACAACTAAACTCTTCGAATCATATCTATGTCAGACTGTTGTTTAACTAGGCTGTAGGACAGCTCTCCCTAATTGTCTGAGGCTGTCTGAGTCCGATCAACAGCACGCTTGTGCAAGCCTTGGCTCTTACTCCTAGCTCTCTGGACTTAGGTAATCAGTTGATCCCCTGGGGGAAAGAATGTGCACTCCACATAGAAAGAAGAAACCTTAAAGATGGGTTAAATATTTCTGTAACTTGAATTGGAGATTCTTAAACATAGTGAGACAGTATCAATCATGCCAGACTCACGCCTGACCAATTAAAAATACACTTGCCCGCCAACACTTTAAATATCCTTCTTTTTAGCACATTTTAAACGTATCCATATTTTAGAGTTTAAAATTGATATTTCTGGCTGCTGACACAGAAACATGTTTTGAGAAATTTGCAGACGAGAAACACTACAGTAACAAAAAGAAAGACTTGCATTTATTTAGCGCCTTTCACGGCCACCAGACATCTCAAAGTACTTTCAGCCAATGAAGTACTTTTGCAGTGTAATCACTGTTGTAATGTGGGAAAAGCAGCAGCCAATTTGCACACAGCAAGCTCCCACAAACAGCAATGTAATAATGACCAGATAATCTGTTTTTGTTATGTTGATTGAGGGATTAATATTGGCCAGGACACCATGGATAACCCCCCTGCTCTTCTTCAAAATAGTGCCATGGGATCTTTTATGTCCACCTGAGAGAGCAGATGGGGCCTCAGTTTAACGTCTCATCCGAAAGACGGCACCTCCGACAGTGCAGCACTCCCTCAGCACTGCACTGGAGTGTCAGCCTAGATTTATGTGCTCAAGTCCCTGAAATGGGACCTGAACCCACAACCTGCTGACTCAGGAGATCAGGATGCTACCCACTGAGCCACAGTTGACACTATAAAGGTTTATACAGATGTCAAAATATTATTTCCTATGAAGTACAGTTACATTTAAAAGTAAGTAAGATTTAACTTTTCAAAGTAATTTTAAATTATTTAAATAATTTTAATGAGTGGCTGAGGTATATCCTGGAATCCATTCCTGTGGTCGTATGCGAGTCTCCACCGTGTGGAGAAAAGGAAAAGTTGCAGTAGTGCTTCATATATTCAGGTCATTTTTCTTTTGTATTCTAAGTGAACTATGCAATTTGCAGCACACCAGCTTTCTGTCAGTAAGGACAGCATGGGCCTGTTGGCAATAAATGAGACACTTGAGGGCAATTAAAACATCCAGAAAATAAGTCTAAGGCCTTTTTCATTTGAGAAACGACTTGGAGAAATTCACTAGAAATACATTTCCCAACGCTCGTTAGAATTTTTTTTTTTGCTGAGTGGAAATATTGTTTCAATAACTTAGTTGTGACAATGTATAATGTGATTCATTTCCAGTATTTTATAGTCCTGCAAATGATCACAAGCAGACTGACTCCCTGGAATGCTCCCAAACCATTTACACCGTACAATGGATAACCTTCTCTCCTGTGCATGGCAATCCTTTGTTAAATATTGAACGTGGAATTCTGCTGCAACTTATTTTCTCGCAGACGTGCAGGAACAGTGATTCACAAAGCCGTGCGAACATCAATCACAACTGGACTGAGATAGTAGAATGGTGGTTGAGAAGAGCAAGAAGCCCTGGAACACATTCAAAAATGATCAACGTTGTAATTCTAAAATGAATTACAAGCTGCAGCAACATGATATACAAAATATACATCGAGTTAAAACTAAATCTCGGGGTCCAAATGTTTACAAACTTCTTGATCTTTGCTCTTATGTGGCGAGAGTATCATTAGAGGGAACGGAAGATGATACGAGCCGCTATTTTATTCAGGTTCTATTGTATTTTAACACAATCCATCAATCCTTTGAGGTAAATCTTTAGTTCCTGTCTCTCATTCTCTGCCCTTTCAAATTCAAGGCCTAACTATGACCCTATTTGTATGGTTGGCTAACATCAACTAAACCTGTTCATAAAGCGATACCCTTGTGTCTTATTCCCAGGTATCTGCTATTCAATATGCACTCTGTACTGGCAATGGCACAATACTGCCAGCACCTGCTTTATATTATAATGATGATTCAGGATAGATGGCCTCTTTTCAACAGAATTGGAGCCTGTATCGGAAAGCACAGATATTTTGAGATCAAATTAATATGAAGTGTATAATATATTCAGAAATATTGTTTTAGTTATAAAATCTGGCTTTACTGATGATTGCTTTTGAAGAGGGTAAGTGGCAGTAAAACAAATGCATCTATAGTGATCTCTTGGTGCAATCTGTTTTTGATTCAGTTAGGAGCACGGAAAGTGTCTTCTAATTCCTTTTAACTGTTGATTTACCCTGCTCCAACTGAGCAATAGCCTGGTCAGAACTGCTATCAAGCTGCAGAAGGGATGACTCCTCTGATTCTCCCAGATGATACTCCATTAATCTATCAATTTGCAGGTGCTGCGGATGATTCCATCTGATTTATCTGTGGAGCAAAAATAAACACAGTTCTTGAGAAAGTCAACGCCAGCATTTTAAAGAGCCGCACTTTCCAATACGATCATTTACGAGGGACTTGGCTGGCTTTGTGCTCTCAGCCATGAGCCTTGTTTTGTGGCATCACATATTGAAAATTTAGGGGAGTGGTGCATGATTTCCATTTAATTTAATGGTCAGAAATTGTGTAGAGTGCACCCGAAGTTCCGGTCCACAATTTCAGTGAGTGAGGCTTCCCAACAGGGATGTTGAATGGGACAATTATCCTTTAACGGCCGTATTTTCGCCAGGTTTGCGACCGGGATTTCGCCGCGATTTGACCCTCCGCGCCGAAAACCCGGCCGGCGGGATCCTCGGGCACCTCTTTGTGGCGGCGCTTCCACATACCGTACTGTCGGTGCAGCCCTGCCAGCAGCGGTAAATATGAAAACCTGCAAAAAAGGTAAGTTCAAATTTTTAAGGGCTCAATTTTCCCCAAAGCGGTTTTCTTGCATGCTTGAAGAGTTACGCCTGTTGTTTGGGGGCCCAAGTACGCCAAAAAAAAAAACATCCAAGTTTCCCTGTTTGAATTCTTCATTTTGCCGCCGCCTAGTCTGTCGTTCAGTTTTGGGGGTGGAGCCCAAGGATCTGTGCCAAAAAGATCGGGTTGCCACGGTAACCAGGGGCACACTGAGGGCTGAGGCTGGAAAGTGGAACATACAGTCAGCTCACAGCAACCTGCACAAGCAGATTAAACATTGCAGCAACTTACCTCCATTAAATTATTCCAGGCCGAATGGCCTCCTCCCTCCCAGTCCCCGCGCCTATCCCTGGCTGAATGACCTCCCGGTCCCAGTCGCTGCTCCTATCCCTGGCCGAGTGGCCTCCTGGTCCCGGTCCCCGCACCTATCCCAGGCCGAATGGCCTCCACCCTCCTGGCCCCTGCCCCTAACTATGCCCAAAAGGTTTCCCCCCTCCCCCACTCTCTCCCACTCTCTCTTACCTCTCTTGCTATCCGGGCATCTGCTGCGCTGATTTACTTACTTGTGCCGATTTTCTTAACTCACCAGAAGGTTTTTCTACAGAGGCCACATAAGCCGTCTTAAGAAGAATTGGAGTAAATCGGATCTGGCCAAATTTGCCTAAATGGCCAGAATTGATACGGGTGGCAGGTTACGCCCCCTATGACTCAAAAAAAACGAACCTAAAAAATCATAGCTGACTGAGTTACGCTGGCGCACAGTGATTGGGAAAATTTGTATTTTATAAACTTAAGCCAAAAAAAGCTGCGCGCACCAAAAAAATGCGCAAATCACTGGGGAAAATTGAACCCTTTATTTTTTTTTCAGTGAATCGATAGATAATATTCGTATAAATGTTTTTTTTTCAGTGTTTTTTGGAATTTTTGGGGAAATTTTTTTGTTTTTGTTTTTTCCCCCCTCCCAGTACTCCTGGTCTCAGACTAAAGTTGCTGAAACTCACAATTTGCACCACGAATCATCATGCAACGCCTCCTTTACTGGCGCAGATGTAAAGGCCGAAAGTTCGGCCTAAAAACGGTAACGCAGCAAAAAGGCTAATTTTGACATTAGACTACCGTTTTCCGAATACCGAAAATCTAGCATAGGGTTAGAAATTCCATAATTAGTGCTATGACCGTTTTTTGGGCAATAATTGTGGCTTTTTATTTTTTTTTAGCGCCGGAATACTACTGAGGACGCAAAATTCGGTGACCAGTGATAGTGGTAGCGGTAAAATCCGACCTTGTACAACTGCATTTGTGCACCGGAGCCGAATTCAGCGATCTGAATAAAAAAGGGACCTTGCGCAATATATTTGTTTCATCGATTTTTTTCTTCCAATTTTTTTTTCCTATGATTCTGGTCACGTGTCAGAGTGCGCCCGCGCACACGCAGTACATCCAGGTCTCAATCTGCCATTTTTCATAGACAAGAGAAGATACAGCAGATTGATCATAGTAGGCAGAGGGCCAGGGAATTTAGTTCTGATGCCAATGAGGCATTGATAACAGCAATTGAGAGAAGATGGGGGAGAGTTTTTAATAGGAGGGGTTGAAGTAAATCCCTCCCCCCTCCCCCAGCCGTTATAAGGAGGTTTTGAACCTGTGTTGCTGAGGAGGTCTCCTCAGTTGATGACATTCCCAGGGACCACCAGCAGTACAGGAAAAGGTGGAATGACCATTGCAGGGTCATGAAAGTAAGATTTTTATTGATGCACTCCTCGATTACTTAAATTGTAAATCTGACACATGTTGCTGTACGTAGGCTTAGTGTTACACCTTATTTGCCATGAATGATCGTTACACATTATTAAGACTGCTTTTTGACATCTTAAGAGATGTTTCTGCACGTCGATGATTTCCTCATGGACCACGTGCAATGACCAGGGCCATTAACCAGACGGATGTATTAAATGCACACAGTATGTTATAAGTGCTTTGATGGCTATCTGTGTGTGCCACAAGAGCAGAAGGGCCCTCTGGTAACCATTCCTATTTTCATTTTTACAGGGAAAGTTGCCCCATAATCACCAGGAGTAGCTACGCACAGGCTGCGGTCCGTCCCAAACACATCCCTTAACAGACCTGGAGGAGCGGGTGGCTGGTTTAATCGGTGCCTGCGGAAGGTCAATTACCCATACAGGTGCTGAGCCCATCTTCCAAACTGAGGGCAAGTCCTGCAAAATCCCCGGGCTGGGTTGGGGAAGAATGACCATAATATGGTAGAATTCTTTATTAAGATGGAGAGTGACACAGTTAATGCAGAAACTAGGGTCCTGAACGGAAGGAAAGGTAACTTCGATGGTATGAGACGTGAATTGGCTAGAATAGACTGGTGAATGATACTTAAAGGGCTGATGGTGGATAGGCGATGGCAAACATTTAAAGATCACATGGATGAACTGCAACAATTGTACATCCCTGTCTGGAGTAAAAATAAAACGGGGAAGATGGCTCAACCGTGGCTAACAGGGGAAATTAAGGATAGTGTTAAATCCAAGGAAGAGGCATATAAATTGGCCAGAAAAAGCAGCAAACTTGAGGACTGGGAGAAATTTAGAATTCAGCAGAAGAGGACAAAGAGTTTAATTAGGAGGAGGAAAATAGAGTACTAGAGGAAGCTTGCTGGCAACATAAAAACTGACTGCAAAAACGTCTATAGATACGTGAAGAGAAAAAGATTAGTGAAGACAAACATAGGTCCCTTGCAGTCAGATTCAGGTGAATTTATAATGGGGAACAAAGAAATGGCAGACCAATTGAACAAATACTTTGGTTCTGTCTTCACGAAGGAAGACACAAATAATCTTCCGGAAATACTAGGGGACCAAGGGTCTAATGAGAAGGAGGAACTGAAGGAAATCCTTATTAGGTGGGAAATTGTGTTCGGGAAATTGATGGGATTGAAGACCGATAAATCCCCGGGGCCTGATAGTTTGCATCCCAGAGTACTTAAGGAAGTGGCCCAAGAAATAGTCGATGCATTGGTGATCATTTTCCAACAGTCTATCGACTTTGGATCAGTTCCTATGGACTGGAGGGTAACTAATGTAACACCACTTTTTTAAAAAGGAGGGAGAGAGAAAACCGATAATTATAGACCGGTTAGCCTGACATCAGTAGTGGGGAAAATGTTGGAATCAATTATTAAAGATGAAATAGCAGCGCATTTGGAAAGCAGTGACAGGATCGGTCCAAGTCAGCATGGTTTTATGAAGGGGAAATCATGCTTGACAAATCTTCTAGAATTTTTTGAGGCTGTAACTAGTAGAGTGGACAAGGGAGAACTAGTGGATGTGGTATATTTGTGTTTCAAAAGGATTTTGACAAGGTCCCACACAAGAGCTTGGTGTGCAAAATTAAAGCACATGGTATTGGGGGTAATGTATTGACGTGGATAGAGAACTGGTTGACAGACAGGGAGCAGAGAGTCGGGATAGACGGGTCCTTTTCAGAATGGCAGGCAGTGACTAGTGGGATGCCGCAGGGCTCAGTGCTGGACCCCAGCTATTTACAATATACATTAATGATTTAGGTGAAGGAATTGAGTGTAATATCTCCAAGCTTGCAGATGACACTAAGCTGGATGGTGGTGTGAGCTGTGAGGAGGACGCTTAGAGGCTGCAGGGTGACTTGGACAGGTTAGGTGAGTGGGCAAATGCATGGCAGATGCAGTATAATGTGGATAAATGTGAGGTTATCCACTTTGGGGGTAAAAACAAGAAGGCAGAATATTATCTGAATGGTGGCAGATTAGGAAAAGGTGAGGTGCAACGAGACCTGGGTGTCATGGTACATCAGTCATTGAAAGCTGACATGCAGGTACAGCAGGCGGTGAAGAAGGCAAATGGTATGTTAGCCTTCATAGCTAGGGGATTTGAGCATAGGAGCAGGGAGGTCTTACTGCAGTTGTACAGGGCCTTGGTGAGGCCTCACCTGGAATATTGTGTTCAGATTTGGTCTCCTAATCTGAGGAAGGACGTTCTTGCTATTGAGGGAGTGCAGCGAAGGTTCACCAGACTGATTTCCGGAATGGCAGGAATTACATATGAGGAGAGACTGGATCAACTGGGCCTGTATTCAATTAAGTTTAGAAGGATGAGAGGGGATCTCATAGAAACATATAAAATTCTGACGGGACTGGACAGGTTAGATGCAGGAAGAATGTTCCTGATGATGGGGAAGTCCAGAACCAGGGGACACAGTCTAAGGATAAGGGGTAAGCCATTTAGGACTGAGATGAGGAGAAATTTCTTCAGAGAGTTGTTAACCTGTGGAATTCTCTACCGCAGAGAGTTGTTGATGCCAGTTCATTGGATATATTCAAGAGAGAGCTAGATGTGGCCCTTATGGCTAAAGGGATCAAGGGGTATGGAGAGAAAGCAGGAAAGGGGTACTGAGGTGAATGATCAGGTATGATCTTATTGAATGGTGGTGCAGGCTCGAAGGGCTGAATGGCCTACCCCTGCACCTATTTTCTATGTTTCTATGTTTCTAATGTGATGCAGTGTCTGCATGTTATATATGTGGGCTTGTATTTACTCTGTGCAGCCAACAGACCGCGCATTCCCCGGAGTCCCAAGGGATCCCATAAAGGGAGCACAGGTATTTAAGTAGGCTTCACAGGTTGGAGAGGCACTCTGGAGACCTGCAATAAAAGACTAAGGTCACACTTTACTTTGAGCTCAGTGTTCAGTTTGACTCTTTCTCCATACACAACAACTGGCGACGAGATACAGATAGCAAACCCAAAGTTGCAGAGAACAGTGGGCACCCTGGATAAATTTTTGGAGGGAGATGATTGGAAAACATTTGTGGAGCGACTCGACCAATACTTCGTGGCCAATGAGCTAGCTAGAGACGAGAGCGCTGCCAAACGTAGAGTGATCCTCCTCACCGTTTGTGGGGCACCAACGTATGGCCTCATGAAGAATCTGCTCATTCCAGCGAAACCCACTGAGTAATCGTACGATAATTTGTGCATACTGGTCCGAGAGCATTTGAACCCGAAGGAAAGCGTTCTGATGGCGAGGTACTGGTTCTACACCTACAAAAGGTCTGCAGGCCAGGAAGTGGCGAGTTATGTCGCTGAGCTAAGACGCCTTGCAGGACATTGCAAATTTGAAGGACATTTGGAGCACATGCGCAGAGACTTTTTCGTACTTGGCATTGGCCACGAAGCCATACTTCGCAAGCTTTAGACTGTAGAGACCCCCAACCTTGAGTAAGGCCATAGCAATAGCCCAGGTGTTCATTGCCACCAGTGACAATACTAAGCAAATCTCTCAGCACACAAGTGCTGCTACAAGTACTGTGAACAAAGTGATGTTGTTTTCGAATCGTAACGTACAGGGCAGGTCACACATACCTGCAGCTACACGTCAGCAGATGTCGCAGAGTCCACCATCAAGGGTGATGAATGCAAGGCCATTAACACTTTGTTGGCACTGCAGGGGTGATCATCGTTTCCATTCATGCCGATTCAAAGGATACGTTTGCAAGGGCTGTGGAACAATGGGACACCTCCAGCGAGTGTGCAGGCGAGCTGCTAAGCCTGTTAAACCTGCAAACCATCACGTTGCAGAGGAGGACAGATCCATGGAGCATCACAACGAACCAGAGCCTCAGACCGAGGAGGCAGAGGTACATGGGGTGCACACATTCACCACGAATTGTCCCCCGATAATGCTGAATGTTGAACTAAATGGACTCCCGGTGTCAATGGAGTTGGACACGGGTGCGAGCCAGTCCACCATGGGCAAAAAGACTTTCGAAAGGTTGTGTTGCAACAAGGCCTCAAGGCCAGTCTTAACTCCAGTTCACACGAGCCTAAGAACTTACACTAAAGAACTGATTCCTGTAATCGGCAGTGCTACCATAAAGGTCTCCTACGATGGAGCGGTGCACAAGCTACCACTCTGGGTGGTACCGAGTGATGGTCCCACGCTGCTCGGCAGGAGCTGGCTGGGAAAGATACGCTGGAACTGGGATGACGTCCGAGCACTATCGCCCGCTGACGACATTTTGTGTGCCCAGGTCTTGAACAAATTTCCTTCGCTGTTCAAACCAGGCATCGGGGAATTCCAAGGAGCAAAAGTGCTGATCCACCTAATTCCGGGGGTGCGACCCATCCATCACAAGGCGAGAGCAATACCGTACATGATGAGAGAAAGGGTAGAGATCGAGCTAGACCAGCTGCAACACGAAGGTATCATTTCACCGATCGAGTTCAGCGAGTGGGCCAGTCCTATTGTCCCAGTCCTCAAGGGAGACGCATCGTCAGAATCTGTGGCGATTACAAAGTAACTATCAATCATTTCTCCCTGCAGGACCAATACCCACGACCTCTTTGCAACGCTGGCGGGAGGAAAGACGTTCACGAAGCTGGATCTGACTTCAGCCTACATGATGCAGGAACTGGAGGAATCATCGAAGGCCCTCACCTGCATCAACACGCAAAAAGTCTTTTTGTTTATAACAGATGCCCATTTGGAATCTGATCAGCGGCGACGATATTCCAGAGAAACATGGAAAGTTTACTGAAGTTGGTCGCGCACACCGTGGTCTTCCAGGACGACATCTTGGTCACAGGTCGGAACACAGTCGAGCATCTGCAGAACCTGGAGGAGGTTCTCAGTTGACTCAACCGCGTGGGGCTCAGGTTAAAATGCTCGAAGTGCATTTTCCTGGCACCTGAAGTGGAGTTCCTGGGAAGGAGGATTGCGGCGGACGGCATCAGGCCCATCAACGCGAAGACAGAGCCAATCGAGAACGCACCGAGGCCACAGAACGTGACGGAGCTGCGGTCGTTTCTGGGACTCTTGAACTACTTTGGTAACTTCTTACCGGGTCTCAGCACACTGCTAGAACTACTATATGTCTTACTACAAAAAGGGGGCGAATGGGTTTGGGGCAAAAGCCAAGAAAATGCCTTTGTAAAAGCGAGAAAATTGTTACGCTCAAACAAATTGCTCGTGTTGTATGATTCATGTAAGGTTTGGTACTAGCATGTGATGCGTTGTCATATGGCTTCGGGTGTGTATTGCAACAAGCTAATGATTTCGGGAAACTACATTAACGAGTCTGTCTAAGGCTGAGAGAGCCGACAGCATGATTGAAAAAGAAGCGTTAGCGTGTGTCTATGGGGTAAAGAAAATGCATCAGTACTTTTTTGGGCTAAAATTCGAATTGGAAACTGACCACAAGCAACTTATATCCATGTTTTCCAAGAGTAAAGGGATAAATACCAACGCATCGGCCCGCATCCAGAGATAGGTGCTCACGTTGTCCGCATACAACTACGCCATCCGCCACAGGCCAGGCACAGAAAACTGCACCGATGCTCTCAGTAGGCTGCCATTACCCACCATGAGGGTGGAAATGGCGCAGCCGCCAGATCTAGCTGGTTAAAGAGGAGATTAATGCAATAGTTAGGAAAGACGTTAGCTTGGATGATGTGGAATCTATATGGGTAGAGCTGCAGAACACCAAAGGGCAAAAAACGTTAGTGGGAGTTGTGTACAGACCTCCAAACAGTAGTAGTGATGTTGGGGAGGGCATCAAACAGGAAATTAGGGGTGCATGCAATAAAGGTGTAGCAGTTATAATGGGTGACTTTAATATGCACATAGATTGGGCTAGCCAAACTGGAAGCAATACGGTGGAGGAGGATTTCCTGGAGTGCATAAGGGATGGTTTTCTAGACTAATATGTCGAGGAACCAACTAGGGGGGAGGCCATCTTAGACTGGGTGTTGTGTAATGAGAGAGGATTAATTAGCAATCTCATTGTGCGAGGCCCCTTGGGGAAGAGTGACCATAATATGGTGAAATTCTGCATTAGGATGGAGAATGAAACAGTTAATTCAGAGACCATGGTTCAGAACTTAAAGAAGTGTAACTTTGAAGGTATGAGACGTGAATTGGCTAGGATAGATTGGCGAATGATACTTAAGGGGTTGACTGTGGATGGGCAATGGCAGACATTTAGAGACCGCATGGGTGAATTACAACAATTGTACATTCCTGTCTGGCGTAAAAATAAAAAAGGGAAGGTGGCTCAACCGTGGCTATCTAGGGAAATCAGGGATAGTATTAAAGCCAAGGAAGTGGCATACAAATTGGCCAGAAATAGCAGCGAACACGGGGACTGGGAGAAATTTAGAACTCAGCAGAGGAGGACAAAGGGTTTGATTAGGGCAGGGAAAATGGAGTACGAGAAGAAACTTGCAGGGAACATTAAGGCGGATTGCAAAAGTTTCTATAGGTATGTAAAGAGAAAAAGGTTAGTAAAGACAAACATAGGTCCCCTGCAGTCAGAATCAGGGGAAGTCATAACGGGGAACAAAGAAATGGCAGACCAATTGAACAAGTACTTTGGTTCGGTATTCACTAAGGAGGACACAAACAACCTTCTGGATATAAAAGGGGTCAGAGGGTCTAGTAAGGAGGAGGAACTGAGGGAAATCTTTATTAGTCGGGAAATTGTGTTGGGGAAATTGATGGGATTGAAGGCCGATAAATCCCCAGGGCCTGATGGACTACATCCCAGAGTACTTAAGGAGGTGGCCTTGGAAATAGCGGATGCATTGACAGTCATTTTCCAACATTCCATTGACTCTGGATCAGTTCCTATGGAGTGGAGGGTAGCCAATGTAACCCCACTTTTTAAAAAAGGAGGGAGAGAGAAAACAGGGAATTATAGACCGGTCAGCCTGACCTCAGTAGTGGGTAAAATGATGGAATCAATTATTAAGGATGTCATAGCAGCGCATTTGGAAAATGGTGACATGATAGGTCCAAGTCAGCATGGATTTGTGAAAGGGAAATCATGCTTGACAAATCTTCTGGAATTTTTTGAGGATGTTTCCAGTAAAGTGGACAAAGGAGAACCAGTTGATGTGGTATATTTGGACTTTCAGAAGGCTTTCGACAAGGTCCCACACAAGAGATTAATGTGCAAAGTTAAAGCACATGGGATTGGGGGTAGTGTGCTGACGTGGATTGAGAACTGGTTGTCAGACAGGAAGCAAAGAGTAGGAGTAAATGGGTACTTTTCAGAATGGCAGGCAGTGACTAGTGGAGTACCGCAAGGTTCTGTGCTGAGGCCCCAGCTGTTTACATTGTACATTAATGATTTAGACGAGGGGATTAAATGTAGTATCTCCAAATTTGCGGATGACACTAAGTTGGGTGGCAGTGTGAGCTGCGAGGAGGATGCTATTAGGCTGCAGAGTGACTTGGATAGGTTAGGTGAGTGGGCAAATGCATGGCAGATGAAGTATAATGTGGATAAATGTGAGGTTATCCACTTTGGTGGTAAAAACAGAGAGACAGACTATTATCTGAATGGTGACAGATTAGGAAAAGGGAAGGTGCAACGAGACCTGGGTGTCATGGTACATCAGTCATTGAAGGTTGGCATGCAGGTACAGCAGGCGGTTAAGAAAGCAAATGGCATGTTGGCCTTCATAGCGAGGGGATTTGAGTACAGGGGCAGGGAGGTGTTGCTATAGTTGTACAGGGCCTTGGTGAGGCCACACCTGGAGTATTGTGCACAGTTTTGGTCTCCTAACTTGAGGAAGGACATTCTTGCTATTGAGGGAGTGCAGCGAAGATTCACCAGACTGATTCCCGGGATGGTGAGACTGACTTATCAAGAAAGACTGGATCAACTGGGCTTGTATTCACTGGAGTTCAGAAGAATGAGAGGGGACCTCATAGAAACGTTTAAAATTCTGACGGGTTTAGACAGGTTAGATGCAGGAAGAATGTTCCCAATGTTGGGGAAGTCCAGAACCAGGGGTCACAGTCTGAGGATAAGGGGTAAGCCATTTAGGACCGAGATGAGGAGAAACTTCTTCACCCTGAGAGTGATGAACCTGTGGAATTCTCTACCACAGGAAGTTGTTGAGGCCAATTCACTAAATATATTCAAAAGGGAGTTAGATGAAGTCCTTACTATTCGGGGGATCAAGGGGTATGGCGAGAAAGCAGGAAGGAGGTACTGAAGTTTCATGTACAGCCATGAACTCATTGAATGGCGGTGCAGGCTAGAATGGCTGAATGGCCTGCTCCTGCACCTATTTTCTATGTTTCTATGTTTCTAGCCACTGTTATGGAAGCATTTGAGAGTGAGCAATCACCCGTCACTGCCCGGCAGATCAAAACCTGGACAAGCCAGGACCCCTTATTGGGCCCAAGTTTCCACATGATTTGCGCCTGATTTTTAGGAGCAACTGGTGGAGAACGGACTATCTTAGAAATCGCAATTCTCCACATTTTTTTTTCTGCAGTTCTAGTCAGGTAGAACAGTTCCACTTTGGAACAGAATTTTTTCTTCAAAAGGGGGCGTGTCTGGCCACTGACGCCTGATTTCAAAGTTTCCACAGTGAAAACGTACTCCAAACTAACTTAGAATGGAGCAAGTGAAGATTTTTGAAGAACTGAAAAAACCTGTTCTACACATTAAAAAATCAGGCGCAGGTTACAAATTAGGCGTCCAGAACGAGGTGGGGGGGGAGTGGGGGGGAGGGAAGTCATTAAATTCTATAATAAATCCTTATTTATACTTATACAAATATTATACAAATAAATCCAACCTGAATAAACATTTATAAGCAAAGAAAAGATTAAATAAACCATCTTCCTACCTGTGTGAAAGTGCTTCAGGCAGGCCTTTCGGGACCGAAGGCTGAACGGTCCGGCCCGAGACTTCGGGCAGGGCCCGTCCCCAGCACCAGATTTACAGGTAGGTGGCGTCAGGTCGGGTCAGGTCTGGGAGGTTCGGTTTGGTTCGGTTCTGTTCGGGTCGGGGGGAGGGAGAGAGAGGGAGGGGAGGGGGGGAGGGAGAGAGAGGGAGGGAGAGAGAGGGAGGGAGAGAGAGGGAGGGAGGGAGATGGAGAGAGAGAGAGGGAGGGAGGGAGAGAGAGGGAGGGAAGGAGAGAGAGGGAGGGAGGGAGAGAGAGGGAGGGAGAGAGGGGGGGAGGGAGGGAGGGAGAGAGGGGGGAAGGGAGGGAGAGAGGGGGGGAGAGGGAGGGAGAGAGAGGGAGGGAGGGAGGGAGAGAGAGGGAGGGAGAGAGGGGGGGAGGGAGGGAGGGAGAGAGGGGGGAAGGGAGGGAGAGAGGGGGGGAGAGGGAGGGAGAGAGAGGGAGGGGGAGGTCAGGTCGGGGAGGGGGAGGTCAGGTCGGATCCAGTCGGGGTTGGGGGGGGGGGAGCCGGAGCGCGGGTCGGGTCGGGTCCAGTCGGGGGGGCGGGGGAGCAGGAGCAGGAGCTCGAGTCGGGTAGGGTCCAGTTGGGGGGGGGGGGTCGGGTCCAGTCGGGAGAGGGTGGGGGTCGGGTCGGGTCCAGTCGGGAGGGGGTGGGGGTCGGGTCCAGTCGGTGGAGGGGGGCGGGGCCGGGTCCAGTCGGGGGGGGGGCAGTCGGGTCCGGAGGCAGGGGCGGGGGGGGGGGGAGCGGGTGTCGGGTCTGGTCGGCGGGGGGTGGAAAGCAGGAGCTGGCCGTGGGAGGAGCCTTATTCACGCAGCCCCAGTGAGGCCATTCGGCCAGGGCTAGGGGCTGCCTGCTTCGGGCGCCTGGAGCTACTGCATTTGTGTGCCCACTGTAGCGCGCATGTGCAGAGGTCCCGGCACTGTTTTCAGCGCAGGGACCTGGCTCTGCCCCCCCACAGCTCGTGCTGCGCTGCACCAAGGGCCAGGGGACCTGCAGGTAGGTGGAGAATATGGAGGATTTTTTTAGGCGCACTTTGTGGCGCGAAAAACAGGCATCCAGGTCGGGACTGCGCCGTTCTAGGCGCGTGTGGAAACTTGGGCCCATTATCTCTAGTCAAAAGCTGTGTTCTTCACAGGAGCTGGTCCAGTGTCGCAATGGAAATACATGAAGAGATAAAGCCGTTCCAGCGGCGCAAAGATGAAATGTCTATACAGGCAGACTGCCTTCTGTGGGGCAATCGAGTAGTGGTTCCCAAGAAGGGCAGTGGAACCTTCATCAATGACCTCCACAGTACCCACCCAGGCATCGTAATGATGAAAGCAATAGCCAGATCCCACGTGTGGTGGCCCGATATCGATGCGGACTTAAAGTCCTGCATTCACAGATATAATACATGCTCGTAGTTAAGAAATGTACCCGCTAAGTTTATGGTCTTGGCCCTCCAAACCATGGTCTAAGGTACACGTTGACTATGCAGGCCCGTTCTTGGGTAAAATGTTCCTTGTGGTTGTAGATGCGTACTCCAAGTGGATTGAATGTGAGATAATGTCGGCTAGCACGTCCACTGCCACCACAGAAAGCCTGCGGGCCATGTTTGCCACACACGGCTTACCCGATGTCCTGGTGAGCGACAACGGGCCATGTTTTACCAGGGCTGAGTTCAAAGAATTCATGACCCGCAACGGGATCAAACATGTCACATCTGCCCCGTTTAAACCAGCGTCCAATGGTCAGGCAGAGAGAGCAGTGCAAACCATCAAGCAAGGCTTGAAGAGGGTAACTGAAGGCTCACTGCAGACTCACCTATCCCAAGTCCTGCTTAGCTACCGCACGAGACCTCACTCACTCACTGGGATCCCACCTGCTGAACTGCTCACGAAAAGTGCACTTAAGACAAGGCTCTCGTTAGTTCACCCTGATCTACATGAACAGGTAGAGAGCAGGCGGCTTCAACAAAGTGCATACCATGATAGCGCAAATGTATCACGCGAGATTGAAGTCAATGATCCTGTATTTGTATTAAATTATGGACAAGGTCCCAAGTGACTTCCCGGCACTGTCGTGGCCAAAGAGGGGAGCAGGGTGTTTCGGGTCAAACTTTCAAATGGACTAATTCACCGGAAACACTTGGACCAAATCAAACTCAGATTCACGGACTACCCTAAGCAACCCACCTTGGACCTTACTTTTTTTGATCCCCCAACACACACACCAGTGGCAACCGGTACCACGGTTGATCACGAAGCAGAACCCATCATCCACAGCAGCCCTGCAGGGCCAAACACACCAGGCAGCCCAGCAAGGCCATCTGCACAGCACCCAGCGAGGACCCAACAAATGATTCAATAACACCACCTTTCACACCGAGATGATCAACCAGGGTAAGAAAGGCCCCAGATCAACTCACATTTTAAATAGTTACACTATTGACTTTGGGGGGGAATGTTGTTATATATGTGGACTTGTATTTACTCTGTACAGCCACCAGAGGGCTCATTTCCCGGAGTCCCAAGGGATTCCATAATCCCTTGGGAGCACAGGTATTTATGAAGGCTTCACAGGTTGGAGAGGCACTCTGGAGACATGCAATAAAAGACTACGGTCACACTCCATACACAACACTGCGGAATAGGGTTGGGGCAATGTGATGCAGTGTCTGTGGACGAGGGTTGGGGAAATGTCATGCAGTGTCTCTCGATGACATATAATGCAGCAGTGGTGGTCCTTTAAATAAGACTGCGCTATGTGACCTTACTCATGTCACCCTGCCCCCTCCCCTGTTGCTAACCACTTGTCTGTTGTTTTCAGTTTTGCAGATAAGGACTCTGAGGCGCCACATCCTCCTATGGAAGTCTCCACCTCAGCCCATTGTGTGTGGGTCGAAGAGCAAGATGAGGGCAGGGGTAAGGACCCGCCATGGGAGGAACAAGAGGATGAAGCTGTTGCCGGGGGCGGGTGGAAGCTGTGTGGGGGTGTTGGGAGTGGTGGGGGTGGAGGGGGGGTGATGGAGGGGGCGATGCAGTCAGCACCACTTTTAGCTGCGGCCACAAGTTCCTCAGAGGAAGCCACATTTACAGGCTTCGTCCATTCCGAGGCAGCGGGTCCAAGTCGTGTGCAGCAACACACCCCCAGGGTTGAACCCCGTATGCCGTCTCTTCGGAGGTTGAGTCGCCAAAGCCGACCTGCTGAAAGTAAGGCAGACGCACACCTGGATATGATGGGACTGTCAAGGGAGATGTCGAACTCGGTCGAGAGCTCCTCCAGGCCCTGGGTGGCATTTCTGGCAGCATCGCAGCACAATCTGCGACACAATCTGTGGTCATGAGGGAGGGCATGTCGCAGATTGCAGCTACGATCCGGGAGAACACCGAGGCTGTCAATGCCCTGAGGCAATTAATGGTCTCAACTTTTGGCACTGCAGTCCCCAGTGTCATACCACCCAGACCGACAGCACCTGTGAGTGGGGAGGCCAAGCAAGAGTCTTGCCATTCAGAAGTCGGGCCTTCCACACCCTGAGCTTCTCCAGGGGGTCCAATGGCATCTCCATTGTCTCTCCCCCAATAACAGCAGCGCCCTGCGTGCCTTGCTGCACACCATCCTCGTCCCAACGCGGGTAGGGGCAAGAAGGGAAAGGGGAGTGGGGTTAAGATCGGGGATGGGGGGGGGAAGGTGGCTGCAGTTAAAAGACTTTCGGTGCAGGGGTTGTTGTTGTTTTGTTGTAGTTTTCCTGTTTTCATTATTTTATAAAAGTTTGAAAAGTTTTACAAATTATGTTCAAGTTCAACATTTATTTAAGTTTCAAAATTAAAGTTTACAAAGTTTCAAGAATGTACAAATATTTCATAAATTTACAAATGTTTTATAAATTATTTTGTTCACCTTACCCATTCTTGTGTAGTGTCTCATTTGTAGAATAAGAGGGGGAATAGTCAACATGGTGGGATAGAGTGGCCAGGCAATGGTGAAACGTGCCATTCACTGTTCAGGCAAAGCGTTGATTTATGAGCTGCTGACATAAGACTTTTGCAGTGGCGAAAGCTCCACGAGGCCTCCCCTGTGGTGGTGGTGGGAGTGGTGGCATGGGTTTATCGCCGGGCTCCTCCTCCTCCTCCTCTTCCTCATCCTCATCATGGACCTCCTCTTCCTCCTCCCCTCTCTCCTGAGGTTATCCCACAGTCCCCAGTGACAAATCCTGTCCGTTCATGATGGCAAGTTGTGTAGCATGCAGCACACCACAATGAACTCAGAGACATGTTGAGGGGAGTATGGCAGGCAGCCTCCAGAGTGGTCCAGGCATCGGAAGCACTGCTTGAGCACTCCAATTGTCTTTTCGACGATGTTGCGTGTGGCTATATGGCTGTCACTATAGCGATGCTCGGCTGCTATTTGAGGTTTCCGGAGGGGGGTCATGAGCCAGGTGGTGAGGCCGTAACCTTTGACCCCCAGCATCCAGCTCTGGCCTTGTGGCTGATGCTCGAATAGGCCTGAGACAGTGCTCTCACACAAGATGAAAGCATCATGGATGCTCCCTGGATATTGGGCATTTACTGCCATGATGCGCTGAGTATGGTCGCAAATGATCTGTACGTTCAGGGAGTGGAATCCCTTTCGGTTTCAGTAAAGCTCTGGCTCCTCTGAAGTTGCTCGCAGGGCGATGTGTGTACAATCAATGGCACCCTGAACCTTGGGGAAGCCAGCAATTCGTTCAAAACCTATAGCCCTCTTATTCTGTGCCTCCTTGGTCATTGGGAACTTTATAAAGTCCATCCTGCATACATACAGTGCAGTACTCACCTGGAGAATGCAGCAATGTGTAGCGTGTTGCGGGATAGAGCAGATGTCCCCCGCTGATTCCTGAAAGGAGCCGGAGGCATAGAAGGCAAGTGTTGTAGTCACCTTCACCTCGACGGGCAGTGTAGTCCTGATGCTGCTGGTATGTAGGTCTGCCTTTATCATCTGGCATATCTCTGTGACCACCTCTTTTTGGAAGTGCAGCCTTCTAATGCATTGTGCCTCAGAGAGCTGCAGGTATGAGCGCTGTTCCTTGTAAACTCGTGGGGGGTAAGGCCTCCTCCCCATACATCTACGAGCTCTTTGATTACACTCAAAATGCTCTTGAATAAGCTTTCTTCCAGCTCTATGCTGCATAGAAAAAGCAACCAGCAATAATGGCAGATATTATAGCCCCCATTCTTTTAAATGTCCTCAAATGTCTTCAAATATCCGTAAATGTCCTCAAGTAGCCTTAAAAATGAACTACAAACTCACAAAAACCTCAATGTATAAAATGCAGCCTTCCCTCCAAATCCTTTTATGCACTGAACTTCTGTTCCATTTTTCAAGATGGCGTCGTTAGCGCTGGGTGCATTGTGGGTCCGAGCAGGTAAGACTTGATTTTTTTTCGGGCGTGTTTTTGGGCGGGTGGTAAAAATGGCGGTATCTGCGAATTTCCCGCCCACGGTGATGGCGGAGCATTGCATGCTGATTGACATCATAAAAATGGTTAAAAAAAACTGGAGGGCGATAATTTTTACCATCAGTGCAAAACCGCTGCCGAATTTTCCGGCCAGGCGCTAAAATTTGTGTGCCGTGTTTACCACCCCTAAAAAATCACTTTCCGCCCCACCACGGTGGTAAAATGGGCACAAACCTGCCGAATTTCTAACCCATGGAAGTTTTGTACGTGGAGGGCAGTAAGAGTTGGGTGGGGGAGGGAGTGCAGCGATCCAAACCCTCAATAAGTGCATCTTCTGTCAATGGAGTATAGTGTTTACAGTATCTAACTTCAAGATCCCGATCCTCTTCTTCCAGTTGAAGGAGGAGAGTGGAGATAAACGATAAATTATTCAAAATATGAAATCTAACCTCACCTTCAACATGAAACAACTCATTATGAGTCGGGGAAATTTTCTCTTCTGTTTCTTTTTGTCTTTTCCACTTCTCTTTCTCTCTCTGTCACCTTTTCTGCTATTCTTTCTATCGTTTTCTGCTCCTCACTCTTTTTTAGTTCTGATGTTTTCTTCTTTCCTTTTGGATGGGAGGTGGTGGGTGGTATGTAATCGTGTACCAGTCAGGGAAGAGATTTGTCCAGGGCAAAGCCCAGCGAGTCACGGTTGAATTTTGGGCCATAGGTGGCAACTGATGAATGGGAAGCAATTGAGAAAGGACCTTATGAAAACAAACAAGCTATTTAGTTGCATCATTAGGGTAAACCTGGAACAATTCAAAGTAAGCCAAGATAATAGAACAATAGGCCATGCCTTGAAGCTGGTGAAATGCCAAATTCAGGAAACATTACTTCACACAAAGAGTTAGCAGCACTTAGGGTAGTCTTCCAAGTAGTGTAATCAAGATGAAAAACTTTGGATTCACTCAAGTTACAATTACATAGTGTGATGGGAGGAAATGTAAGGTTTTTTTTCTGGATGCATGAGCTAAAATGGCCTGAATGTCTGCCTCATCAGTATATCCCTCATGAAATCTTTTACTTTTCACTAGTTTTAATAATTGCAGTGGCAAAGGATTTGCATCCTATAAGCCTTATAACAGTCGTATGCAGCCCTGACAGCAGTGTCTGTATCTGAGATGCCTGTCCACCTCATAATTGTTTCAGCCAACAGGAAATGCACTTTTGTGTCGAGATTGGTTCCCGAGCTGATTTGTCCTCTCCTGCAATAGGCCATTCTGTTATCACAGGGCACACTGTCAGATACTCATGAACCAGCTCTTTACAGATAGCTGTGTTTGAATGTTAGCTAAGACTGAGATTCAAATTTGAATCCCAGCATAATAGGTTGTGTGTTCTGTCAGTGAAGCTACTGTACTAACAATCCTCTCTTCAGCAGTCCCTCGGAGTCGAGGGTGACTTGCTTCCAACTAAAAATGGATTTGCATGTGGCTGATGAGTCCTATACAGGACGTTCAGTTTTTGTCACAGGTGGGACAGACGGTGGTTGAAGGAATGGATGGGTGAGGTGCTTGGGTTGCCATGCGCTCCTTCCGCTGTTTAAGCCTGGCTTCAGCTTGTTCTCGATGCCCAGGATGTTATGTATGGAGAAAAAGTCAGACTGAACACTGTGAGCTTAAATTAAAGTGTGACCTTAGTCTTTTATTCAGGTCTCCAGAGTGCCTCTCCAACCTGTGAGGCCTCCTTAAATACCTGTGCTCTCAAGGGATTATGGGATTCCTTGGGACTCCAGGGGATGAGCCCTCTGGTGGCTGTAGGGAATAAATATAAGTTTACATATATAACAACACACCCCCACAAAGTCAATAGTGTAACTATTTACAATGTGAGTCGATCTGGTGCCCTTCTTCGCCTGGTTGATCATCTCGGTGTGAAAGTTGGTATTGTTGAATCATTTGCTGGGTCCTGCTGGGCTGCTGTGGATGATGGGTTCTGCTTCGTGGTCAACCGTGGTGCCGGTTGCCACTGGTGTGTAGAAACATAGAAACATAGAAACATAGAAAATAGGTGCAGGAGTAGGCGATTCGGCCCTTCTAGCCTGCACCGCCATTCAATGAGTTCATGGCTGAACATGCAACTTCAGTACCCCATTCCTGCTTTCACGCCATACCCCTTGATCCCCCTAGTAGTAAGGACTACATCTAACTCCTTTTTGAATATATTTAGTGAATTGGCCTCAACAACTTCCTGTGGTAGAGAATTCCACAGGTTCACCACTCTCTAGGTGAAGAAGTTTCTCCTCATCTCGGTCCTTAATGGCTTACCCCTTATCCTTAGACTGTGACCCCTGGTTCTGGACTTCCCCAACATTGGGAACATTTTTCCTGCATCTAACCTGTCTAAACCCATCAGAATTTTAAACGTTTCTATGAGGTTCCCTCTCATTCTTCTGAACTCCAGTGAATACAAGCCCAGTTGATCCAGTCTTTCTTGATAGGTCAGTCCCGCCATTCCGGGAATCAGTCTGGTGAACCTTCACTGCACTCCCTCAATAGCAAGAATGTCCTTCCTCAGGTTAGGAGATCAAAACTGTACACAATACTCCAGGTGTGGCCTCACCAAGGCCCTGTACAACTGTAGCAACACCTCCCTGCCCCTGTACTCAAATCCTCTTGCTATGAAGGCCAACATGCCATTTGCTTTCTTAACCGCCTGCTGTACCTGCATGTCAACCTTCAATGACTGATGTACCATGACATCCACGTCTCGTTGCACCTCCCCTTTTCCTAATCTGTCACCATTCAGGTAATAGTCTGTCTCTCTGTTTTTACCACCAAAGTGGATAACCTCACATTTATCCACATTATACTTCATCTGCCATGCATTTGCCCACTCACCTAACCTATCCAAGTCGCTCTGTAGCCTCATAGCATCCTCCTCGCAGCTCACACTGCCACCCAACTGAGTATCATCCGCAAATTTGGAGATACTACATTTAATCCCCTCGTCCAAATCATTAATGTACAGTGTAAACAGCTGGGGCCCCAGCACAGAACCTTGCGGTACCCCACTAGTCACTGCCTGCCATTCTGAAAAGTACCCATTTACTCCTACTCTTTGCTTCCTGTCTGACAACCAGTTCTCAATCCATGTCAGCACACTACTCCCAATCCCATGTGCTTTAACTTTGCACATCAATCTCTTGTGTGGGACCTTGTCGAAAGCCTTCTGAAAGTCCAAATATACCACATCAACTGGTTCTCCCTTGTCCATTCTACTGGAAACATCCTCAAAAAATTCCAGAAGATTTGTCAAGCATGATTTCCCTTTCACAAATCCATGCTGACTTGGACCTATCATGTCACCTCTTTCCAAATGCGCTGCTATGACATCCTTAGTAATTGATTCCATCATTTTATCCACTACCGATGTCAGGCTGGCCGGTCTTTAATTCCTGTTTTCTCTCTCCCTCCTTTTTTAAAATGTGGGGTTACATTGGCTACCCTCCACTCCATAGGAACTGATTGAGAGTCTATGGAATGTTGGAAAATGACTGTCAATGCATCCGCTATTTCCAAGGCCACCTCCTTAAGTACTCTGGGATGCAGACCATTAGGCCCTGGGGATTTATCGGCCTTCAATCCCATCAATTTCCCCAACACAATTTCCCGACTAATAAGGATTTCCCTCAGTTCCTCCTTCTTACTAGACCCTCTGACCCCTTTTATATCTGGAAGGTTGCTTGTGTCCTCCTTAGTGAATACCGAACCAAAGTACTTGTTCAATTGTTCTGCCATTTCTTTGTTCCCCGTTATGACTTCCCCTTATTCTGACTGCAGGGGACCTACGTTTGTCTTTACTAACCTTTTTCTCTTTACATATCTATAGAAGCTTTTGCAGTCCGTTTTAATGTTCCCTGCAAGCTTCCTCTCGTACTTTATTTTCACTGCCCTAATCAAACCCTTTGTCCTCCTCTGCTGAGTTCTAAATTTCTCCCAGTCCCAGTCCCCGGGTTCATTGCTATTTCTGGCCAATTTGTATGCCACTTCCTTGGCTTTAATATTATTCCTGATTTCCCTTGATAGCCACGGTTGAACCACCTTCCCTTTTTTATTTTTACGCCAGACAGGGATGTACAATTGTTGTAGTTCATCCATGCGGTCTCTAAATGTCTGCCATTGCCCATCCACTATCAACTCCTTAAGTGTCATTCGCCAATGTATCCTAGCCAATTCACGCCTCATACCTTCAAAGTTACCCTTCTTTAAGTTCTGGACCATGGTCTCTGAATTAACTGTTTCATTCTCCATCCTAATGCAGAATTCCACCATATTATGGTCACTCTTCCCCAAGGGGCCTCGCACAACGAGATTGCTAATTAATCCTCTCTCATCTACACAACACCCAGTCTAAGATGGCCTCCCCTCTAGTTGGTTCCTCGACATATTGGTCTCGAAAACCATCCCTTATGCACTCCAGGAAATCCTCCTCCACCGTATTGCTTCCAGTTTGGTTAGCCCAATCTATGTGCATATTAAAGTCACCCATGATAACTGCTGCACCTTATTGCATGCACCCCTAATTTCCTGTTTGATGCCCTCCCCAACATCACTAATACTGTTTGGAGGTCTGTACACAACTCTCACTAACGTTTTTTGCCCTTTGGTGTTCTACAGCTCTACCCATATAGATTCCACATCATCCAAGCTAATGTCCTTCCTAACTATTGCATTAATCTCCTCTTTAACTAGCAATGCTACCCCACCTCCTTTTCCTTTTATTCTATCTATGTTGGGGGATCAAAAAAGGTAGGGTCCGATGTGGGTTGCTCAGGATAGTCCGTGAATCTGAGTTTGATTTGGTCCAAGTGGTTCCGGTGAATGAGTCCATTTGAAAGTTTGACCCGAAACACCCTGCTCCCCTCTTTGGAAGTGCCAGGAAGCCAATTGGGACCTTGTCCATAATTCAATACAAATACGGGATCATTGATTTCAATCTCGCGTGACACATTTGCGCTCTCATGGTATGCACTTTGTTGAAGCCGCCTGCTCCCTACCTGTTCATGTAGATCAGGGTGAACTAACGAGAGCCTTGACTTAAGTGCTCTTTTCATGAGCAGTTCAGCAGGTGGGATCCCACTGAGTGACTGGGGTCTCGTGCGGTGGCAAAGCAGGACTCGGGATAGGCGAGTCTGCAGTGAACCTTCAGTTACCCTCTTCAAGCCTTGCTTGATGGTTTGCACTGCCCTCTCTGCCTGACCATTGGATGCTGGTTTAAACGGGGCAGATGTGACATGTTTGATCCCGTTACGGGTCATGAATTCTTTGAATTCAGCCCTGGTAAAACATGGCCCGTTATCGCTCACCAGGACATCGGGTAGGCTGTGTGTGGCAAACATGGCCCGCAGGCTTTCAGTAGTGGCAGCAGACGTGCTAGACGACATTATCTCACATTCAATACACTTGGAGTACGCGTCTACAACCACAAGGAACATTTT
Source organism: Pristiophorus japonicus (assembly GCF_044704955.1). Classification (NCBI taxonomy): domain Eukaryota; kingdom Metazoa; phylum Chordata; class Chondrichthyes; family Pristiophoridae; genus Pristiophorus; species Pristiophorus japonicus. The sequence goes on from NC_091979.1 coordinate 267,698,539, forward strand.
ACCCAAGAACGGGCCTACATAGTCGATGTGTACCTTAGACCACGGTTTGGAAGGCCAAGACCATAAACTTAGCGGCGCCTCCCTGGGTACATTGCTTAACTGCGAGCATGTATTATATCTATGAATGCAGGACTCTAAGTCCGCATCCATACCGGGCCACAACACGTGGGATTTGGCTATTGCTTTCATCGTTACGATGCCTGGGTGGGTACTGTGGAGGTCATTGATGAAGGTTCCTCTGCCCTTCTTGGGAACCACTACTCGATTGCCTCACAGAAGGCAGTCTGCCTGTATAGACATTTCATCTTTGCATCGCTGGAACGGCTTTATCTCTTTCTGCATTTCTGGGATACTGGACCAGCTCCCGTGGAGCACACAGTTTCTGACTAGGGACAATAAGGGGTCCTGGCTCGTCCAGGTTTTGATCTGCCGGGCAGTGACATGTGATTGCTCACTCTCAAATGTTTCCATAACCATGGCTAGATCTGCGGGCTGCGCCATTTCCACCCCCGTGGTGGGCAATGACAGCCTACTGAGAGCATCGGTGCAGTTTTCTGTGCCTGGCCTGTGGCAGATGGCGTAGTTGTATTTGGACAACATGAGCTCGGCCTTTTGGCTAAGATCATGCGTAACTGACCTGACAGGGGAGTAACCACCATAACCCCAAGGTGGTTCTCCCTGGATCAGGAAGGTATAAGCTTGCTTTTTTGGAAATAGGAGGTGGGTGGGGTGGCTTGACCCATCCACCTCCACGGAGGTGTGTGGGGGGCCTGACCCATCCACCTCCATGGCACGAACCTGGTATTGCAGTACTTCCAGGAACGGTGCAGTGGCTCTAGGCCTTTTGGCTAAGAGCATTGGCGCAGAGTGATCCTTGGCGTGTGCAAGGTGACCTCTGGCGTTTGTGATTTGACAAAGAATTGGAACGATTGGTTACGAATTTCAAAAAAAAAAAAACATGAGCGCTCATCTCTGGATGCGGGCCGATGCGTTGGTATTTATCCCTTTACTCTTGGAGAACAAGGATATAAGTGGCTTATGGTCAGTTTCCAATTCGAATTTTAGCCCAAAAAAGTATTGATGCATTTTCTTTACCCCATAGACACACGCTAACGCTTCTTTCTCAATTATGCTGTAGACTCTCTCAGCCTTAGACAGACTCCTGGATGCATAAACAACTGGTTGCAGTTTCCCAAAATCATTAGCTTGTTGCAATACACACCCGACGCCATATGACGACGCATCACATGCTAGTATATGGATTACAAACGTTTACATGGATCATACAACACAAGTAATTTGTTTGAGCATAACAATTTTCTCACAATTATAAGGCATTTTCTTGGCTTTTGCCCCAAACCCATTTGTCCCCTTTTCATAGTAAGACATGCAGTGGTTCTAACAGTGTGCTGAGACCCGGTAAGAAGTTACCAAAGTAGTTCAGGAGTCCCAGAAACGACCGCAGCTCCATCACGCTCTGTGGCCTCGGTGCGTTCTCGATTGCCTCCGTCTTTGCCTTGGTGGGCCTGATGCCGTTGCCGCAATCCTCCTTCCCAAGAACTCCACTTCAGGCACCAGGAAAACGCACTTCGAGCGTCTTAACCTGAGCCCCACACGGTTGAGTCGACTATGAACCTCCTCCAGGTTCTGCAGATGCTCGACTGTGTTCCGACCTGTCACCGAGATGTCGTCCTGGAAGACCACTTTGTGTGGGATCGACTTCAGTAAGCTTTCCATGTTTCGCTAGAATATCGCCACCGCTGATCGAATTCCAAACGGGCATCTGTTATAAATAAAAAGACCTTCTGCGTGTTGATGCAGGTGAGGCCCTTGAATGATTCCTCCAGTTCCTGCGTCATGAAGGCTGAAGTCAGATCCAGCTTCGTGACCATCTTTCCTCCTGCCAGCATTGCAAAGAGGTTGTCGGCCTTTGGTAGTGGGTATTGGTCCTGCAGGGAGAAACAATTGATAGTTACTTTGTAATCGCCACAGATTCTCCACAGATTTGTAATCACCACAGAAAACTGCACCGATGCTCTCAGTAGGCTGTCATTGCCCACCACAGGGGTGGAAATGGTGCAGTCCGCAGATTTAACCATGGTTATGGAAGCATTTGAGAGTGAGCAATCACATGTCATTGCCCGGCAGATCAAAACCTGGACGAGCCAGGACCCCTTATTGTCCCTAATCAAAAACTGTGTGCTCCACGGGAGCTGGTCCAGTGTCCCAGTGGAAATTATGAGGACTGGGACAATAGGATTGGCCCAATCGGTGAAATGATGCCCTCTCTTTGCAGCCAGTCTAGCTCGATCTCTAACCTTTCTCTCATCATGTGCAGTATTTCTCTCGCCTTGTGATGGATAGGTCGCGCCCCCAGAATTACGTGGATCTGCACTTTTGCTCCTTGGAATTTCCCAATGACTGGTTCGAACAGCGAAGGACATTTGTATAAGACCTGGCACACGAAGTGTCGTCAGCGGGCGATAGCGCTCGGACATTGTCCCAGTTCCAGCATATCTTTCCCAGCCAGCTCCTGTCGAGCAGCCTGGGACCATCGCCCGGTACCACCCAGATTGGTAGCTTGTGCACCACTCCATCGTAGGAGACCTTTACATTAGCACTGCCGATTATGGGAATCCGTTCTTTTGTGTAAGTTCTTAGTTTCATGCGAACTGGAGTTAAGACTGACCTTGAGGCCTTGCTGCACCACAATCTTTCGAAAGTCTTTTTGCCCATGATGGACTGGCTCGCGCCCGTGGCCAGCTCCATTGACACCAGGAGTCCATTTAGTTCAACATTCAGCATTATCAGGGGACAATTCGTGGTGAATGTGTGCACCCCATGTACCTCTGCCTCCTCAGTCTGAGGCTCTGGTTCATAGTGATCCTCCGTGGATCTGTCCTCCTCTGCAACATGGTGGTTTGCAGGTTTAACAGGATTTGCAGCTCTTCTGCACATAGGTTGGAGGTGTCCCATTGTTCCACAGCTCTTGCAAATGTACCCTTTGAATCGGCATGAATGGAAATGATGATCACCCCCGCAGCACCAACAAGGTGTTAATGGCCTTGCATTCATCACCCTTGATGGTGGACTCTGAGACATCTGCGGACGTGCAGCTGCAGGTATGTGTGACCTGTTCTGCACGTTGCAATTCAAAAACAACATCACTTTGTTCACAGTACTCATAGCAGCCCTTGTGTGCTGAGAGGTTTGCTTGATATTGTCACTGGTGGCAATGAACGCCTGGGCTATTGCTATAGCTTTACTCAAGGTTGGGGTCTCTACAGTCAAAAGTTTGCGAAGTATGGTTTTGTGGCCAATGCCAAGTACAAAAAAGTCTCTGAGCATGTGCTCCAAATGTCCTTCAAATTCGCAATGTCCTGCAAGGCGTCTTAGATCGGCGACATAACTCGCCACTTCCTGGCCTTCAGACCTTTTGTAGGTGTAGAACCAGTACTTCGAAATAGAACGCTTTCCTTTGGGTTCAAATGCTCTCGGACCAGTGTGCACAAATCACCGTACGATTTTTCCGTGGGTTTCACTGGAGTGCGCAGATTCTTCATGAGGCCATACGTTGGTGCCCCACAGACGGTGAGGAGGATCACCCTTTGTTTGGCAGCGTTTTCTTCCCCATCTAGCTCATTGACCACGAAATATTGGTCGAGTCGCTCCACTAAAGTTTCCCAATCATCGCCCTCCGAGAATTTCTCCAGGATGCCCACTGTTCTCTGCATCTTTGGGTTCGCTACCTGTATCTCGTCGCCAGTTGTTATGTACGGAGAAAAAGTCAGACTGAACACTGTGAGCTCAAAGTAAAGTGTGACCTTTGTCTTTAATTGCAGGTCCCCAGCGTGCCTCTCCAACGTATGAGGCCTCCTTAAATACTTGTGCTCCCAAGGAATTATGGGATCCCTTGGGACTCCAGGGGATGAGCCCTCTGGTGGCTATAAATACAAGTTCACATATATAACACATGAGGGCCTTGACGTTCCAGGTCCAGAACTTCATTTTGAAGGGTGGAAAATGCCCATGCGTGAATTATTTTAATGTGGGGTGGCCATTGCACACCGGCTACCACATGCCCGGTTCAGTGCCCCAGGAAACAGAGTGGCGCCGACCCAACCCGAGCTGGGTGGAAACAGCAGGGGCAGAAACACCAACACCGGGGATAAAAAGCTCAGCGGCCCAGGACACAGAGCAGCGCCAACCTGACCCAAGCTGGTGGAAACAGCAGGGGCAGGAGCAGGAGCCAACCACCGCAGGGAGCAGCGCATGCCAGCCTGAGAGTGCGGTGAAGGCAAAATGGACGACAAATCGCGTGTCACGGCATCCCAGGTAGCTGATTGGTTGGCGTCTCTTGGTGCGAGGTCGAGCCCAACAGCGGGGTCGGAGCCCAGAAGAGGTCGGAGGACAGCCGGAGGTCGGAGGACAGCCGGAGGTCGGAGGGCAGCGGGAGGCCCAGAGGTCGGAGGACAGCCGGAGGTCGGAGGGCAGCGGGAGGCGCAGAGGTCAGAGGATAGCCGGAGGTCAGAGGGCAGCGGGAGGCCCAGAGGTCGGAGGACAGCCGGAGGTCGGAGGGCGATGGGAGACCCGGAGGTCGGAGGACAGCGGGAACAGCCCTACATGCTTTAACACCCCTCCCTAACTGTTGTAGCTGTATTATAAACTGATAATTCATTACTCAGTTACACTTGGATACGACATCAGAATTATCGCTCCAATTACCAGTTTTAAATGTTCTAGTGAACCTATCAGGAATCTGATCAGAACGACTGGGGAATTACTGCAAGTACTTTTGCCTTTGAGCAGTCATTTTGTCTGCTAAACATTCTCAACCTTTTTTATAAATATTTTAATGTTATCTATCAGTTCAAACATCTGAAGCAGTTAATATGATGAGAGAGAAAAAATCAAAGAGGATTTATTCCTGGTTTTGACACATTTTTCTTGAGCAAACTGAGAAAAGCTGATGTCCTCATGTGGTGACTAACAGTGTATCTCAATCCTCAGGGGGTTAATCAGCTCTTCAGTTTACCTCAGCTCCAGCTGTGACATGTTAGTGGCCAGCTCACCCATTGGATCACAGAGCGGAAACAGATACCATTAGTTCAAGGTTCAAATCAACGTAAAATATAGAAGTAATTACTTGTTAGTTTTTTGTCGAACTTCCTTTCCTTTAAGTGCTGACAAGAATTTACTTCTCTCTCTCTTTGTTAAAAAAAATACCACATAGCCTTGGAGTGTAAGGGCCAGAATGCCACCACATTATCCTGTAGGCAAGTCGATGACTAACACATCACAGCTGGAACCATGTCAAGCCTATATTGAACTCTAATGTGTTAATCCAAAGACAGTTCGCAACATATTAGTAGCACAGCAGCAAAAGAGCTGCGCCACACTTTTATTGTGGGTTCTGACAAATTGCATTCATTTTTGTTATCTTACATCTCCAGCTCCAATGGCACAATTCAATCTGTATTGATTTAATGTCCAAATGTTGAAAATGTGTTTGTTTTCTGGCATTAGGGCATATAGAGTTCTATTTCATGGCATATCAAAAGTATAAATGAGCCTGTGGCTGTTAATGAAGATAAATGCTTCCATTCCATCTCTTGTCAACAAAGCCTGATATTTAGTCTTGGTATTCAAAACTAATGTTTAATTATTCAACACAACACAATAATTCAAGTATATTTTCCGTATTTATTTCGTTAGCTACTTTTAAACTAGACAAAGATTTATGGAAAACAACTGCTGAGTAATAATTGCATTCCTCTGTTTTCACTGAGCTAATCTTTTCCTCTCTGATCCTGCACTTAGAACATAAGAGCATAAGAAATAGGAACAGGAGTAGACCATACAGCCCCTCGAGCCTGCTCCACCATTCAATAAAATCGTGGCTGATCTGATCATGGACTCAGCTCCACTTCCCTGCCCGCTCCCCATAACCCCTTATCCCCTTATCGTTTAAGAAACTGTCTATTTCTGTCTTAAATTTATTCAATGTCCCAGCTTCCACAGCTCTCTGAGGCAGCGAATTCCACAGATTTACAACCCTCTGAGAGAAGAAATTTCTCCTCATCTCAATTTTAAATGGGCAGCCCCTTATTCTAAGATCGTGCCCTCTAGTTCTAGTCTCCCCCATCAGTGGAAACATCCTCTCTGCATCCACCTTGTCAAGTCCCCTCATAATCTTATACGTTTCGATAAGATCACCTCTCATTCTTCTGAATTCCAATGAGTAGAGGCCCAACCTACTCAACCTTTCCTCATAAGTCAACCCCCTCATCCCCGGAATCACCCTAGTGAACCTTCTCTGAACTGCCTCCAAAGCAAGTATATCCTTTCTTAAAAATGGAAACCAAAACTGCACACAGTATTCCAGGTGTGGCCTCACTAATACCCTGTACAGCTGTAGCAAGACTTCCCTGCTTTTATACTCCATCCCCTTTGCCATAAAGGCCAAGATACCATTGGCCTTCCTGATCACTTGCTGTACATGCATACTATCCTTTTGTGTTTCATGCACAAGTACCCCCAGGTCCCGCTGTACTGCGGCACTTTGCAATCTTACTCCATTTAAATAATAACTTGCTCTTTGATTTTTTCTACCAAAGTGCATGACCTCACACTTTCCAACATTATACTCCATCTGCCAAATTTTTGCCCACTTACTTAGCCTGTCTATGTCCTTTTGCAGATTGTTTGTGTCCTCCTCACACAATGCTTTTGCTCCCATCTTTGTATCATCAGCAAACTTGGCTACGTTACACTCAGTCCCTTTTTCCAAGTTGTTAATATAGATTGTAAATAGTTGGGGTCCCAGCACTGATCCCTGTGGCACCCCACTAGTTACTGGTTGCCAACCAGAGAATGAACCATTTATCCCGACTTCTTTCCATTTCTAGTCACTAATTCGCGATCACTGACAAGGGCATCTCCAACCACTTGTATCCCTCACCATCTACATTGTCCTACTCATTTCTAACCCCACTTTCTTCTGTGCCCACAACTGGAAAAAAAATTCTTGCCAAGTCATTTAAACTGCAGTTTTCAAACTTCCAACTTTGGGCCTCTATCCACCACAATACATTGATAGCTGTTGATATCAACATCATCATAGGCGGTCCCTTGAATGAGGATGACTTGCTTCCACATGAGTTCACAGACGTTTCAATGAAGGACCCGATGTTCCAGTCCTGAACTCCAGTTGAAGGGGTGGAAGATGCCTGTGCGTGGATTTTTTTTACGTGTGGTACTGTTGCACACCAGCCACCACAAGGGCTTGACGGAGCTGGGTTTTTATCCAGTGGCAAGGGTTAACCATGATGACTGGAGACCTGCTCTGCTGCACGGACCTAGAGTGCACACATATCGCAGTGTGGGACACAGCCATTCTCTCACATCTACCTTTAATGCTCTTGTCCTCAGCAGAATCTTCAATACGTCCCATCCTGGACATTCCCCCACTACATCTTCCCATCTTCGTTCCTCATGTGCAAAAGGTGCAGACTTAACTGTATCTGGTGCACAGTTGGCTCAGCCATCATCACCAGGCCTGGCAGTGATCACATCAATCTCTATCAAGCCTCACTCTCCACTGGCAAAACCGTCCATTACAGTAGAATCCTCCTGGAGAGCAAAGATAACCCCGGCTTCTTTTCTCCAGTAGCTATCGTCTCATTAAACTCCTCCCCTGCTCCTCCACCTCCAACAAATGAGAGGAGCTCATAGACTTCTTTGTCACCAAAATATAGAGACCATTCAGCTGTCTTTGCTGCTTACTCCTTTCCCCTTATGCAACAAGACACATCTCCATCCCTCAGGCCCCTCCTCCCCTAAACATCAATCCCTTTAGTTTCTGTCCCACCACCCTCATACTCTCTCCAAGTTATCTCCTCCATCACATCCATCGCCTGCTCCCACAACCTAATTCCTTAAGCTGTTGCTCAACCAACTTCCCTTCCTTATTCCCATGCTAACTGACATTATAAATGATTCCCTCTGCTAAGGTACAGGTCCCCTCGCTTTCGAAACCATCATCATCACCCTCTTCAGCAACATAGCCACCCTCGCCCCCTCTATCCTTTCAAACTACTGCTCCATCGTCAATCTCTCTATTCTCTCCAAAGTCCTCATATGTGTTATTGCCTCCCAGATCGGTACACATCTCGCTCACAACCCCCTGTTTGAATCCCTCTAATCAGTTTTCTGCCCCTCCAAAGCATCGCAATGGCACCAACCAAAGTCCTGAATGCTATTTCCTGTCACTATAACTGTGGTGCACCTCTTTGCAGCTATAGACATGATTGACCACTCCCTCCTCCAATTGTCCAGTTCAGTACGACTGGCCTCACTTGGTTTCGCGATTACCTGCCCAGAGCTTTTCTACCAATGAGTTCCCTTCCCACTCCAACACTATCACCTTGAGAGACCCCAAGGAGGCCTCCTTGGCCTCCTCCTCCTCCTTTTCATCTATGTGCTGCCCCTCGGCGACATCATCTGCAGGCAGGGGGTCACCTTCCACAAATACACCTATGACAACAATCACTACCCTGCCACCATCTCTCTCGCCGACTCTGCTGCCTCTCTGCTATCGCAGTCTCCAATCTCGGATGAGCTGCAATTTCCTCCAGCTACAGACTGTTATATCCAGACTAAAGTAATGTGATTGAGTACTGTAGACGTGAGTAAATGTGATCTTAGTTCCTTTATTCTGATTCCAGAGTCTGGCACAGCATGGGAGGCCTGCTTATATACAGTGCTCCCAAGGGATGCTGGGATCCCTTGGGACTCCAACAGATATGCCCTCTGGTGGCGGTAGAATGCTGGTTACATAGGGTTACATACATAACATCACTCCCTCCCAAAGTCAATAGTACACTTATTTACAGGGTGAGACGATCTGGGGCTTTTCACTCCCTAGTTGATCGTCTCGGTACAAATGCAGGTGCAGGTGAGTTGGTTGGTTCTTCGCTGGGCTGCTGTGTAGCTGGCCTTGCTGGGCTGCTGGGGATGCTGAGTTCAGCTTCCTGGTCAACCGTGATGTTGGTTACCACTTGTGTATGTGTCGGAGGATCGAAGTTGATGGTGTCCTCTTCAGGTTGCTCGTGGCTGTCTTTGAATCGCAGTTTGGTTTGGTCCAAATGCTTTCTGCAAGTTAGTCCATTTGCGAGTTTGACCTGAAACACTCTACTCCTTTCTTTAGCTATGACAGTGCCAGCAAGCCATTTGGGACCATGTCCATAGCTGAGTACAAATACAGGGTCATTGACCTCAATATCACGTGACAAATTTGCGCGATCATGGTACATGCTTTGTTGATGCTGCCTGCCCTCGGCATGATCATGGAGATCAGGGTGGACGAGAGAGAGCCTTGTTTTGAGCGCCTTTTTCATGAGCAGCTTGGCTGGGGGAACCCCGGTGAGTGAGTGGGGTCTGGTGCGGTAGCTGAGCAGGACTCGGGACAGGCGGGTCTGGAGGGAGCCTTCCAACACGCGTTTCAAGCTTTGCTTGATGGTTTGGACTGCCCGTTCTGCCTGGCCATTGGATGCGGGCTTGAATGGGGCAGATGTGACATGCTTGATCCCATTGCGGGTCATGAATTCCTTGAATTCAGCGCCGGTGAAGCACGGCCCATTTTCACTGACAAGGACATCAGGCAGGCCGTGCGTGGCGAACATGGCACGTAGGTTTTCGATGGTGGCAGTGGACGTGCTTACAGACATTATTACACACTCAATCCATTTTGAATAAGCATCCACAACCAAGAACATTTTGCCTAGAAAAGGGTCAGCGAAGTCAACGTGAATCCTAGACCAAGGTTTGGAGGGCCTTGACCACAAACTTAGAGCTGCCTCCCTGGGTGCATTGCTCAGTTGAGAGCAAGTGTTGCATTGGTGCACGAAAAACTCCAAATCTGAGTCGATGCCGGGCCACCACACATGGGATCCGGCTATAACTTTCATCATTACTATGGCTGGGTGGATACTGTGTAGGTTGCGTATGAACGTTTCCCTGCCTTTCTTTGGCAAAACCACGCGATTACCCCACAAAAGACATTTCGTCTTTACGCCGCTGGAACGGCTTGATCTCTTCATACATCTCTGCTGGGACGCTGGACCAGCTCCCATGGAGGACACAGTTTTTTATAAGGGACTGTAAAGGATCCTGGCTGGTCCAGGTCCTGATCTGGTGGGCCATAATGGGTGACATTTCGTTTTCAATTGCATCCATCACCAAGAGCAAGTCTGCAGGCTGTGCCATTTCCACCCTGGTGGTGGGCAATGGTAGCCGACTGAGGGCATCAGCGCAGTTCTCTGTGCCTGGCCTGTGGCGAATTACATCATTATATGCAGACAGCGTGAGCGCCCATCTTTGGATGCGAGCAGAGGCATTGGTATTGATACCTTTGCTCTCCGAGAATAGCGATATGAGCGGCTTATGTTTAGTTTCTAACTCGAACTTAAGCCCAAACAGATACTGATGCATTTTTTTTACCCCGTAAACGCATGCCAGAGCTTCTTTTTCAATCATGCTGTAGGCCCTTTCGTCCTTGGACAAACTCCTGGACGCATAAGCGCCCGGTTGCAATGTTCCCGATTCGTTTGCCTGTTGTAACACACACCCGACCCCGTACGAAGACGCATCGCAAGCTAGCACTAAACATTTACAAGGATCATACAGGACAAGCAGTTTGTTGTAAAATAACAGATTTCGGGCTTTCTCAAAAGCTGTCGCTTGTGATTTCCCCCATACCCAGTCATCTCCCTTGTGTAGCAACACGTGTAGAGATTCTAGCAAGGTGCTTAACCCGGGTAGGAAATTACCAAAATAATTGAGGAGTCCCAATTACATTGCAGCTCCGTCACATTCTCTGGTCTTGGCACGTTCTTGATGGCCTCCGTCTTGGCATCGGTGGGTCTGATGCCGTCTGCTGCGATTCTTCTCCCTAAGAACTCGACCTCTGGCACCAGGAAAACACACTTCGAGCGTTTCAACCCGAGTCCCACACGATCTAGCCAACTTAGAACCTCTTCCAGGTTCTTCAAGTGTTCGATGGTGTCCCGACCTGTGATCAATATGTGGTCCTGGAAAACCACGGTGCGCGGAACCGACTTTAGCAGACTCTCCATGTTCCTTTGAAAAATAGCCGCGGCTGATCGAATCCCAAATGGGCATCTATTGTAGATGAACAGACCTTTGTGCGTGTTGATGCAGGTGAGGCCTTTCGACGATTCCTCCAGCTGCTGCGTCATGTAGGCCGAGGTCAGGTCCAACTTGGTGAATGTCTTCCCTCCTGCCAGCGTCGCAAATAGGTTGTCTGCCTTGGGTAGTGGGTACTGGTCCTGCAGCGAAAAACGGTTAATCGGTACTTTATAGTCCCCGCAAATTCTGACCGTGCCATCGCCCTTGAGAACCGGAACAATCGGACTGGCCCAATCGGTGAACTCCACCGGTGCGATGATGCCCTCTCATTGCAGCCGGTCCAGCTCGATCTCCACTTTCTCTCGCATCATATATGGCACCGCACTTGCCTTGTGGTGGATGGGTCGTGTACCGGGAATCAAGTGGATCTGTACCTTCGCCCCCGAGAAGCTTCCGATGCCTGGCTCAAACAACGACGGAAACTTGCTCAGGACCTGGGCACATGAGGCATCGTCGATGGACGAAAGTGTTCGCATGTTGTCCCAGTTCCAGCGGATTTTTCCCAGCCAGCTTCTGCCGAACAATATGGGGCCATCGCCTGGTACTATCCATAGCGGGAGTTCATGCACTGCTCCATCATAGGAGACTTTTACTGCTGCACTGCCAATTATAGGGATCAGCTCTTTAGAGTAAGTTCTCAGCTTGGTGTGAATGGGGCTCAGCTTGGGCCTGTGTGCCTTGTGGCACCACAGCCTGTCAAATTCCTTTTTGCTCATGATGGACTGACTTGCACCCGTGTCCAATTCCATGGATCCTGGAATTCCGTTCAGTTCAACTTTTAACATGATCGGTGGACATTTCGTGGTGAAGGTGTGTACCCCGTACACTTCTGCCTCCTCGGTTTGAATCTCTAGTTCAGTTTGATCCGCCATGGATCGGTCTTCCTCTGCAACGTGGTGGTTTGCAGGGTTTGCAGCTCGTCTGCACATTTGCTGGAGGTGTCCCATTGTTCCACAGCCTTTGCACGCATAGTGTTTGAAGGGGCATTGATGGACTCGATGATCACTTCCGCAGCGCCAACAAGGTGTTAACTGCCTCGCATTAACGCTTGATGGCGGACTCTGAGTAACCTGAGGTCGTGCAGCTGCAGGCGTGTACGTTCTGCCATATGCATTCCTGCCTGAAAACGATGTTACTTTGTGTACAGTACTAGCCGGAACATCTTTATGCTGCAAAATTTGTTTAGTGTTATCGCTGGTGGACATAAATGCCTGGGCTATCGTTATGGCTTTGCTCAGATTCGGTGTTCCAACAGTCAATAGTTTGCGAAGGATAACCTCATGGCCAATGCCAAGCACAAAAAAGTCTCTTAGCATTTGCTCCAGGAATCCATCAAATTCGCAATGTCCTGCAAGGCGTCTTAGTTCGGCGACGTAGCTCCCTGGCCTTCAGACCATTGACTTGTGTAAAATCGATACCTTGCCATCAGAACGCTCTCCTTTGGATTTAGGTTCTCCCGGACCAGCATACACAGTTCTTCATACGATTTGGCTGTTGGTTTCACCGGAGCAAGAAGATTCTTCATGAGGCCATAGGTTGCTGCCCTGCAGACGGAGAGGAGGATCGCCCTTCGTTTGGCAGCGTTCACACTCCGCTTCCAGTTCATTGGCCACGAAGTATTGGTCGAGTCACTCCACGACGGCCTCCCAATCGTCCCCTTCTGAGAATTTCTCCAGGATACCAACAGTTCTCTGCATTTTCGAGTGATGATTCATTATCTCGTCACCAGTTGTTACGTCCATAATAAAGTAATGTGATTGAGTACTGTAGACGTAAGTAAGTGTGACCTTAGTCTCTTTATTCTAACTCCAGAGTGTTGGTGCAGCATGGGAGGCCTGCTTATATACAGTGCTCCCAAGGAATGCTGGGATCCCTTGGGACTCCAACAGATGCGCCATCTGGTGGTGGTAGAATGCTGGTTACATAAGGTTGCATAAATAACACAAACTATTTCCACCTCCATAACATCGCTAGCCTCTGGCCCCACCTCAGGCAATCTGGTGCTGAAACACCCATCTATGTCTTTGTCACCTCCAGACTCATCTATGCAGTGGTCTCCTGGTGACCTGGACAGTCTCCACCCTCCATAAACTTCAGCTCATCCAAAGCACTGTTGCACATATTCTATCCCATACCAAGTTTTGCTCAACTATCACCTTTGTCCTCATTGAGCTACTGAGTTCCTGCTCCCCCAAAAGCTCAAATTTAAAATTCTTACCCTCAAATTTGACTTGCTCCATATCTTTGCCCCTCCCTATCTCTGTACTTCCTCCAGTGTCAAACTCTAAGTTCCTCTGACTTCAGCCTCTTTTGCAGCCCCGTTTCATTCCATCATTGGTGGCTGTGCCTTTAGTTGGTAGGTCCCATGCTTTGAAATTCCTTCTCTAAACCCCTCTAAAGGAGAACTCTTCTCCTTTAAGCCCTATCTTAGAATTCCCTCTTCGACCAAGCTTTTTATCGTCGCCCCCAACCTCTCCTAAATAAGTAAATAAATAAATAAATAAATACATAAATAAATAAATAAATAAATAAATGATTCCTCCATTACAACAGTGACAACATTTCAAAAGTACTTAAGTACTCCCCTGGTTGGGGAGTCTAGAACCTGGGGTCACAGTCTCAGAATAAGAGGTTGGCCGTTTAGGACTGCGATAAGGAGAAATTTCTTCACTCAGAGGGCAGTGAATCTTTGGAATTCTCTACCCTAGAGGGCTGTGGAAGTTCTGTCATTGAGTATATTCAAGGCAGAGATTGATAGATTCTTGGATACTAATGGAATCAAGGAATATGGGGATAGTGCAGGAAAGTAGAGTTGAGGTAGAAGATCAGCCATGACCTTATTGAATGGCGGAGCAGGCTCGAGGAGCCGAATGGCCTACTCCTGCTCCTATTTCTTATGTTCTTAATTGACTGTAAAGCACTGGGACATCTGAGGTCCTGAAAGGTTCTATATAAATGCAAGTCCTTTCTTTTTTTAGCTTTGGCTCTGCATCCATTTATTTCCTTGCGCTTATGTAAAGCTTCTTGTGATGCTTTCTACATTCCAAGCACTGTATAAATGGGCAATTGCCTTTGTACAGTTTTACAATTTGAATAGATCATCTGCTTTACTCTACACAAATAATAAATGAAATAAGAAAGATTAAAGTATGATTTTGTAATCATCTGAAATGGCAAAATTATTCCAAAACTCACAAGTCTTGCTGTGATATATGTTGTGCTGGAAGAATGTTATCAAATTGAAAGAGAAAAAAAAATCCATTTAAAATTTGGAGCGTAGATCTTGCAAAACATTAATTTCATTTTGTTTTATTGCGAACGTTAAAACAGCATTATCACCTTTATTGTTTTTTGATGCATTTGTTTTTAAAGCAGCTGATCACATTAAGATTTCTCAATACATTCATGGTATTTCAAACATTATTTAACAAAAAGAGACAGCATGACCTTGCAATCACAGCCCTTCAGCAGTAGGACAGTCCTACTTTAAATACAGCTTCTTCAGTGCATGAATCTGCCTATAGGTATCACAATTGGCTCGTCCCCTTTTCACTCACCCTGAGACCTCTTAACAGTTATTGTGACACTGTTATTTTTATTTGTGCATCATCTACTGCTTGTTTTGCCCATTTGCTGCTCTTTTTATTTAATTCACACCATTAATTGCTGTATAGACTTGACTATGCCAATGCACTCCTGGCTGGCCTCCCACATTCTACCCTACGTAAATGTTATGTTTGTGAACCTCACCTGTATGTAAGATTTGCCACTAGAGGGCACACCTGTGGGAGTCCTATGGGTCACCTGTGTATCCTGGTGCAAGCAGGTATAAAAGGTAGGCCACCACGTTGCTGCCTCACTTTGGAGCTATATTAACGAGACCAAGGTCACAATGGTTTGAGCTTACAACACAGCCTCGTGGAGTAATTCTGAACTTAACAACTGGTGACGAGTTACAGATCATGAACTTTCACACGGAAATTGCTGCTGCTGGTATTCTTGAGAGATTTGTTGAGGGTGATGATTGGGAAGCCTTCGTTGAGCGCCTCAACCAGTACTTTGTGGCCAACAAATTGGACACGGCTGAAGCAGAGATCAAGCGCAGGGCGATTCTCCTCACCGTATGTGGGTCATAGGTATATGGCCTCCTTAAAAATTTGCTGCCACTGGTCAAACTAACGGACAAATCCTATGCAGAGCTGTGTACACTGGCTAAGGAACACCTCAAGCCAAAGGAGAGCATCCTGATGGCCAGGTACCGCTTTTACACGCACCGTCGCTCTGAGGGCCAGAACGTGGCGAGTTTTGTCGCTGACCTAAGACGCCTTGTGGGGCAGTGCGACTTTGCAGGATCCGTGGGGGAAATGTTGCAGGACTTTTTTGTGCTTGGAATTGGCCACGAGGTCATCCTTCGCAATCTGCTGTCTGCCGAATCCCTGGACCTGAGCAGGGCCCAAGCCTTCACATCCACGAGCGACAACATGAAACAGATATCTTTACAGAATCGAAGCTCACCAGCAAGTACTGTGCTTAAAATATTGCCTTCAGCAGGCAGGACTGTACATGGTAGGGCCTACACGACTGCAGAGCCAAGGCCCAGGGTGACCCGGAGGCTGCTGGGGAGTGTTAATGTGAATCCATTAACACCATGTTGGTGCTGCGAGTCACAGAGCCCATCAATGTCGATTCAAGCTCTACGTGTGCAAGGGCTGAGGAACAATGGGACACCTGCAGTGAATGTGCAAGCGACCTTGGAGTCACCACGTGGCAAAGTCAGCAGAGAGCGACCGATCCAGAGCGGATCACGCTAAACGAGCAGGAGAGGCAATTCAACCAGAGGATCAGGAGGAAGTGTATGGGGTACACACCTTCATCACCAAAAGCCCTCCGATAATGTTAAAAATCAAACTTAACGACATTCCAGTCTCCAAGGAATTGGACACGGGGGCGAGTCAATCGATTATGAGCCAGAAGGTCTTTGAGAAACTGTGGAGTTATAAGGCACAGAGGCCAAAACTGAGCCCGATCCACACTACACTGCGCACTTACACCAAAGAACTCATACCTGTTATCAGCAGTATCGTATGACGGAAGGGTGCATGATTTACCATTATGGATTGTACCAGGCGATGGCCCAATGCTGTTTGGCAGGAGCTGGCTCGGCAAGATCCAGTGGAACTGGGACGACATCAAAGCCCTGTCCTCGGTGGATGACGCCCCGTGCGCCCAGGTGCTAAACAAATTCCCGCCGTTGTTTGAGCCAGGCATCGGCAACTTCACAGGCGCCAAAGTGCAGATCTATCTTGTTCCTGGGGCACTGCCCGTTCATCACAAGGCCCGAGCAGTCCCATATATGATGCGAGAGAAAGTCGAGATCGAGCTGGACAGACTTCAACGAGAGGGAATCATATCGCCAGTCGAGTTCAACGAGTGGGCCAGTCCAATCGTGCCGGTACTAAAGAGCGATGGGACGGTCAGAATCTGCGGGGACTACAAGGTAACGATCAACCGAGTCTCGTTACAGGACCAGTACCCGCTACCTAAAATGGAGGACTTATTCGCAACGCTAGCAGGGGAAAAGTCATTCACCAAGCTAGACCTAACCTCCGTGTACATGACACAGGAGCTGGCTGAACTATCAAAGAAGTTGACATGCATCAACACGCACAAAGGACTGTTCGTGTACCACAGATGCCCCTTTGGGATTCACTCGGCTGCAGCCATCTTCCAGAGGAACAAGGAGAGTCTGCTGAAATCGGTTCCATGCACTGTGGTGTTCCAGGATGACATCTTAATCACTGGTCGCAACACCACCGAACACTTGCATAACCTGGAAGAGGTTTTAAAACGATTGGACAGAGTGGCACTCAGGCTGAAATGCTCCAAGTGTGTTTTCCTGGCGCCAGAGGTCGAATTTCTGAGGAGAAAGATTGCGGCAGACGGCATCAGACCCACAGACTCCAAGACAGAGGCCATCAAGAATGCACCCAGGCCACAGAATATGACAGAGTATGTGACAGAGCTGCGTTCGTTCCTGGGACTCCTCAACTACTTTGGTAACTTTCTACCGGGGTTGAGCACTTTGCTGGAACCCTTGCATTTGTTGCTATGCAAAGGTGACAACTGGGTTTGGGGTAAATCTCAAGAAACAGCCTTTAACAAGGCCAGAAACCTGCTATGCTCTAACAAGTTACTTGAATTGTATGACCCATGTAAACGTTTAGTACCAGCATGTGATGCGTTATCGTACGGGGTCGGTTGTGTGTTACAGCAAGTAAATGTGTCGGGCAAACTGCAACCGGTTGCATATGTGTCCAAAAGTTTATCCAAGGCTGAAAGAGCCTACAATATGGTTGAGAAAGAAACGTTGGCCTGTGTATACGGGGTTAAGAAAATTCACCAATATTTATTTAGTCTCCGGTTCGAGCTCGAAACCGACCACAAACCACTTACTTCACTCCTCTCAGAAAGCAAAGGTATCAACACCAATGCTTCATCCCGCATCCAAAGATGGGCACTAACGTTATCTGCATATAACTATATAATCTGCCACAGACCAGGCACAGAGAACTGCCCTGACGTCCTCAGTCGGTTGCCATTATCCACGGGTGGAAATGGCGCAACCCGCAGACTTGCTTCTGGTAATGGATGCTTTCGAGAGCAAGGGGTCACCTATCACGGCTCGCCAGAGCAGGACCTGGACCAGCCAAGACCCCCTGTTATCACTGGTAAAAAGATGCCTCTTCAATGGGAGCTGGTCGGGGGTTCCCAGGGAAATGCAAGATGAAATTAAGCCTTTTCACCGACGCAAGGACAAACTGTCAGTCCAGTCGGATCGTCTCCTATGGGGGAATCGCGTGATTTTGCCCAAAAAGGGCAGTGAAACGTTTATACGTGACCTTCACAGTACCCACCCAGGTATAGTCATGATGAGGGATCGCACGTCTGGTGGCCCGGCATTGACTCCAAATTAGAGTCATGCGTACACCAATGCGACACTTGCTCACAGCTGAATAACGCATCCAGGGAGGCCTCACTGAGTCTGTGGTCATGGCCCTCCAAACCATGGTCCAGGTTCCACATAGATTTCGCTGGCCCCTTTCTAGGGAAGATGTTTCTAGTAGCAGTGCACGCTTACTCAAAATGGATTGAATGTATAATAATGTCATCATGTACGTCCGCTGCCACCATTGAAAGCCTCAGGACCATGTTCGCCACCCATGGTTTGCCCGACGTCCTTGTCAGTGACAATGGACCATGTTTTACCAGCTCGGAATTCAACGAGTTCATGACCTGCAATGGCATCAAGCATGTCAGGTCTGCCCCATTTAAGCCCGCATCCAACGGCCAAGCGGAACGTGCAGTCCAAACCATCAAGCAAAGCTTGAGACGCGTAATGGATGCCTCCTTGCAGACCTGGTTAACTAGGGTCCTGCTCAGCTACCGGACCTTGCTTACCGGGGGTTCCCCCTGCAGATTTGTTAATGAAGAGAGCACGCAAAACCAGGCTCTCCTTAGTCCACCCACACCTCAGTGATCACGTAGAAACCCGGCAGCACAGGCATAACGTGTACCATGATCGCACGGCGGCCTCGCGTGACATTGAAGTCAATGATCCGGTGTTTGTTCTAAATTACGGTCACGGTCCCAAGTGGATTGCTGGCACTGTCTTAGCCAAGGAGGGGAATAGAGTGTTTGTTGTGAAATTGTTGAATGGGCAAACGTGCAGAAAGCACCTGGATCAGACCAAACTGCGATTCACGGACTACCAAGAACAGTTTGAAGAAGACCCCACCATCTATGATCCACCAACACACACCCAACCAGCAATTGACCTCACTGTCAACCACGAGAATGAACCCACCTTGCCCGACAATCCGATCAGATCAGCCAAGCTGCCGTGCAGCGATGGTCCGATCAACTCACCCATGCCAGGATGTCAACTCAGGCGATCAACCAGGGAACGCAGACCGCCAGATCGCCTCAACTTGTAAATAACTTGTACTCCAGACTTTGGTAGGAAGTGATGTTATGTTTGTGAACCTCACCTGTGTGTAAGACTTGCCACTAGAGGGCACACTTGTGGGAGACCTATGGGTGACTTGTGTACCCTGGTGCAAGCAGGTGTAAAAGGCAAGCCACCATGTTGCTGCCTCACTTTGGAGCTATATTAAAGGGACCAAGGTCACAATGGTTTGAGCTTACAACACAGCCTCGTGGAGTAATTCTGAACTTAACAGTAAACATAGAGGTGATCCTAAACTTGGCAGCCCGTGTCCTAACTCGCACCAAGTCCCACTCACCCATCACCCCGTACTCGCTGACCTACATTGGCTTCCGGTTAAGCAACACCTCGATTTCAAAATTCTCATCCTTATTTTCAAATCCCTCCATGGCCTCGCCCCTCCCTATCTCTGTAACCTCCTCCAGCCGCCCCCCCCCGCCCGGAGATGTCTGCATTCCTCTAATTCTGCTCTCTTGAGCATCCCTGATTATAATCGCTCAACAATTGGCCGTGCCTTCTGTTGCCTAGACCCCAAGCTTTAGAATTCCCTCCCTAAGCCTCTATACCTCGCTTTCTTCCTTCAAGACGCTCCTTAAAACTTACCTCTTTGACCAAGCTTTTGGTCACCTGCGCTAATTTTTACTTATGCGGCTTGGTGTCAAATATTGCATCTCATCATATTGCTGTGAAGCACTTTGGGACATTTCCCTGTGGTAAAGACGTTATATAAATGCAAGTTGTTGTTGTTGTATCATACTGATCTCATTTTGTCTATATAATGCATATAGCTAACTGTGCATTCTGGGTCTGGTAATCTATAGAAAACAGATTGTAAATTTCCAGAGGAAGCAGGACTCACAAACAACACAGGCATGAGTGAGTTATGATGGTCATAATAGAAACGATTCAGTTCTGGAATTCACTCTTTTTCACTTGAAGTTTGCTGTACTGTCTAACATGAAAACGGTTCATTTTAATTTTAAAATACTTTGGATTTGATCAGTCTTATTTTGCACGAAGCTTGGATTTATGGCAGCTCAGTACAGTAATGCTGCATCAGAGGTCAGTGGGATACTGGGCATTCAGGTATCTCATTGCTCACATCGGAAAGCTCAGTCCAAAGATGAGCAGTTGGAAGAAAAGAGCCCCGAGAACAGACAGACTGGAGGAACAGCAGAGATGGTAGATGGCGAAACTAGGTGAATCCTTCACATAAAAGATAGCAATCAGCGGAGAGGAGAGAGAATAACCAGTGACAGGTGAGCGAGAGGAAAGAGTTGATGTCTTCAGGCTATTTTCAAATGAAGCTATAGTAATGCTATCTGAGATCTGTAAACCACGGATGATAAGTCCATACATGTAGTATAACAGTCCATCACACATCATCTTGTGGCTTGCTTTATTACTGCTTTGAAGCCTCTCTTATTTAATTTATTGTATCAAAAATATTTTTTTAAACCTACAAATAAAAGTTATCAAAATTATATATGGATGTGGTTTTTAAAAGAAATTAAACAACGTTAAAAACATTGTTTTATAGGTTTCGCAAGGAATAATTTGATACGGGTGCAAAGACGACACATAAGGAATGCAATCTTACCTGCTACTGTGAAGTGTAAAGCAAATGAGGTCAAAAGTGGTCAAATAATGCACAACTGGGCAACACATGTGGAACTTACTAAAGGCCATGTCGTTAGACCAGTATGTTTTTAAAAGATGCAAGCAAGTGCTAAATTGTTTGAAACGTCATCATTAAGTAATATTCCATTAAAGTTGTCAAGTTTGTGAATCCAGTGAGTATTTGAGTCCAGGGGAAACTCTTGTACTGGTATTATAAATATGAATACCACTGTTGGCCCTGGGTTTCATACCAACATGACATAACTATTACGGAAGGGTAAAACACTCAGGCCTTCTGCAGTTCTGGAGGGAGACTTTAATCTTTTTACATTTCTCCAGGCATCAAAACTGTTTTGACATCTTTGTTCCACATTTTTACTATTAGATTTCAACAGTCAATGCTATTGGATTACCAATGTAAACGGAGTATGACTGCAAACATGGTCTCAGAGCTATGCTTTATTTTGGTCTCTCGAATAACAAAGTATATTTCACTGAATCAGGCACTCCGAAATCCATTTCATCTCACGTTTACTTCTACCCTGTGGTTTAGGTCATTTCTTTACTTATTAGTAAAATAGTAACATTCATACCAAACCTATGTGTTATTAAAACTAACTACGGTTCATATGTTTTATGGTGAAAGGTCTCGTCCCCCCCCACTCCCCGACCCCCCGCCAGCAGATTTGCTATCCTGTCTTTCTGTGTAAGATGTTGGCTGGCCTGCTGTATACATTTTCAGGGTTTTTCTCTTCCAATGCTCACATAGGAAGAGTGAAGGTACCAATGGAATTGTGAAAATAGGTTCCATTCACTGACTGGAATATTACCCAGCTCAGCAAAAGTGAGAGCAGAATGTGGTCAGACGAATTTGTGTAGGACAAAGGGAGTCTCATTAAAAGAGTTTCTGGTGATTTACTAACCATAATAAACTCACACCTTCACATTCACTAATGCTTCCTCATGCAATCTGCTTCCCCTGAATGTTTATCCATTTGTATAGACCTTACTCCTGCACTCTTCAAGCTCCTTCGTGTTTTATTGCCTCGTTTAAGTCGAGGAATAGGAACTGTTTACTTTCTAAATCTTTCCATCATTCCCAAGTAACAGTGATTGAACCAAAATACAGTTGCTATACAAATAATGTCAAAGCATTATTTTATACTATTGTTTTTGTAACAGTTATAATGTAAACTTGCAACAATCCCTTGTTTCCTGTTAGTTAGCTGTAAGTTCATAAATTATCCGCTTTTTTTGCTTTAAAGTCTGTAAATGTAAAACATCTGTTCTACGCACGATAAACTATATTGTGATTGATGGAACTGATCCATACCCAATTGTATTACCTTTTCATACAGCAGTGTTACAAAAATATTATTTATGGCAAAATTAACTTTCGCTAGTTAATTAAAATTTTTGTTACTTTTCCTGATGTCCTTCATCATTGACAGTAAGGTAAAAATGAATGTCATTTGTTTTAATTGAATCGTATTGTCCCGATTTCTGTCTCATTTTCCCCTACACAGGTTGTTTTCAATCATCCTCCTAAAAGTGTTAACTACCCCACAAT
This sequence comes from Pristiophorus japonicus, assembly GCF_044704955.1. Classification (NCBI taxonomy): domain Eukaryota; kingdom Metazoa; phylum Chordata; class Chondrichthyes; family Pristiophoridae; genus Pristiophorus; species Pristiophorus japonicus. The sequence goes on from NC_091979.1 coordinate 267,720,942, forward strand.
ACAAGTTCATTCATATCTGTAAATAATGTGACATTTTTCTGGGGTAAGATTGCTTCTTCTGAAACTAACCATACATTATCTGAGAGGAGTGAGGGAATAAAAGCTCGGGCCGGATTTTCACAGGTAGGAGCGGGTGGGTTGGAGGCATGGGAGGAACTGAAAGTTGTAAAAATGTAAAACCCGAACCCAACCTCCTTCCAATCTGCCCACTTTCACCTTTCACTCAGGCGGAATGGGGGGCGGAGGGGGGGGGGGGGGCAAGCTGTCAACCCGTTGCTGAGGCTCAGGATTTCTGATAGCTGCAACAAGATGGCCTCAGCCTCGGGGAGCAATCCTTGTGGGCCGGGAGAAGCAGGATTGCTTCCTCCCAGCCCTGCAAGTTACCCCATCAGTAGCCTCCAGGGTCAGGGATCGGACCACCCCCGCACCCCGGGATCGAACTCGCCCTCCCCCTGGGGTCGGGATCTGAACGCTCCCCCCCCCCGGATCAAACTCGCCCCCCCCCCCCCGGGGTCAGGGATCCAGGGATCTGAACACCCCCCCCCCCCGCCGCCCCCCGGGATTGAACTCGCCCTCTCCCCGGGGTCGGGAATCGTAACCCCTCCAGGGTCGTTGATCAGACCCTGCCTCGGGGGGGGGCGGGGGTCGGACCCTCCCCCACGGCTTGTAATCCACCCTCCCCCCACCATGAACCATCTTGGGCCCAGCACCTGCCTGGTCCTGTGGTCTCCATGTTTCCCCTGCACAACTGGAAGCAAGCCTGTCAATCAGGCTGAAATCTGGGCGGGGAACTCACCCTTTCCGTCGCATGCACACCGTGGAGTTAAAACTCCACAGCGTGCCGGGAAACCCGAACTTCCAGGTTTCCCACCATCTCCCGGGTCCCCCTGCACCATGTGGATGGGATCCGGGAATATCCGGTCCTTGGTAGGTAACGTCACACTATGGAAAACAAATATCCAAGTCTATCCCAGAGCAGAGAGGTTTTTGCAGTTGCCACTCTGCAGCCTAGTCACCTGGCTGAAATGAAAATGTGACACTTGAGGCAATAGAAGGGAATCTAAAAGGGGAGGCAATTTGTTCAGAATTTACAGCTGTTTCAACTCGATCATATACTCACTGATCTCCCATAGCATTGCACAAAGTCAAAGAATATGAGGGTCGAGTTTCCACTTTGGACGCAATCGGTATAACGGGTGCAAATTGCTCCCAAAATTACACCCATTTTGAGAAGTGCTTTTTTCCTCGAGTTTCTGCTCAAACTCATTTACATATTGCCGAACCTAAAATCTGCTCAATACCAGCACAATGGGGCAGAGTTTTAAAACACAATTAAAAAAAAAATTGCTTTAAAAAATATTCCTTGATATATTTATGAGTGGTAACTTGGTGCAGTTTGATTAACACAGCCAAAAATGGGTTTATCGCAAAAAAGAAGCATTTTAAATCACAGTGTCAATAAACTACCTGTGACTAACCTGATTTTAATTGACTGAAAATGACTTAAAACATATACAAAACTATTTGCTAGTTATATTGGGGCACAGGGTCTTAGAAAATTCCATTCAAAATCTTTTGAAACGTTCCTATTAGTTTCCTTGCGCTCAAAAGATCAAGTTTCATTTTTGGAGTCTCCTCGAAGGCCCGCAAGCGAGCACAATTAGCGGAAACTCCCAATGGTAATTAATCCACCCCGGCCAGTTTTGTGGGCGGGGCCAGCTTCTAGCGCAATGTTTTTTAAGCTCGCACAAAAAAAAAAATCGCACAAACTCGATTTGTGCTAAACATAATTTGCGCTTAAAATTCCACGATCTTTCACATGGGTTTTGCCGATAATGGAAAAAAACAGTGCAACCAAGCGGAAGCTCTACCCCATGGTGTTTTAGAAGGAGAGGAGAATTACAGTGTGTATTATTCTGCTGCTAAGGTGAGGTGTGTATAAGCTGAAACTTCCCTTTAAGACCTGACAATGGGCTCAAAATTGGCCCACCCCTTTTGTCGGCGCACTCACCGGAGATGCGCTGCTGTTCTGCGTTGAAAAGTGCTCCGAAAAAATCGGTCCCCACTTTGGACGCTGTCCGGCCTCTCCCGGGTCTTCGCGTAGCGTGGCCAGTCAGCTCGGGGGCTGAGCCAGCATCCCGTGCTGAAAACAGTGACGGGACGTCTGCACATGCACGTTGGAGTGTGCACGCATGCACAGTAGCTCCTGCCCCCAGCCTCTCAGTGTGCGTGCTGCAGCGTGGGATCCGATCATCATCGACATCAACATACCGGCTGCTGGTGCGTCCTGCCCCTATCCCAGGCCGAGTGGCCTACCGCCACAGGCCGGCCCGCTGCCTTCCCGGGCTGAAGATGAGGGTAGGGTAGGACTTACCTGCTCTATTTTTTATTTGGATAGTTTGAAAAAATTATGTAAATATGTTTTGTGAATAGTGGTGACCATTTGTCAAGCCTATTTACCTGGTGCTATTGTAAAAGAAGAACATAAGTGATGGAGGAACACTGAGAGAATATCTTATTTATTGAAGTAGACTTTATTTAGATAATATGGGCTCAATTTTGGCCCAGTATAATCATTGCAAACAAATAGTTATTTAAATTAGTTGTGAGATTAGGGCAATTTAATTCAACTATCTTCTACTTCTTTTATTTTTGTAGTTTAAGCTTCCATGAATACTTCTGTTGTATAGTAAATTAACTTTGTGAAGTTTGTCATATGATGTCCTGTATAGCTGTTTGATCCTATTCACATTCTTTAGTCAAGTCATTAAGTTCTGCTGGCCTCCGATGTATCTACCTGCACTGATTTCTTAACTCTCCGCTGATTTCTTAACTCTCCGCAAGCGGCCACAAGTGGCCACATACACTGGCCTAAGTAAGTTTGAAGTAATATTGGTTGGCCAAAGTGGCCTAAATGGCCAAAACGGGTGTAGGTGGCTGGTAACGCCAGCTTTTGAAAAAAGAAGTAACTAAAAAAATCCTAACTAACTCACTTACCCTGGTGCAAATTGAATGTGCAAAATGTGGATTTTTAAGATACTCCAGAAAAATCAAGTTGCTCCTAAAAAAACAGAGCAACTCCTGGCCAATTTTGAGCCCAATGTAACTGCTGCAAATAGGAAGTCCTGAAGTCAGCTAGAGGCTAATTACCAGTGAAGTTTCTTTGTAGATTGGCAATACTTTCTAAATCATGGGCTTTTCCTCAAGGTCAAAAGAAATCAATAGTACATGACTGTCTTTCTTTCTCTATATTTCTTAAAGTGTGATACAGAAACATGAATGTGTAGAAAAATGTGACATCTGAAGTGTGAGGTAAGTAGCTCAACACATTAATATTATGAATTAAACTTCCATGGGGTTGCTTGCAGGTGATATGCTGTTTTATCAGGACAGCAATTTTATACAATGTAATGCACAATATATTATCTTATTAAAGTGGAGCCGTGTCACCTTAAAGGCATGAAAGTCTAATTGTTGTTAAGTAATTGCATGTTCAGATGACTCAATAATATAATCGTTATTTGTTCAGGAAACTTTACAAAGTATTTTATCAAAAAGGTATTTTTTAGGTATAATATTGTATATATTCAACAAAATGCAATGTCTGGATTGTGATGAGGTATTACTTTTAATATATTATGTGTTGATACTAATGGATCTCCCGTGGCGCAATCACATGAATTTCAGAATATGGTGTAAGTTCAGCATAAGTTTTACATAGAAACAAGGGCCTATAATAGAAACATAGAAACATAGAAAATAGGTGCAAGAGTAGGCCATTCGGCCCTTCAAGCCTGCACCACCATTCAATAAGATCATGGCTGATCATTCTCCCTCAGTACCCCTTTCCTGCTTTCTCTCCATACCCCTTGATCCCTTTAGCCGTAAGGGCCATACCTAGCTCCCTTTTGAATATATCCAATGAACTGGCCTCAACAACTTTCTGCGGAAGAGAATTCCACAGGTTAACAACTCTCTGAGTGAAGAAGTTTCTCCTCATCTCGGTCCTAAAGGGCTTATCCCTTATTCTTAGACTGTGACCCCTGGTTCTGGACTTCCCCAACATCAGGAACATTCTTCCTGCCTCTAACCTGTCCAATCCCGTCAGAATATTGTATGTTTCTATGAGATCCCCTCTCATTCTTCTAAACTCCAGTGAATACAAGCCCAGTCAATCCAGCCTCTCCTCATATGTCAGTCCTGCCATCCTGGGAATCAGTCTGGTGAACCTTCGCTGCACTCTCTCAATTGCAAGAACATCCTTCCTCAGATTAGGAGACCAAAACTGAACACAATATTCCAGGTGAGGTCTCACCAAAGCACTGTACAACTGCAGTAAGACCTCCCTGCTCCTATACTCAAATCCTCAAGCTAAGAAGGCCAACGTTCCACTTGTCTTCTTCACTGCCTGCTGTACCTGCTTGCCAACTTTCAATGACTGATGTACCATGACACCCAGGTCTCGTTGCGCCTCTCCTTTTCCTAATCTGTCACCATTCAGATAATATTCTGCCTTCATGTTTTTGCCACCAAAGTGGATAACCTCACATTTATCCACATTATACTGCATCTGCCATGCATTTGCCCACTCACCTAACCTGTCCAAGTCACACTGCAGCCTCTTAGCAACCTCTTCACAGCTCACACCGCCACCCAGCTTAGTGTCATCTGCAAACTTGGAGATATTACGTTCAATTCCTTCATCCAAATCATTAATGTATATTGTAAATAGCTGGTGTCCCAGCACTGAACCCTGTGGCACCCCACTGGTCACTGCCTGCCATTCTGAAAAGGATCCACTTATTCCGACTCTCTGCTTCCTGTCTGCCAACCAGTTCTCTATCCACGTCAATACATTACCCCCAATACATGTGCTTTAATTTTGCACAGTAATCTCTTTTGTGGGACCTTGTCAAAAGCTTTTTGAAAGTCCAAATACACCACATCCACTGGTTCTCCCTTGTCTACTCTACCAGTTACATCCTCAAAAAATTCCAGAAGATTTGTCAAGCATGATTTCCCTTTCAAAAATCCATGCTGACTTGGACCGATCCTGTCACTGCTTTCCAAATGCTCTGCTATTTCATCTTTAATAATTGATTCCAATATTTTCCCCACCACTGATGTTTGGTTAACCAGTCTATAATTCCCTGTTTTCTCTCTTCCTCCTTTTTAAAAAAGTGGTGTTACATTAGCTACCCTCCAGTCCATAGGAACTGATCCAGAGTCAATAGAATGTTGGAAAATGATCACCAATGCATCTACTATTTCTAGGGCCACTTCCTTAAGTACTCTGGGATGCAGCCTATCAGGCCCTAGGGATTTATCGGCCTTCAATCCCATCAATTTCCCAAACACAATGTCCTGACTAATAAGGATTCCTTTCAGTTCCTCCTTCTTGCTAGTCCCTCAGACCCCAATATTTCCAGATGGTTATTTGTGTCTTCCTTAGTGAAGACAGAACCAAAGTATTGTTCAATTGGTCTGCCATTTCTTTGTTCCCCATTATAAATTCACCTGATTCTGACTGCAAGGGAACTATGTTTGTCTTCACTAACCTTTTTCTCTTCACATATCTATCAAAACTTTTCCAGTCAGTTTTTATGTTCCATGCAAGCTTCCTCTCAAACGTATATTTTCCCCCTCCTAATTAAACCCTTAGTCCTCCTCTGTTGAATTCTAAATTTCTCCCAGTCCTCAGGTTTGCTGCTTTTTCTGGCCGATTTATATGACTCTTCCTTGGATTTAACACTATCCCTAATTTCCCTTGTTAGCTATGGTTGAGCCACTTTCCCTGTTTTATTTTTACTCCAGACAGGGATGTACAATTGTTGAAGTTCATCCATGTGATCTTTAAATGTTTGCCATTGCCTATCCACCGTCAACTCTTTAAGTATCATTTGCCAGTCTATCCTAGCCAATTCACGTCTCATACCATCGAAGTTAGCTTTCCTTAAGTTCAGGACCTTAGTCTCTGAATTAACTGTGTCATTCTCCAGCTTAATAAAGAATTCTACCATGTTATGGTCACTCTTGCCCAAGGGGCCTCGCACAACAAGATTGCTAATTAGTCCTCTCTCATTACACAACACCCAGTCTAGGATGGCCAGCTCTCTCGTTGCTTCCTCGACATATTGGTCGAGAAAACTATCCCTCATACACTCCAGGAAATCCTCCTCCACCGTATTGTTACCAGTTTGGTTAGCCCAATCTATATGTAGATTAAAGTTGCCCATGATAACTGCTGTACCTTTTTTGCATGCATCCCTAATTTCTTGTTTGATGCCATCCCCAACCTCACTACTACTGTTTGGTGGTCTGTACACAACTCCCACTAGCGTTTTCTGCCCTTTGGTATTCCGCAGCTCTACCCATACCGATTCCACATCATCCAAGCTAATGTCCTTCCTTACTATTGCATTAATTTCCTCTTTAACCAGCAACACTACCACCTCCTTTTCCTTTCTGTCTATCCTTCCTGAATGTTGAATACCCCTGGATGTTGAGTTCCCAGCCCAGTTGAATAACGGGCATGTGGTGGAGTGTGTGTATGTGGGGGTGGGGTGGGTGCACTGGGAGCAGTCCCTGCACCTGAATGATGAGGTTCGAGAAATGTTGTGCTACAAACATATTTAAAATTCGCTGACCTACATTGGCTTCCGGTTAAGCAATACCTTGATTTCAAAATTCTCATCCTTATTTTCAAATCCCTCCATGGCCTCGCCCCTCCCTATACCTGTAATCTTCTCCAGCCCCACAACCCCCCAAGATGTCTGTGCTCCTCTAATTCTGCCCTCCTGAGTATCCCTGATTGTAATCACTCAACCATTGGTAGCCATGTCTTCTGTTGCCTAGGCACCAAGCTCTGGTACTCCCTGCCTAAACCTCTCCACCTCTCCACCTCTCTTTTCTCCTTCAAGACGCTTCTTAAAACAGACCTTTTTGACCAAGCTTTTGGTCACCTGTGCTGATTTCTACTTATGCAGCTCGGTGTCAAATTTTTTATCGCATAATACTCCTGTGAAGCGCCTTGGGACGTTTCACTACTTTAAAGGTGCTATATAAATGCAAGGTGTTATTGCTGTTGTTAAAATGGGAAAAGTAGTATGCTCACAATATAATTTACCATAATGGTGCTGCAGCCACAATGAATATATACTAGCGAATCATCCATGGCATTGCACATGGTTAAAAATAAAAAAATAAATTGAGTACAGAAATAAATACCCCTAGATTTTTGATTGGGGCACATCTTTAGTGGGGTTTTATGTCCGCTGCCATGGAGATGTGTCCCTCACTGTGGTCTATTTGCAGTCCCAGGGTCAGTAGCATATTGCAGGTGGGCTCTGTTGTGTATCTGTAAAGCATGCACTCCCATGTTCCACCACCAGGGAGCTCATCCCCTGAAGTCCCAAGGGATCCCAGCATCCCAGCATCCCTTGAGAGCACTGTATATAAGCCAGCCCCTAAGGCCTGTTCCTCACACTTATTAAAGACTGAGGTCACTGTTACTTTAACCTCCCTGTGTTCAGCCTCATCTGTGTTAGGAACACAATAACTGGCGACGAGAATACGAATCCAACGCAAAGATGCAGCAAACTGTGGGCATCCTGGAGAATTTCTCAGAGGATGAGGACTGGGAAGCCTATGTCGAACGGCTAGACCAGTACTTTGTAGCCAACGAACTGGATGGAGAAGGAAGCGCTGCAAAAAGGAGAGCGGTCCTCCTCACAGTCTGCGGGGCACCGACCTACAGCCTCATAAAGAATCTTCTGGCTCCGGTGAAACCCACAGATAAGTCGTATGAGGAGCTGTGTACACTGGTTCGGGAGCATCTTAACCCGAGGGAGAGCGTGCTGATGGCGAGGAATCGGTTCTACACGTGCCAGCGATCTGAAGGTCAGGAAGTGGTGAGCTACGTCACTGAGCTAAGGCGACTTGCAGGACAATGTGAGTTTGACGGCTACCTGGAGCAAATGCTCAGAAACTTTTTGTACTGGGCATTGGCCATGAGACCATCCTACAAAAACTTTTGACTGTAGAGACACCGACCCTCAGTAAGGCCATTGCGATAGCACAGGCGTTTATGTCCACCAGTGATAACACCAAACAAATCTCTCAGCACACAAGTGCTAGCATGTGACGCATCATCGTACGGAGTCGGGTGTGTATTACAACAAGCTAATGTTGCAGAGAAGTTGCAACCTGTCGCCTATGCTTCCAGAAGCTTGTCTAAGGCCGAGAGGGCCCACAGCATGATTGAGAAAGAGGCATTAGGGTGTGTGTTCGGGGTAAAGAAAATGCATCAGTCCCTGTTTGACCTCAAATTTGAGCTGGAAACCGATCACAAGCTGCTCATATCCCTGTTCACTGAAAACAAGGGGATAAATACTAATGCCTCAGCCCGCATACAAAGGTGGGCACTCGTGCTATCAGTGTATAACTATACCATCCGCCACAGGCCAGGCACCGAGAACTGTGCGAATGCTCTCAGTCGGCTATCATTGCCCACCACGGGGGTGGAAATGGCACAACCTGCAAACTTGTTGATGGTCATGGAAACATTTGAAAATGATAAATCACCTGTCACGGCCCGGCAGATTAGGACTTGGACCAGCCAAGATCCTCTGCTGTCCCTAGTAAAAAAAACTGTGTACTGCATGGGACCTGGGCCAGCATTCCCATTGAAATGCAAGAGCCAATCAAGCGGCAAAAAGACCGCCTGTTGTGGGGTAATAGTGCTACCAAAAAAGGGCAGGGAAACATTCAGCTCGGATCTCCACAGCATACACCCAGGTATAGTAATGATGAAAGCGATAGTCAGATCCCACATGTGGTGGCCTGGTATCAACTCTGACTTAAGAGTCCTGTGTACGGCAATGCAGCGTAGGTGCTCAGTTGAGCAATGTGCCCAGAGAGGCACCACTAAGTTTGTGGTCTTGGCCCTCCAGACCATGGTCGAGGATCCATGTCGACTATACGGGCCCGTTTCTCAGTAAAATGTTCCTGGTGGTGGTGGATGCTTTTTCAAAATGAATTGAATGTGAAATAATGTCAGGAAGCACCGCCACCGCCACTATTGAAAGCCTGAGGGCCATGTTTGCCACCCACGGCCTGCCTGACATACTGGTCAATGACAACGGGCCATGTTTCACCAGTGCCGAATTTAAAGAATTCATGACCCGCAATGGGATCAAACATGTCACCTTGGCCCTGTTTAAACCAGCCTCCAATGGGCAGGCAGAGTGGACAGTACAAACCATCAAACAGAGCCTTAAATGAGTCACAGAAGGCTCACTCCAAACCCGCCTGTCCCGAGTACTGCTCAGCTACCGCATGAGTCCCCACTCGCTCACGGGGGTGCCCCTGGCTGAGCTACTCATGAAAAGGACACTTAAAACCAGACTCTCGCTGGTTCACCCCAACCTGCATGATCAGGTAGAGAGCAGGTGGCAGCAACAAAATGTAAACGATGGTCGCGCCACTGTGTCACGGGAAATTGATCTGAATGACCCTGTGTATGTGCTAAACTATGGACATGGTCCCAAGTAGATCGCGGGCACGGTGATAGCTAAAGAAGGGAGTAGGGTGTTTGTAGTCAAACTAGACAATGGACAAATTTGCAGAAAGCACCTGGACCAAATGAGGCTGCTGTTCACATACTGCCCTGAACAACCCACAGCAGATACCACCTTTTTCGAGCCCACAACACACACTCAAAGAATCAACGACACCACGCCGGACCAGGAAATCGAACTCATCGCGCCCAACAGCCCAGCAAGGCCAGGCTCACCCAGCAGCCCTGCAGGGCAACAACACGCCAGCCCAGCGAGGGCACAGCCAACACACCAGAACAGACATTTGTATCGAGGCGGTCCACCAGGGAAAGAAAGGCTCCCGACCGCCTCACCTTGTAAATAGTTTTCACTTTGACTTTGGCGGGGGAAGTGATGTTGTGTATCTATAAAGCATGCACTCCCATGTTCTGCCACCGGGGGGCTCATCCCCTGAAGTCCCAAGGGATCCCAGCATCCCTTGGGAGCACTGTAAATAAGCCGACCCCTAAGGCCTGTTCCTCACTCTGGATTGTCTTATTAAAGACTGAGATCACTGTTACTTTAACCTCCCTGTGTGCAGCCTCATCTGTGTTAGGAACACAATAGGTTCCCCGACCTCTGTATGGGGAGTCATGCTGAACTGGGGTCACAAGCTTAGCATGAGGAAGCAATCCGTCTATAAGCTGCCTGAAAAATGTTTAACATTTTGTGCCCTCCTCCTGGGGCTTGTGCATGGCCACACTCTGAAAAGGATTTGCACAGGAGTCTTCTCAAAGCATCTGAAGCTTCTTCCTTCAATCTCTGAACCCAGATCCACTGGAAAACCAATGGGGCGAGAACCACAAGGACTAGGCCATAGTGTTTTACTTACCTACTATAAGAGATAAATAAATAAATAAGTGCATTCCCCTTCCATGCCATAGTTAGGTAAATAAATAAAACTCTTGCATATAACATGCTGTTATTGGAGAAACAAATAACCTTTGGTATTTGGTTAGTTTAATTGTCTTTCCTGTCAAAGTTACCTCAGATAAAGTTCAAATGGTCATGCTTTACATTGTTTTGATGTTTTCATACTTTAAAAAAACACACTTATCTTCCCAGTATTCACACGTCTTAATAATGCACTTCCTGGATTTTTCCAGAGTTAAATAGAGAGGGGTAAGTGGAAAGGGCTTACGAACAGCTCTCTGAATGGTAAGTCTCAATCATATATAAAATAAAATTCTTCTGTGTTATGTTTACATCCAAAATGTGGTGATATTCATTAAACTCGGGAGGGAAGCAGCCTCAATAGTACTCTCTGCATTGGAGTGTACAGATTGATTGCACAGAGTGGGAGTTGTAGTCCACTATTTGTTTGAGCCAATTGATAGACTGATAGCCCAGACTGAAGGCCCATGAACTCCAACCTCTGGCTTCTCGGAGAGGGACAGGTCTTCAATGGAAAGTATTGCTGGAGACATTTCTAACACACAAAAGTCAACTGTACTTGTAGTTTGATCATTTTCTTCTCAATGTTGTAATTTGTTATGCCTTTATTACATCAGACATCTTATTGGAAAATCTTAAAGTGCAATGTACTGGCTGTGCATGTGCATAATACTCGTGGAGCAGGGTGGTTGCAAAATTCCACAAGTACAAAACTCCACAGATTGTGCCACCTTTTTGTGATCAGGTTACACTGCCGTCACTGAAGGTTTCCAATGGTATCAAGCTCATTAGAAGGTCCAAAGTTATACTGATGATGGTGGGTTTCCCGTACCCTTCATTTTGTCCCAGGAAAGTGATGCCACCATTGTAGGCAAGTAATAACCTTATTTTCTGGCCTTTGAGAATGTTTTTTCTTAAGGGCATGTTGACTTGGTTTGGGAGTGACTGAGAGGTGGGATTTGTTTTTGGCTTTTTGGGTTGCTTTTGTTACACTTAGTTAACAACACTGGTTTGTTTTACAACTTCTCAATTTTTTTGTATTGTTGTTTTTTTTAAATTTCTTTCCTTTTTCATCTCTACAGAGATGGGAGTTTAGCTCTTTTAAGCACTCTAAACTGGTAAGATGAACATTGCCTTGAGAATTCCTCTTGTTTTGATTGATCAGTTTTCTGGTTCCTGCTGATTGTACATTTGAAAACTATTGAAAGAAAGAAAGGGGGAGAAATTCAATATCACCCCGTTTGGGAGCGGTAACTTTTGAAAGCCGGGAAACTTTGTGCCAGGCGCTAATGTTTCCCCGCTCTCAAAAAATTGGCTATAACGCTCAAGGAAGGAAGGAATCAAGCACTCCACTTCCTTCTTGGAGCGCTAAAGGATGCGGGCAGGGTGGAAAGCTCAGCAGCGTTGCACACTGGGCCGTGCAGCCCTTCCGCGTACAAAGGGCCCTTCCTTCCCTTAAAGGGAAGGTCCATCGCTGCAGGCTCTGCAATTTAAAAAGTACCTGGACCACCAAGGGAGCAGCGAACCTGCGTAATCAGCCCGGCACTCAAGCTGAACGATCGTGGGCAGGAACCCGCAGAGGTAAGTTCTTTTTTATTTACCTCGGCCAGCTCGCCTTTAATAATCGCCCGGTCCACGCCTCTTGCAGCTGCTGGTGTTTTCGCCCGGTGCTGCTGCAGGGGGCGGAAGTGAATTTTGGATCCAGGGCAATGCGCAAGGCAATGACGACATGATCTCCGGGCGCAGGAGAGCAGCCCGCCACTAAACCCCCACCCAATACAGTAGGAGTTGATGTCAGCACGTGCCCGGTCCCAAATGCACCCAAGTTCTAGCCCAAAGACTTGCATTTATATAGCGCCTTTCATGACCACCCGAACGTCTCAAAGCGCTTTACGGACAATGAAGTACTTTTGGAGTGTAGTCACTGCTGTAATGTAAGAATGTTTGCGGTATTTGATTGCTCAGTGTTCTTACGTGTTCCTCATTGGTACTTTTTGCTGCTCTTAATTCATTCACATTTAGTCACTGGGATATTTGATGGCCTCTTTGGATACAACAACAAAAACTTGTATTTATATAGCACCTTTAAAGTAGTAAAATGACGCAAGGCGCTTCACAGGAACGTTATCAAACAAAATTTGACACCAAGCTACATAAGGAAATATTAGGGATGGTGACCAAAAGCTTGGTCAAAGAGGTTGGTTTTTAAGGAGCATCTTAAAGGAGGAAAGAGAGGTAGGGAGGTTTAGGGAAGGAATTCCAGAGCTTAAGGCCTTGGCAGCTGAAGACACGGCCACCAATGGTGGAGCGATTAAGATCGGGGATGCTCAAGAGGCCAGAATTAGAGGCGTGCAGATATCTGGGAGGGTTGTGGAGCTGGAGATTACAGAGATAGGGAGGGGCGAGGCCATGGAGGGATTTGAAACCAAGGAAAGAGATACCTCTGACGTCACATCTGAAAGGTGTAACATGCAGTAAGCACTCTAGATGCAAGATTTTAAATTAAATAGATATATGGTTTCTTCATTGATTGATTGCATCCACCCCTCTCCAGTTTCCGTTTAAAGTTCCGCTAGCAGGAATTGTTTTTTAGGCGAGTCTGAGCTTGCTGACAAACACTGTTGCCCAAGAGATGTGTTCAGCTTATATCCATCAACAGAGGTACCAGGGAAATTAGGTCTCCTTTGGTTTCGGAATCTGTATAATTTTGTATTGTCTAAGGATCGTTATAACATGTTTGAATTAAGATTGATGCAACTCAGAATTATATTTGTTGTGTTATTGTTGTGGACTCAATTGTCAGATATCAAATTTACTGAAAATGCTGCAAATCAAGAAGGCTGAAACACAGTAGAATGTAACATAGTCAGCTCTCTTGTTTGCAACTAGAAAATGCATGGTATACAACCTTTCCGGATAGCTGAGAAAAACATACTGAAATCAAGCTTGTATAAACATTCTGATTCAAATCTTCAGCAGCCTTCAATACTACCTGACACACAAATGCATACCACTGGGCAGAGAAGGTCCAGGTCATGCTGGTGGATGGACCTCAGCTCAAAGTATTCAAAGTGAATCTGATCTATGAGTAGAAACTGGGTGAAAAGTAGCTGTTCTGTTGTTGGTGATTTTCTGAAGCAAACTGCTGGACAAGTTCTCTTGGCAATCAACATTTAAATGTTTATGAGGTGAGGGTATTGATATGAAAAATAAGTATAAAACAGCAAAACACTGGGGTGGAAATGCGTTTCGGCTCTGTAATGTATGCACCTGTGAGTATGCTCACAGGTTTGTAGAGCTGTTGAGGAGTCCGTGTTCCATGTTTTTATGGAGTGTGTGAGGTTGCAGCCCCTGTTTCATTATTTAAAGGGGCTGCTCCTCAATTTCTGGTTGCACTTCAGTCCCACACTCCTGATCTTTGGGCACCCTGAGCGGAGGGGAGCGGGTAGGTCCGAGGGCCTCCTCGTAGGACTGCTCCTGGGCACGGCCAAGGGCGCCATCAGCCGGTCCAGGCAGCGGGCGGTCGAGGGGGTCATTCAGCCTGACTGCCTGCCTCTCTTCCGCGCGTACATCCGCGCTAGGGTGTCCCTGGAAATGGAGCACGCGGTGTCCACTGGTACGCTCGCGGCCTTCCGCGAGAGGTGGGCGCCGGAGGGACTGGAGTGCATCGTTACCCCCGGCAACCAAATTTTAATTTGATTTTATATGTTTTAAAATTTAATTTGCTTTAATTGCCGGATTTTTAGTGTCCCCCTCCCCTTTTATAGGGAGCACTTGGAAAAGTTATGATTTTAGTGCCCAAAAAAACCCCACAAAAATCACCATAAAAACAAAAGAAACAAAACAAAAAAAAGGGCACGTGAAAAGTGTTTGGAGTGTCCCCCAGATCAGGGGGCACTTGATTTAATTTATTATGTTTTCCTCAGAAGAGTTGTAGAGCTGTTGAGTTGGGAGTGGCTTTGCCAGTCACATGATGTTCGCAAGACTCAATAAAACCCCAGCCAGTTGGGTTCGGGGGATTCACGATGAGGCAGGTGATTGTGAGCCTGGTGGATGAACTGGTAATGTGTAGTGTGATTGTTAAACCTTTTGCTAATAAACCAACTAGTTCTTAATAGCAATGTGTTGCTATGAATTCTTAAGCAAAGAATCCATGAAGCAAATACATTACAGGCTCGTTTCTGGGGGCGACCGTGCATCATAGGCCAAAGGCCCAAGGCTCACCCAAAATTGGGCCTCAGGCTTCACTTCAATAATAAAGATGAGGTGCTGCCGTTTGTCCCACCTCCAGACACAGCTTGCCCGACGTGAGGGATTGAATTTGGGCCTCCTGCCTCACTTGTAGCAGCCCTCAGGTAAGTCCTGTGGGGGTGGGGGTGGAGGAAGAGAACAAAAATGGGAGGGGTGTGATCGATGGCTAGCAGAAGCCCTCAGGAGTGCTATGGAGCCAGGAGGTGCAGTCCACCTGAAGGTAACAAAAACCTTTCGGCAACCGCTTGTTATGCCGCAGCAATCTCACCAAAACCTCAGCGGAGCAGGCCCGGCTTGTTTCCTGAGGTTGGTGTCAGAGAGAAGGTAGTGTTTTGTAATGAGCCATACAAAAAGTTGTAACTTAATAATTATCAACAAGGATGCCATAATAATAACAACAACTTGTATTTATACAGCGCCTTTAACGTAGTAAAATATCCCAAGGCACTTCACAGGAGTATTATCAGACAAAAGATTTGACACTGAGCCACATAAGGAGAAATTAGGGCAGATGACCAAAAGTTTGGCCAAAGAGTTAGGTTTTAGGAGGAAAGAGAGGTAGAGAGGTGGAGAGGTTTAAGGAGGGAATTCCAGAGCTTGGGGCCTAGACAACAGAAGGCACAGCCACCAATGGTTGAGCAATTATAATAGTTTGCATCAGAAGTACGGATATAACAGAATAGTCCATTTAACAGCATCTTCATGAGAATGTTGGAAGTAGTTTTAATCCAACCCTCCTGATGGGAAAGATTGTCCGCCTGATTCACACCCACCACAGAAAGATAAATCAGGCAGCATGTAAAACGCACAGCTGATCTGATCATGTCTGCTTCCGGCCAGGTGGGTTTGGGTGAAATGACCCCCTTAATTTCTTCACAATAAGGACGGCTTATTTTCATATAAAGAAATGAAATGTCCTCCTAAATGCTGTGAAGTAGCAACACTGTAATACAAATAGACAAGGGAAGAGGAATACTGCCAATAAGGGGAAATGTCAAATTTGAACTTTGCTAGTAACTGGTGCTTAATGTTCCTTTCCTTAGCCAGCCCAGACAATACTAGGGCTATATTTTCCACTTTCTCAACAAAAGGGCTAATAACTCTGTTTCTTTGTAATTGTGCCACTCAATATGGTGTATGAGACAGACTTTGCTGTGGTTGCTTTTCTGGAATCCAATTCGTTACTGGTGGAAAGCGGGGGTAGAATTACAATATAAAATTGCCTATGTGCTTTTTTTTTTGTAAACAATTTCCATTTCCAGTTTTTTCCACTCAGAATCACATTCCATCACAAGGAAGACTGTTATTTGGAATGTATACCAGACATCTTTAATGTTTAGGAGCAGTAAAAAAAAGTAGCAATAATAATCTGGCTGGCAGTATATTCAGACAGTGCTAAAGAGCAAAGAGACTGTGGTCTCCTGAGATGCTTCAGCAATGGCTTTTGTATTGAAAGTATGAGCCACCACTGAGTGAGTGGTTGGTAAATGTAAGGTTTCTTTCAGACTGTTCGAGCTTGTAAATGATAAAATTCAAATAACTGATCATTTTATACAGGATGCTACAGTCCCTAGCGGCACAAAATGAGATCTAAAAGGTTTCAAATATCTTTGAATAAATCGGCGTGCTGTCACAAATAATGTCCCCCAGGGAAGCTTCATACATGGATCCACAAGAAATTACATTCAATAATCTGGTTTCTGGTCAATTAAAACCACTTTTGTGCATCATGACCATAAATATTTCTGATTTAATTACCAGTAGTTGAGTTTAAATGGGCCATATGTACTTGTGCAAGGACAAACTAGCATGTATGTGAGTGCTGTATGCCAAGCAATGGTTTCCTTCGAGCAACCTTCACAAGCCCAGTACTGAGGCCGAGATTTCAAGCAAACACATTAACCACTTGGGTGGTGGCTTTGTTAGAAATATATTCATTTTCATATTTTAAAAGATATAATAATTATTTTTTGAAATGCACGATTTCAGTGATGAGATATACTTATGTTTTGAGGTTTCTTAAAAAAAATGAATAATTTATGCCTTGGCATCTTTTAAAATATCTTTACATCAGAAAGTCCACACACAAACAGAATAGTTAAGGCTAGGACCACCAACAGAGGCAATAGCACAAACATGGTGAAAAGGGAGGTACAATATTCCAGAGGGACCCCACAGAGAAATTGATAACTAACTGTAAAACTTGGTGCATAAGTCATATCTTCATGCACATACTTACTACCTGTAAATCTGGGAATAAATAGGCATTTCTGCGGCCGCAACCGAGATTCCAGGATGGTATGCTGCCTCGCTGGTGCATGGATCAGGGATGTCTCGGAGCGGCTGCAGCACATTCTGGAGGGGGAGGGTGAACAGCCAGCTGTCGTGATGCATATAGGTACCAACGATATAGGTAAAATATGGGATGAGGTCCTACAAGCTGAATTTAGGGAGCTAGGAGTTAAATTAAAAAGTAGGACCTCAAAGGTAGTAATCTCAGGATTGCTACCAGTGCCACGTGCTAGTCAGAGTAGGAATTGCAGGATAGCTCAGATGAACATGTGGCTTGAGGAATGGTGAAAGGAGGAGGGATTCAAATTCCTGGGACATTGGAACCGGTTCTGGGGGAAGTGGGACCAGTACAAACCGGACGGTCTGCACCTGGGCAGGACCGGAACCGATGTCCTAGGTGGAGTGTTTGCTAGTGCTGTTGGGGAGGGTTTAAACTAAAATGGCAGGGGGGTGGGAATCTATGCAGGGAGACAGAGGGAAGTAAAAAGGGGGCAGAAGCAAACGGTAAGAAGGAGAAAAACAAGAGTGGAGAGCAGAGAAATCAAGGGCAAAAATCAAAAAAGACCACATTACAACATAATTCTAAAAGGACAAAGAGTGTTAAAAAAAACAAGCCTGAAGGCTCTGAGTCTCAATGCGAGGAGCATTCATAATAAAATGGATGAATTAACTGCGCAGATGGCTGTTAACGGATATGATGTAATTGAGATTACAGAGACATGGCTCCAGGGTAACCAAGGCTGGAAACTCAACATCCAGAGGTATTCAATATTCAGGAAGGATAGCCAGGCAGGAAAAGGAGATGGGGTAGCGTTATTGGTTAAAGAGGAGATTAATGCAATAGTAAGGAAGGACATTAGCGGAGATGATGTGGAAGCTATATGGGTAAAGCTGTGGAACACCAAAGGGCAGAAAACGTTAGTGGGAGTTGTGTACAGACCACCAAACAGTAGTAGGGAGGTTGGGGATGGCATCAAACAGGAAATTAGGGACACATGCAATAAGGGTGTCCTGGGTGACTTTAACCTACATATTGATTGGGCTAACCAAACTGGTAGCAAGACTGTGGAGGAGGAGTTCCTGGAGTGTATAAGGGATGGTTTTCTAGACCAATATGTCGAAGAACCAACCAGAGAGCAGGCCATCCTAGACTGGGTCTTGTGTAATGAGAGAGGATTCATTAGTAATCTGGTCGTGCGAAGCCTCTTGGGGAAGAGTGACCATAATATGGTAGAATTCTTCATTAAGATGGAGAGTGACACAGTTAATTCAGAGACTAGAACCTGAACTTAAAGAAAAGAAACTTCACCGTCATGAGGCGTGAATTGGCTAGGATAGACTGGAGAATGATACTTAAAGGGTTGACGGTGAATAGGCAATGGCAGACATTTAAAGATCACATGGATGAACTACAACAATTGTACATCCCTGTGTGGCGTAAAAATAAAAAAGAGAAGGTGGCTCAACCATGGCTAACAAGGGAAATTAGGGAAAGTGTTAAATCCAAGGAAGAGGCATATAAATTGGCCAGAAAAAGCAACAAACCTGAGGACTGGGAGAAATTTAGAATTCAGCAGAGGAGGACTAAGGGTTTAATTAGGAGGGGGAAAATAGAGTATGAGAGTAAGCTTGCAGGGAACATAAAAACTGACTGCAAAAACTTCTATAAATATGTGAAGAGAAAAAGATTAGTGAAGACTAATGTAGGTCCCTTGCAGTCAGAAACAGGTGAATTCATAATATTATGGTCACTCTTCCCCAAGGGGCTTCGCACAACCAGATTGCTAATTAATCCTCTCTCGTTACACAAGACCCAGTCTAGGATGGCCTGCTCTCTAGTTGGTTCCTCGACATATTGGTCCAGAAAACTATCCCTTATACACTCCAGGAACTCCTCCTCCACAGTATTGCTACCAGTTTGGTTAGCCCAGTCAAAAGGCGGATTGCAAAAGTTTCTATAGGTATGTAAAGAGAAAGAGGTTAGTAAAGACAAACGTAGGTCCCCTGCAGTCAGAATCAGGGGAAGTCATAACGGGGAACAAAGAAATGGCAGACCAATTGAACAAGTACTTTGGTTCAGTATTCACTAAGGAGGACACAAACAACCTTCCGGATATAAAAGTGGTCAGAGGGTCTATTAAGGAGGAGGAACTGAGGGAAATCTTTATTAGTCGGGAAATTGTGTTGGGGAAATTGATGGGATTGAAGGCCGATAAATCCCCAGGGCCTGATGGACTGCATCCCAGAGTACTTAAGGAGGTGGCCTTGGAAATAGCGGATGCATTGACAGTCATTTTCCAACATTCCATTGACTCTGGATCAGTTCGTATCGAGTGGAGGGTAGCCAATGTAACCCCACTTTTTAAAAAAGGAGGGAGAGAGAAAGCAGGGAATTATAGACCAGTCAGCCTGACCTCAGTAGTGGGTAAAATGATGGAATCAATTATTAAGGATGTCATAGCAGCGCATTTGGAAAATGGTGACATGATAGGTCCAAGTCAGCATGGATTTGTAAAAGGGAGATCATGCTTGACAAATCTTCTGGAATTTTTTGAGGATGTTTCCAATAAAGTGGACAAAGGAGTACCAGTTGATGTGGTATATTTGGATTTTCAGAAGGCTTTCGACAAGGTCCCACACAGGAGATTAATGTGCAAAGTTAAAGCACATGGGATTGGGGGTAGTGTGCTGACGTGGATTGAGAACTGGTTGTCAGACAGGAAGCAAAGAGTAGGAGTAAATGGGTACTTTTCGGAATGGCAGGCAGTGACTAGTGGGGTACCGCAGGGTTCTGTGCTGGGGCCCCAGCTGTTTACATTGTACATTAATGATTTAGACGAGGGGATTAAATGTAGTATCTCCAAATTTGCGGATGACACTAAGTTGGGTGGCAGTGTGAGCTGCGAGGAGGATGCTATGAGGCTACAGAGTGACTTGGATAGGTTAGGTGAGTGGGCAAATGCGTGGCAGATGAAGTATAATGTGGATAAATGTGAGGTTATCCACTTTGGTGGTAAAAACAGAGAGACAGACTATTATCTGAATGGTGACAGATTAGGAAAAGGGAAGGTGCAACGAGACCTGGGTGTCATGGTACATCAGTCATTGAAGGTTGGCATGCAGGTACAGCAGGCGGTTAAGAAAGCAAATGGCATGTTGGCCTTCATAGCGAGGGGATTTGAGTACAGGGGCAGGGAGGTGTTGCTACAGTTGTACAGGGCCTTGGTGAGGCCACACCTGGAGTATTGTGTACAGTTTTGGTCTCCTAACTTGAGGAAGGACATACTTGCTGTTGAGGGAGTGCAGCGAAGATTCACCAGACTGATTCCCGGGATGGTGGGACTGACCTATCAAGAAAGACTGAATCAACTGGGCTTGTATTCACTGGAGTTCAGAAGAGTGAGAGGGGACCTCATAGAAACGTTTAAAATTCTGACGGGTTTGGACAGGTTGGATGCAGGAAGAATGTTCCCAATGTTGGGGAAGTCCAGAACCAGGGGTCACAGTCTAAGGATAAGGGGTAAGCCATTTAGGACCGAGATAAGGAGAAACTTCTTCACCCAGAGAGTGGTGAACCTGTGGAATTCTCTACCACAGGAAGTAGTTGAGGCCAATTCACTAAATATATTCAAAAGGGAGTTAGATGAAGTCCTTACTACTCGGGGGATCAAGGGGTATGGCGTGAAAGCAGGAAGTGGGTACTGAAGTTTCATGTTC
The DNA here is from genome assembly GCF_044704955.1 of Pristiophorus japonicus. Lineage (NCBI taxonomy): Eukaryota > Metazoa > Chordata > Chondrichthyes > Pristiophoridae > Pristiophorus > Pristiophorus japonicus. The sequence continues at coordinate 267,741,692 of NC_091979.1, forward strand.
AGCCATGAACTCGTTGAATGGCGGTGCAGGCTAGAAGGGCTGAATGGCCTGCTCCTGCACCTATTTTCTATGTTTCTATGTTTCTATATATAGATTAAAGTCACCATGATAACTGCTGTACCCTTATTGCATGCGTCCCTAATTTCTTGTTTGATGCCATCCCCAACCTCTCTACTACTGTTTGGTGGTCTGGGGAACAAGGAAATGGCAGACCAATTGAACAAATACTTTGGTTCTATCTTCACTAAGGAAGACATGAATAACCTCCCGGAAATACTGGGGGACCGAGGGTCTCGCTAGAAGGGGGAACTGAGGGAAACACTTATTAGTCAGGAAATGGTGTTAGGGAAATTGAAGGGACTGAAGGCCGATAAATCCCCAGGGCTTGATAGTCTGTATCCCAGAGTACTTATGGAAGTGGCCCTAGAAATAGTAGATGCATTGATGATCATTTTCCTACATTCCACACTCTGGATCAGTTCCTATGAATTGGAGGGTAGCTAATGCAACTCCACTTTTTAAAAAAGAAGGGAGAGAGAAAACAGGGAATTATAGACCGGTTAGCCTGACATCGGTGGGGGGAAAATGCTGGTGTCAATTATTAAAGCTCTAATAGCAGCGCATTTGGAAAGCAGTGACAGGATCAATCCAAGTCAGCATGTATTTATGAAAGGGAAATCATGCTTGACAAATCTTCTAGAGTTTTTTGAGGATGTAACTAGTGGAGTGGATAAGGGAGAACCAGTGGATGTGGTGTATTTGGACTTTCAAAAGGCTTTTGACAAGGTCCCACGCAAGAGATTAGTGTGCAAAATTAAGACACATGGTTTTGGGGGTAATATATTGACGTGGATAGAGAAATGGTTGGCAGACAGGAAGCAAAGAGTAGGAATAAATGGGTCCTTTTCAGAATGGCAGGCAGTGACTAGTGGGGTGCCGCAGGGTTCAGTACTTGGACCCCAGCTATTTACAATATACATTAATGAATTAGATGAAGGAATTGAATGTAATATCTCCAGGTTTGCAACGACACTAAGCTGGGTGGCAGTGCGAGCTGCGAGGAGGATGCTAAGAGGCTGCAGAGTGACTTGGATAGGTTAGCTGAGTGGGCAAATGCATGGCAGATGAAGTATAATGTGGATAAATGTGAGGTTATCCACTTTGGTGGTAAAAACAGAGAGACAGACTATTATCTGAATGGTGACAGATTAGGAAAAGGGGAGGTGCAAAGAGACCTGAGTGTCATGGTACATCAGTCATTGAAGGTTGGCATGCAGGTACAGCAGGCGATTAAGAAAGCAAATGGCATGTTGGCCTTCATAGCAAGGGGATTTGAGTACAGGGGCAGGGAGGTGTTACTACAGTTGTATAGGGCCTTGGTGAGGCCACACCTGGAGTATTGTGGACAGTTTTGGTCTCCTAACTGAGGAAGGACATTCTTGCTATTGAGGGAGTGCAGCGAAGGTTCACCAGACTGATTCCCGGGATGGCGGGACTGACATATCAAGAAAGATTGGATCAACTGGGCTTGTATTCACTGGAGTTCAGAAGAATGAGAGGGGATCTCATAGAAATGTTTAAAATTCTGACGGGTTTAGACAGGTTAGATGCAGGAAGAATGTTCCCAATATTGGGGAAGTCCAGAACCAGGGGTCACAGTCTAAGGATAAGGGGTAAGCCATTTAGGACCGAGATGAGGAGAAACTTCTTCACCCAGAGAGTGGTGAACCTGTGGAATTCTCTACCACAGAAAGTTGTTGAGGCCAATTCACTAAATATATTCAAAAAGGAGTTAGCTGTAGTCCTTATTACTAGGGGGATCAAGGGGTATGGCGAGAAAGCAGGAATGGGGTACTGAAGTTGCATGTTCAGCCATGAATTATTGAATGGTGGTGCAGGCTCGAAGGGCCGAATGGCCTGCTCCTGCACCTATTTTCTATGTTTCTATGTTCCTATGTGACAGATTAGTAAAAGGGGAGGTGCAACGAGACCTGGGTGTCATGGTACATCAGTCATTGAAGGTAGGCATGCAGGGACAGCAGGCAGTAAAGAAAGCAAATGGCATGCTGGCCTTCATAGCGAGGGGATTTGAGTATAGGAACAGGGAGGTCTTACTGCAGTTGTACAGGGCCTTGGTGAGACCACACCTTGAGTATTGTGTGCAGTTTTGGTCTCCTAATCTGAGGAAGGACGTGCTTGCTATTGAGGGAGTGTAGCGAAGGTTCACCAGACTGATTCCTGGGATGGCAGGACTGACATATGAGGAAAGATCGGATCGGCTAGGCTTATACTCACTGGAATTTAGAAGAATGAGAGGGGTCCTCATAGAAACGTATAAAATTCTGACAGGACTGGACAGGTTTGATGCAAGAAGAATGTTCCCGATGTTGGGTAAGTCCAGAACCAGACGACACAGTCTAAGGATAAGGGGTAAGCCATATAGGACCAAGATGAGGAGAAACTTTTTCACCCAGAGAGTTGTGAACCTGTGAAATTCTCTGCCACAGAAAGTTGTTGAGTCAAGTTCGTTGGGCATATTCAAAAGGGTGTTAGATGTGACCCTTACGGCTAAAGGGATCAGGGGGTATGGACAGAAGGCTGGGGTGGGGTACTGAGGTTGAATGATCAGCCATGATCATATTAAATGGCGGTGCAGGCTCAAAGGGCTGAATGGCCTACTCCTGCACCTATTTTCTATGTTTCTATGTTTCTATGACTTGTAAATGGGTATAATTGGGAATGTTGCAAGAGGGATAGAGTATAAAAGCAGAGAAGTCCTGTTACAACTGTACAGGATATTGGTGAGGCTACACCTGGAGTACTGCGTACAGTTTTTAAGGAAGGATATACTTGCATTAGAGGCTGTTCAGAGAAGGTTCACTAGATTGATTCCGGAGATGAGGGCGGTTGACTTATGAAGATAGGTTGAGTAGGTTGGAATTCAGAAGAATGAGAGGTGATCTTATTGAAACTTATAAGATAATGAGGGGGCTCGACAAGGTGGATGCAGAGAGGATATTTCCACTCACAGGGGAAACTAAAACTAGGGGACATAGTCTTAGAGTAAGGGGCCGACCATTTTAAACAGATGAGGATAAATTTCTTCTCTCAGAGGGTTGTAAATCTTTGGAATTCTCTGCCCAGAGAGCTGTGGAGGCTGGGTCATTGAATATATTTAAGGCGGAGATAGACAGATTTTTGAGCGATAAGGGAGTAAAGGGTTATGGGGAGTGGGCGGGGAAGTGGAGCTGAGTTCATGATCAGATCAGCCATGATCTTATTAAACAGCGGAGCAGGCTAGAGGGGACAAATGGTCTACTATTGCTCCTATTTCTTATATTCTTGTTCTTATAATTGGTCTTCTGTGAGCTAGCTGGCACCAAGTTCCAACCTTTCCAATCAATGGGATCAATGAACTGTGTTTTACTGCATTTTAAGCTCGGCTATTCATCTTTGTGATGGCATAACTGTCTGATTCCAGTGACAGGAGGGTCTTCATGGAGGAGATGTACTAGTCTTTAATTGCAAAGCTTTTGTTTGAAATGGACAACCCCCAGAAAATAAAGTGAAGAATTAACAATTTGCTTCAAATTGGCTTGATTTAAGATCCAAGATTTACTCGCTGTCCGAAAGCCCCAATTCCAGAAGACATCAATCCTGGAGTGCACAACACTAGATGTGTATGGATTGAGATAATTGAAAGTGAGGTTAAATAAAGAAGTGTGTGCAAATAAAAGAGAAAATCGAAATCTGCTCTATCTAAATTTACTGTAAAATGTACTACAATTCAGACCATGTAGAAGTAAACAGGAGACTACAGAATTAGGGGAAGAACAAAAATGGAAGAGGAGCAAAGGAAGCTGTTCAAATCAAACACACAGAGGATAAAGTTAGAAAACCAACAACTAAGAAAGTGAAATGACCATTTGGAATATGGTATTTGAAATATGCAATGCTAAAATATTGACAGCAACTGATAGTAGGCAGCTGTTCGGGCTCAATTTTCCCCAATGCCGTTTTTTGGCATATTGCCAGAGTTACGCCCATTTTTCTTGGCCCCAACTATTCCAAAAAAATAAGCAGCAAGTTTCCCCGTTCTATTTTTTGAATTTGGCACCGCGCAGTCTGTCCTGTTGCTTTGGGAGGTGGAGCCTAATGTCTGCGCCGAAAAAACAATGTCCCCCCCTTCTGCGCATGCGCAAAAAAAAGGACGTTTTTGACGTGATTGCTATGGGCGCGCATGCGCAGTACAGCTCCTGGTCTGCATTCGGCCATTCTTAGAATTTTGCTGCAAAGTGGCCCTTTTAGTTTTTTGCCTTGTGTTTCTCTGCCCTCCACTTTTACTCATCTCCTTTCTGTCTTTTGCTTCTGTCTCCATTTTGTTTCCCTTTGTCTCCCTGCATTGGTTCCCACCCCCTGCCATATTAGTTTAACTCCTCCCCAACAGCACTAGCAAACACTCCTCCTAGGACATTGGTTCCAGTCCTGTCTAGGTGCAGACCGTCCGGTTTGTACTGGTCCCACCTCCCCCAGAACTGGTTCCAATGCCCCAGAAATTTGAAACCCTCCCTGCTGCACCACTGTTCAAGCCACGTATTCGTCTGAGCTATCCTGCGATTCCTATTCTGACTAGCATGTGGCACTGTAGCAATCCCGAGATTACTACTTTTGAGGTCCTACTTATTAATTTAGTTCCTAGCTCCTTAAATTCGTCTCATAGGACCTCATCCCGTTTTTTTACCTATATCGTTGGTACCAATGTGCACCACGACAACTGGCTGTTCTCCCTCCCTTTTCAGAATGTCCTGTACCCGCTCTGAGACATCCTTGACCCTCGCACCCGGGAGGCAACATACCATCCTGGAGTCTCGGTTGCGGCCGCAGAAACGCCTATCTATTCCCCTTACAATTGAATCCCCTATCATTATCGCTCTCCCACTCTTTTTCCTGCCCTCCTGTGCAGCAGAGCCAGCCACGGTGCCATGAACCTGGCTGCTGCTGCTCTCCCCTGATGAGTCATCCCCCTCAACAGTACTCAAAGCGGTGTATCTGTTTTGCAGGGGGATAACCGCAGGGGACCCCTGCACTACCTTCCTTGCACTGCTCTTCCTGTTGGTCTTCCATTCCCTATCTGGCTGTGGACCCTTTACCTGCGGTAAGATCAACGCACTAAATGTGTTATTTATGTCATTCTCAGAATCGTGGATGCTCCAGAGTGAATCCACCCTCAGCTCCAATTCTGCAACGCGGTCCGTCAGGAGCTGGAGGCAGATACACTTTCCACACACGTAGTCATCAGGGACACCGGAAGTGTCCCTGAGTTCCCACATAGTACAGGAGGAGCATAACACGTGTCCGAGCTCTCCTGCCATGACTTAACCCTTAGATTAACTTAAATTGGCAACAACAGTGTTAAATGTTACTCACTGATCTAGAAGAAGGAAAAGAAAAAACTACTTCCCAATCACCAGCCAATCACTTACCCCCCTTGGCTGTGACGGCACCTTTCTATTTCTTTCTACTTCTTTTTTGCCTTCTCCCTGTAGCTGTACAAGCACGCCTCCTCCTCGACACTGCCCGAACTCCTGCACTCGCGGCCTTTTGTAGGCCACCACGCACCCCGGACTGTCGCCTCCTCCTCGACACTGCCCGAACTCCTGCACTCGCGGCCTTTTGTAGGCCACCACGCACCCCGGACTGTCGCCTCTCACTGACGCTGCCCGAACTCCTGCACTCGCGGCCTTTTGTAGGCCTCCACGCACCCCGGACTGTCGCCTCTCACTGACGCTGCCCGACTCCTGCACTCACGGCCTTTTGTAGGCCACCACGCACCCCCGAACTGTCGCCTCTCGCCGACACTGCCCGACTCCTTGTCTCGCGGCCTTTTGTAGGCCTCCACGCACCCCGAACTGTCGCCTCTCACTGACGCTGCCCGACTCCTTGTCTCGCGGCCTTTTGTAGGCCTCCACGCACCCCGGACTGTCGCCTCTCACTGACGCTGCCCGACTCCTGCACTCTCGGCCTTTTGTAGGCCACCACGCACCCCGGACTGTCGCCTCTCGCCGACACTGCCCGACTCCTTGTCTCGTGGCCTTTTGTAGGCCACTACGCACCCCGGACTGTCGCCTCTCGCCGGCTGTGCTGGCTAGCCATGCTTCGATTTATTCTGATGTCTCCGTCTGCTACCCTTCAGTTGATGCAATGTGCTATCATTCATCGTGATCCTTCAAATCAGCCTGCTGCCTGCGCTGTGAGAGCCGACTCATGCCACCCTGCCCCCTCCTCTGCTGCTAACCATTTGACTGTTCTGTTATATTTTGCAGAACTTGAGGCAGAAGATTCAGAGGCGGACAGCCTGAAGAGGCGAACATCTTCCAATCCCACCTTCCAGACCAAGAACATGGCGGTGAGGGGGAGGGGGAGGGGGAGGTGATGGATGAAGTCCCCACTGTTGTACTCACTTTGGAGGAGGTGCAAGTGCCACCCATTGAGGTGCCAGCCCCTTCCCTGACTAGTGGTTTGAGTGTTGGTGGGACATTCCATGGTTTCCCACAGCCTGAGACTGGGGATTCCAGTGGGGTGCAGCGAGGCACACCCAGGGCCCCACCGTCTGAGGCACCGGTCTCAGTGAGGTGCAGCGAGGCACACCCAGGGCCCCACCGTCTGAGGCTGGGGATTCCAGTGGGGTGCAGCGAGGCACACCTAGGGCCCCACCGTCTGAGGCTGGGGATTCCAGTGGGGTGCAGCGAGGCACACCCAGGGCCCCACCGTCCGAGGCACCGGTCTCAGTGAGGTGCAGTGAGGCACACCCAGGGCCCCACCGTCTGAGGCTGCGGGTCTCAGTAGGTGCAGCGAGGCACACCCAGGGCCCCACCGTCTGAGGCTGCAGGTCCCAGTAGGTGCAGCGAGGCACAGCCAGGGTGAGGAGGGGAAGGAGAGCTTGACACTGCTCTCCTGAGGTGCAGGATCTAACAGATGTGGTTCAGATGATGGCAATGAGTGCGGAGAGCATTGACCTTACCCGATCACTCCTGGACACCATTAGTGAGGTGCGTGATGAGGTATCGGGACTGTTGGGAGAAGTAACAACACTCTCACGAGAAATGGGAACACTGTCTGGGAACATGAGGGAGGGAATGTCTCAGGCAGCAGATACAATGTCGGTGCACATAAGGGAGGGAATTTCACAGATAGCTGATGCTCTAACAATGAACATGAGGGAGGGAATGTTTCAGGTAGTTGAAACACTCGGTGAACATGAGGCAGGTAGTTGACACACTTTTGCTCAACATGAGCGAGGACATGTCACACATAGCGGAGACACTGTCAGCGAACATGAGGGAGGGAATGTTGCAGGTAGTTGACACACTGTCACAGCACATGAGGGAGGGAATGTCAGAGTTAGCTGCCGCAATTAGGGAACGCGTCCAGACCCTGTGCCCATTGACAGAATCAACTGCCACTCCCACTCCAATCCCCAGACCAGCCTCTGAATAGACCCAAGCCGGGACTTCCACATTACCGCCTGCCCTCCCCATCAAGAAGTGCGCATTACCCGAGTTGTTCAAAAGAATAAGCTTGGTACCAACCCGAGAAAATCTGTGCCACCGCCTGCGGGCAGGGTTGGAGTCAACAAGACCAAGCGCAGTGGGTGGTCTTAGAATAAGGTGGAGGAGAGATGGGTGCAGCCTTTCATTGCTGCTGCTGTTGTTGTTATTATTATTGTTGTTACTGTTGTAACTGTTCTCAAATTAAAAGTTTTTTGTAAGTTATGTAAATTTACAAGTTTAAAAGTTTGTAAATGATTTTAAAGTTTTTTAATTATCTTAGAGTTTGTAAGTGATCTTTAAATGATTTGGTGGTCATTACAGAAACATGGTTGCAAGGTGGCCAAGACTGGCAATTAAACTTACAGGGGTATCTGACGATGCAGAAAGATAGGCAAGAAGGGAAAGGAGGAGGGGTAGCTCTGTTAATAAAGGATGATATCAGGGCAGTTGTGAGGGATGATATTGGCTCCAATGAACAAAATGTTGAATCATTGTGGGTGGAGATTAGAGATAGTAAGGGGAAAAAGTCACTGGTCGGCGTAGTTTATAGGCCCCCAAATAATAACTTCATGGTGGGGCGGGTAATAATCAAGGGAATAATGGAGGCATGTGAAAAAGGAACGGCAGTAGTTATGGGGGATTTTAACCTACATATCGATTGGTCAAATCAAATCGCAGGGGGTAGCCTGGAGGAGGAATTCATAGAATGCATATGGGATTGTTTCTTAGAACAGTACGTAACAGAGCCTACAAGGGAGCAAGCCATTTTGGATCTGGTCCTGTGTAACGAGACAGGAAAAATAAACGATCTCCTCGTAAAAGATCCTCTCGGAATGAGTGATTACAATATCGTTGAATTTGTAATACAGATTGAGGATGAGGAAGTTGTGTCAGAAATGAGCGTACTATGCTTAAACAAAGGGGACTACAGTGGGATAAGGGCAGAGTTGGCTAAAGTAGACTGGAAACAAGGACTAAACGGTGGCACAATTGAGGAACAGTGGAGGACTTTTAAGGAGCTCTTTCATAATGCGCAACAAAAATATATTCCAGTGAAAAAGAAGGGCAGCAAGAGAAGAGATAACCAGCCGTGGATAACCAAGGAAATAAAGGAAAGTATCAAATCAAAGACCAATGCGTATAAGGTGGCCAAGGTTAGTGGGAAACTAGAGGATTGGGAAAATTTTAAGCAACAGCAAAGAATGACTAAAAAAGCAATAAAGAAAGGGAAGATAGATTACGAAGGTAAACTTGCGCAAAACATAAAAACAGATAGTAAAAGCTTTTACAGATATATAAAATGGAAAAGAGTGACTAAAGTAAATGTTGGTCCCTTAGAAGATGAAAAGGGGGATTCAATAATGGGAAATGTGGAAATGGCTGAGACCTTAAACAATTATTTTGCTTCCGTCTTCACAGTGGAAGACACAAAAACCATGCCAAGAATTGCTGGTCATAGGAACGTGGGAAGGGAATACCTTGAGATGATCACTATCACTAGGGAGGTAGTGCTGGACAGGCTAATGGGACTGAAGGTAGACAAAGTCCCCTGGTCCTGATGAAATGCATCCCAGGGTATTAAAAGAGATGGCGGAAGTTATAGCAGATGCATTTGTTATAATCTACCAAAATTCTCTGGACTCTGGGGAGGTACCAGCGGATTGGAGAGCAGCTAATGTAATGCCTCTGTTTAAAAAAAGGGGCAGGCAAAAGGCAGGTAACTATAGGCCGGTTAGTTTAACATCGGTAGTGGGGAAAATGCTTGAAACTATCATTAAGGAAGAAATAGCGGGACATCTGGATAGGAATATTGCAATCGAGCAGACGCAGCATGGATTCATGAAAGGGAAATCATGTTTAACTAACTTACTGGAATTCTTTGAGGATATAACGAGCATGGTGGATAGAGGTGTACCGATGGATGTGGTGTATTTAGATTTCCAAAAGGCATTCGATAAGGTGCCACACAAAAGGTTACAGCTGAAGATAAAGGTACGCGGAGTCAGAGGAAATGTATTAGCATGGATAGAGAATTGGCTGGCGAACAGAAAGCAGAGAGTCGGGATAAATGGGTCCTTTTCCAGTTGGAAATCAGTGGTTAGTGGTGTGCCACAGGGATCAGTACTGGGACCACAACTGTTTACAATATACATAGATGACCTGGAAGAGGGGACAGAGTGTAGTGCAGCAAAATTTGCAGATGACACTAAGATTAGTGGGAAAGCGGGTTGTGTAGAGGACTCAGACAGGCTGCAAGGAGATTTGGATAGGTTAAGCGAATGGGCTAAGGTTTGGCAGATGGAATACAATGTCGGAAAGTGTGAGGTCATCCACCTTGGGGAAAAAAAACAGTAAAAGGGAATATTATTTGAATGGGGAGAAATTACAACATGTTGTGGTGCAGAGGGACCTGGGGGTCCTTGTGCATGAATCCCAAAAGGTTAGTTTGCAGGTGAAGCAGGTAATCAGGAAGGCAAATGGAATGTTGGCCTTCATTGCGAAAGGGATGGAGTACAAAAGCAGGGAGGTCCTGCTGCAATTGTATAAGGTATTGGTAAGGCTGCACCTGGAGTACTGCGTGCAGTTTTGGTCACCTTACTTAAGGAAGGATATACTAGCTTTGGAAGGGGTACAGAGACGATTCACTAGGCTGATTCCAGAAATGAGGGGGTTACCTTATGATGATAGATTGAGTAGACTGGGTCTTTACTCCTTGGAGTTCAGCAGGATGAGGGGTGATCTTATAGAAACATTTAAAATCATGAAAGGGATAGACAAGATAGAGGCAGAGAGGTTGTTTCCATTGGTAGGGGAGACTAGAACTAGGGGGCACAGCCTCAAAATACGGAGGAGCCAATTTAAAACCGAGTTGAGAAAGAATTTCATCTCCCAGAGGGTTGTGAATCTGTGGAATTCTCTGCCCAAGGAAGCAGTTGAGGCTGGCTCATTGAATGTTTTCAAGTCAAAGATAGATAGATTTTTAAGCAATAAGGGAATTAAGGGTTATGGGGAGAGGGCGGGTAAGTGGAGCTGAGTCCACGACCAGATCAGCCATGATCTTATTGAATGGTGGAGCAGGCTCGAGGGGCTAGATGGCCTACTCCTGTTCCTTATTTTTATGTTCTTATGTTCTTATGTTCTTAAGTCTTTAAGTGATCTTGGAGTTTGTAAGTGATGTTAAAGTTTGTAAGTGATCTTAACTGAAAACTTTAAATTTTGATACAAGAATATTTTTATTAAAGTTAAGTTAAGTACAAACAAATGTTTGTTAAACTTTTGAATAAAATGTATTTTACATTATAACTGAATCATTTACATTATTTGTTCCATTATTAACACAACTTTTTGAAATAAACAAGAATCATTTGTTCCATTAACATAACACAATATTACGGAACAGGTCCAAACAGTAAACACGGTCCATTTGAAATAGTTGCCACTGAGCCTTCAGGCAGCAAAGCGATCACGGATGAGCTGCTGGCACAAGGCTCGAGCAATCGTTAAAGGGGCATGACAGCCCGCCCTCCTCCGCCGTCGTGCTCCAGGTTCAGGTACTTGCATGGCTTCCTCACCCTCATCCTCGTTCTCTTCCTTCTCATCATCTGCATCTTCCTCCTCATCATCAGCCACTCTCACCTCAGGTGGGTCTTCTACTACCAGCTGCTGCTGCCTCATGATGGCTAAGTTATGCAGCATGCAGCACACAACAGTGAACTGACCGACCATCTCAGGGGAGTATTGCAAGGAGCCTCCGGAATGGTCCAGGCATCGGAAACGCTGTATCAAGATGCCAATGGTCTTTTCTATTTTGTTGCGCGCCGCAATGTGTGGCATGTTGTATTCCCGGTCAGCTTCCGTCCGGATTACACGTAGGGATGTCATGAGCCAGGTGGCGAGGCTGTACCATTTGTCTCCCAGTAGCCAGCTCTGCCCTTCTGGTTGCTGCTGAAACATAGCAAATATAGGGCACTCATGTAGGATGAATGTATCATGGGTGCTCCCAGGGTATCTTGCATAACTGACAAGATGTGATGCATGTCGTCACACACAAGTTGCACATTAACGGAGTGGAAGCCTTTTCTGTTCCTGTACATCTCGGAATCCTCCAAAGGTGCTCGCAAGGCGATGTGGGTACAATCAATGCACCTTTGGCAAGCCAGCAATCCTGGAGAAGCCCAAAGCCCTTTCATGGGGAACTTTATGTAGTAATTTCTCCAGGCATATCGTGCATCAGTCTCCTGCTGAATGCAGATATGTGTTGCATGTTGAGAAATGATGCCCACATCTCCAGTTGTAGCTTGAAACGATCCGGAGGCATAGAATGAAAGTATAGCTGTAACCTTCACTTCAACTGATAAAGCAGTCCTCCTGACACTTCTAGGTTACAGTTCTGTTCCTACTAACTCACAGATCCCAGTTACAACTTCTTTGCGGAAATGCAGCCTTCTGACACAGTCTGCATCACTCAGGTGCAGGTATGAACGCCTGTCACAATATACCTGATGTGGGTAAGGCAACCTGCCCATCATCCTATGTGCTCTGAGGTTCCTCATGTGATGACGTCGAATCAATTGTCTCCAGCTTGACAGATTGGAAAAGCCGGTTTTCAGCGCATGCACTTTGTGCGCTGAAAACCGGCTTTTCCGATATCTTCCCGGGTCCGTAGAAACTTCATACGGACCCGGGACATCGGAAATTCTGGGCCAATACTTCTAACAAATACATTTTTCAATAAAGCACAAGTTGGAGTGATTATATACATCAGTATATGACACATTCTTTGTGTCAGATACATGCTATTTCAATTAGCAGATAACACTATAAACAATCAAACCCATCACCTCTGTGCTCACTGACCTACACGGGCTCCCAGTCCGGCAGCAACTCAATTTTATAATTATCATCCTTGTTTTCAAATCTCTCCATAGCCTCGCCCCTCCCTACCTCCGTAACCTCCTCCAGCCCGACAACACTCTGAGATCTCTGCGCTCTTCCAATCTTGATCTCCTACGCTCCACCATTGCCTGCTGTGCCTTTGGCTACCCAAACCCTAAGCTCTGGAATTCCCTTCCTAAATCGCTTGGCCTCTCTACCTCTCTCTCCTCCTTTAAGATGCTCCTTAAAACCTACCTCTTTGACCAAGCATGTTCTAACATGCCCTTATGCCAAATTTTGTTTGATAACACTCCTGTGAAGTGCCTTGGGACGTTTTACTGCGTTAAAGGCGCTATATAAATGCAAGTTGTTGTAAGTGCACATCCACCCAATCCCTCTCTCTCTATCTACATTATCACATCCCCATCTTACTAGCCACCCCTCACACTCATCCTCATCCTAATGCAATCATACCAACTAACAACACACAAGGAGGCCACTTGGCATTGCCATCTCACTCCATCATAGTCTCCCTCTGAAGATCTAACTCATCCATTGCTTATACTCATCCCATCACTCTCACTCAACCTTCTGTTCTTTGCCCCCTTGCAGGAAAAGAAAGTGCACAATAAAACGGAGAGGGAGGGAACTGGAGGTGATCCTCCATCATTTGCCACCCTTACAACAGCAGAGGAGGCTACGTTAGAAGTATCGGGAGTGGCTGAGCAGCTGGAGATGGAGGATGGAGAGAGGGGGCATCTCAGCAACCTAGTGACAAAATTACATATCATACAGTTACATATCATACATCAGTCACTCATATGGGGAATGATGTCATCAGCCACTGAATGTTCATCATGCACATAATGGTTTGTGTACCTATTCTTCATATGGCATATCTAACTCATCTCTTTACCATCCCACTGGTCCATCAAAAGCCCCCCCCCCCCCCCCGCCCTGCAAACTGTTCAGGAGGAAGAGGAAGACGACTCCTCAGAGGAACCTCCAACCTCTGAGGGCGCAGCATCACCAGACATAAGCGTACCCAGCACTAATGCAGAGACGCAAACCTCGGTGGGTGCCACGTGAGACAGAGTAGTGTTGTCACCTGGTCTGTCACAAGTCACAAGTGAGCAAGAGCGGATGGTGGAGGCAGGGACAGCAGTGGGGACTCTTCACCAGATGCAGACTCTGAGCCTCGGGGGGCCAGCCAGAAAGAAGATGATCCTGGAGATGCAGGAGGAAGTGCAGGGGCTCTGACAGCTTTTGCGACTGCGATGTGTGCAAATGTACAGAGAATGAAGTCCATCTCCAAAATGAGCACCATAATGTCGCAGGCGATGGCGACTGCAGACTCTTCCGTGGATAGGAAGGGCACCTGCATGGAGCAGCGAATACTCAACTCATAGGAGCACATGGTCTCTATGGAGAATAGATGGCAGAGGTTCTTAGACCTCCTGTCTGGGAGGGATGTCAGCAGAGACATTGGTCCTCATGGCCCCACTGCTGTGTAGCAAAGTACTCTCCAGCTCTTTGCTCGCAAGGAAGTGCAGGTGGCCCATGAGAGGGATGATGGGGAGAGGAGACATGGAAGTGGGGGCACCTCTCCAAGTGCTCACACTTCTCCCCTGTTGTGTATCTGTAAAGCATGCACTCCCATGTTCCCCTGAAGTCCCAAGGGATCCCAGCATCCCTTGGGAACACTGTATATAAGCAGGCCCTTAAGGCCTGTTACTCACTCTGGAGTGTCTTATTAAAGACTGAGGTCACTGTTACTTTAACCTCCCTGTGTGCACTCTCATCTGTTTTAGGAACACAATAACTGGCGACGAGTATACGAATCCAACGCAAAGATGCAGCAAACTGTGGGCATCCTGGAGAAGTTCTCGGAGGACTGGGAAGCCAATGTCGAATGGCTAGACCAGTACTTTGTAGCCAACGAGCTGGACGGAGAAGGAAGCACTGCAAAAAGGAGAGCGATCCTCCTCACAGTCTGCGGGGCACCGACCTACAGCCTCATGAAGAATCTTCTGGTTCCGGTGAAACCCACAGATAAGTCGTATGAGGAGCTGTGTACACTGGTTCGGGAGCATCTTAACCCGAGGGAGAGCGTGCTGATGGTGAGGTATCGGTTCTACACGTGCCAGCGATCTGAAGGTCAGGAAGTGCTGAGCTGAGGCGACTTGCAGGACAATGTGAGTTTGATGGCTACCTGGAGCAAATGCTCAGAAACTTTTTTGTACTGGGCATTGGCCACGAGACCATCCTATGAAAACTTTTGACTGTAGAGACACCGACCCTCAGTAAGACCATTGCGATAACACAGGCGTTTATGTCCACCAGTGATAACACCAAACAAATCTCTCAGCACAAAAGTGCTAGCAATGTTCATAAATTAACTGGAACTGTGTTTGCGAGCAGAAAGTTACAGGGCAGAACCCACGAGTCTGCAACTGCCAGTAGGCCTCAGGTGACCCAGATGATTCACAGTCCCAACAAAGGATGAATGCAAGGCAATTCACACCTTGTTGGTGTGGTGGAGGCTTCCATTCAGCATATTCATGCCGCTTCAAAGGGTATGTTTGCAAGAGCTGTGGAACAATGGGGCACCTCCAACGAGCTTGCAAATGAGCTGCAAGCTCTGCAAAACCTGCTAACCACTACGTGGCAGAGGAAGATCAAAGCAATTTCGAGTCTCAGAGAGAGGAGGCAGATGCTGAAGTACACGGGGTGCACACATTTTCGACGAAATATCCACCTATAATGCTAAACGTAAAATTGAATGGCTTACCCATAGCCATGGAACTGGGCACTGGTGCTCGCCAATCCATCATGAGTAAAAAGATGTTTGAGAGACTGTGGTGCAACAAGGCATTCCAGACCAGCCCTGAGCCCCATCCACACAAAACTGAGAACGTTCACCAAAGAGCTGGGCAGCGCCATGGTCAAGGTCACCTACGAGGGCACGGTACACAAAATGCCACTCTGGATTGTCCCGGCCTGGAAGGAGCTGACTGGGCAAAATCCGCTGGAACTGGGATGACATCCGAGCGCTATCACATGTCGATGAGGCCTCATGTACCCAGGTTCGTAACAAATTTCCTTCCCTTTTTGAGCCAGGCATTGGAAACTTTTCCGGGGCGAAGGTGTGGATCCACTTGGTCCCAGAGGCACGACGTATTCACCTCAAGGCGCGAGCGGTACCTCACATGATGAGGGAGAGACTGGAAATCGAGCAGGACAGGCTGCAACGCGAGGGCATCATCTCCCCAGTGGAATTCAACGAGTGGGTCAGCCCAATTGTTCCAGTACTCAAAAGTAATGGCACAGCCAGGATTTGCGGCGATTATAAAGTAACTATTAATCGTTTCTCGCTACAGGACCAATACCCGCTACCTAAGGCAGACAACCTATTTGCGACGCTGGCAGAGACAAGACGTTCACCAAGCTCGACCTGACTTTGGCCTACATGACGTAGGAGCTGGAGGAGTCTTCGACGGGCATCACCTGCATCAACACGCACAAGGGACTGTTCATCTACAACAGATGCTCGTTTGGAATTCGGACGGCTGCAGCGATCTTCCAGAGAAACATGGAGAGACTACTCAAGGTACCACACACGATGGTCTTTCAGGATGACATATTGGTCACGGGTCGGGACATCGCCGAGCACCTACAAAACCTGGAGGAGGTCCTCCAGCAACTGGATTGCGTAGGGCTGTGGCTGAAGAGGTCGAAATGCATCTTCATGGCAACAGAAGTGGAGTTTTTGGGGAGAAAGATTGCGGTGGACGACATTCGGCCCACAGATGCCAAAACAGAGGCTATCAGGAACGCGCCCAGGCCACAGAACGTCACGGAGCTGCGGTCGTTCGTGGGACTCCTCAACTATTTTGGTAACTTCCTACCGGGGTTAAGCACTCTTTTAGAGCCCCTACATGTGTTATTGCGCAAAGGTGAGAACTGGGTATGAGGAAAAAAACAAGTAATTGCTTTTGAGAAAGCCAGAAACATTTTATGCTCCAACAAGCTGCTTGTATTGCATAACCCGTGTAAAAGACTTGTGCTAGCATGTGACGCATCGTCATACGGAGTCAGGTGTGTATTACAACAAGCTAACTTTGCGGGGAAGTTGAAACCTGTCGCCTGTGCATCCAGGAGCTTGTCTAAGACTGAGAGGGCCTACAGCATGATTGAGAAAGAGGCATTAGTGTGTGTGTTCGGGGTAAAGAAAATGCATCAGTACCTGTTTGGCCTCAAATTTGAGCTGGAAACCGATCACAAGCCCCTCACATCCCTGTTTGCTGAAAACAAGGGGATAAATACTAATGCCTCAGCCCACATACAAAGGTGGGCACTCGCGCTATCAGCGTATAACTATACCATCCACCACAGGCCAGACACTGAGAACTGTGCAGATGCTCTCAGTCGGCTACCATTGCCCACCACAGGGGTGGAAATGGTGCAGCCTGCAAACTTGTTGATGGTAGTGCAGTCCGCAGACTTGTTGATGGTTATGGAAGCGTTTGAAAATGATAAATCACCTGTCACGGCCCGCCAGATTAGGACTTGGACTAGCCAAGATCCTCTGCTGTCCCTAGTAAAAAACTATGTACTGCATGGGAGCTGGGCCAGCATTCCCATTGAAATGCAAGAGCCAATCAAACCGTTCCAGCGGCGAAAGGACGAGCTGTCCATTCAGGCAGAACACCTGTTGTGGAGTAACCGCGTTGTGCTACCAAAAAAGGGTTCATCTCGGATCTCCACAGCACACACTCGGGTATAGTAATGATGAAAGCGATAGCCAGATTCCACGTGTGGTGGCCCGGTATCGACTCTGACTTACAGTCCTGTGTGCGGCAATGCAGCGTATGTGCTCAGTTGAGCAATGCGCCCAGAGAGGCATCACTAAGTTTGTGGTCCTGGCCCTCCAGACCATGGTCGAAGATCCATGTCGATTATGTGGTAAAATGTTCCTGGTGGTGGTGGATGCTTTTTCAAAATGGATTGAATGTGAAATAATGTCAGGAAGCACCATCACCGCCACCATTGAAAGCCTGAGGGCCATGTTTGCCACCCACGGCCTGCCTGACATACTGGTCAGTGACAACGGGCCATGTTTCACCAGTGCCGAATTTAAAGAATTCATGACCCGCAATGGGATCAAACATGACACCTTGGCCCCGTTTAAACCAGCCTCCAATGGGCAGGCAGAGCGGGCAGTACAAACAATCAAACAGAGCCTTAAACGAGTCACAGAAGGTTCACTCCAAACCCGCCTGTCCCGAGTACTGCTCAGCTACCGCACGAGACCCCACTCGCTCACAGGGGTGCCCCCGGCTGAGCTACTCATGAAAAGGACACTTAAAACCAGACTCTCGCTGGTTCACCCCAACCTGCATGATCAGGTAGAGAACAGGCGGCAGCAACAAAATGTAAACGATGGTCGCGCCACCGTGTGAAGGGAAATTGATCTGAATGACCCAGTGTATGTGCTAAACTATGCACATGGTCCCAAGTGGATCGCGGGCACGGTGATAGCTAAAGAAGGGAATAGGGTGTTTGTGGTCAAACTAGACAATGGACAAATTTGCAGAAAGCACCTGGACCAAATGAGGCTGCTGTTCACAGACTGCCCTGAACAACCCACAGCAGACACCACCTTTTTCGAGCCCACAACACACACCCAAAGGATCAACGACACCACGCCGGACCAGGAAATTGAACCCATCACACCCAACAGCCCAGCAAGGCCAGGCTCACCTAGCAGCCCTGCAGGGCCAACAACACGCCAGCCCAGCGAGGGCACAGCCAACACACCAGAACAGACATTTGTACCGAGGCGGTCCACCAGGGAAAGAAAGGCTCCCGACCGCCTCACCTTGTAAATAGTTTTCACTTTGGCTTTGAGGGTGGGGGGGACACACTAATGTTGTGTATCTATAAAGCATGCACTCCCATGTTCTGCCACCAGGGAGCGCATCCCCTGAAGTCCCAAGGGATCCCAGCATCCCTTGGGAGCACTGTATATAAGCCGGCCCCTAAGGCCTGTTCCTTACTCTGGAGTGTCTTATTAAAGACTGAGGTCACTGTTACTTTAACCTCCCTATGTGCAGCCTCATCTCTGTTAGGAACACAGTATGCCCCCTTGCCACACCTCAGTCACAGTCCTAGATGCCTCCCCAGACAGCGATGGCCAAGTCTGCCTTTGCCCAGTTACAGGAGGAGCAGTCTCTGGCAGGACCAACCCAGAGGATGTCCGCCAAGAGTTTAAGCAGTCGCAGTAAGGAAGGGAAGTGCCTCTACCTCTGCTGAAGCCACAGGGTTAGTATCTTGTAGAAGCACTCATAAGAGAAAGATGACGCACAAGTAGATTCACAAGGGTTACCACATGGCTGCTTCATTCAATGTTAATGTCAAGTTTCCGCTAATGTGATATCAACCATAAAAATCTTTATTTTCACCACTTTCCAGTCTGTCAGGGCATCTGAATCGCATTTTGAGCATGCGTATTGTCTTCTCTATGACACATCTGGTAGAAATGTGGCTTTCCTTATATCTCTCCTGGGCTCAGTACTTGGCCTCCTCAAGGGTGTCATGAGCCCGACTTCAGTGGATAGCCCTGGTCTCCAAGCATGCAGCCAGTAGGTCTGTTTGGAGGTGTGAACAGCCGAGGGAGGCTGAACTGGCGAAGGATGAATGAGTCATGGCAGCTGCCAGGCAATTCGGTGCACACATGCATGATGATCTTCCTGTGGTTGTAGACCAGCTGCACATTAAGCGAGTGGAAGCCCTTGTGGTTGACAAAAGCTCCGGTTATGATGGGGTGCCCTGATGGACACTTGCGTGCAGTCGATGACACCCTGCACCCGTGGGAAGACAGCCAGAGTGGCAAAGTTGAGTACCCGCTAAGTAACACTGGCTTCATCCGTGGCAAAGTGGATATAATTGGCTGACTTGTCGAAGAGGGCATCAGTGACCTGTGTGATGCATCTGCGGGTGGCCGACTGCGAGATGCTGCAAATGTCTGCTGCAGATCCCTGGAAGGAGTCTGAGGCAAAAGGGTTGAGGGAAATGGTGACTTTGACAGCCACTGGTATGGCGACTCCACCAGATTCTCTGGGCTTCAGATCTTGGTCCAGCAATCTGCAAATGTCTGCGATGTCCTGGCGCGATTGCCTGACTCTCCTTTGGCACTGCTGCTCAGTCATGTTGAGGAAGCTCATCCTCTGCCTGTATACCCTGTGTTGGGGATATTGCCTCCGGCATGGTGCAGCCCTGCGCTGATGCTCTCTGTCCTGTGCAGCATCAGGTGGTTGAGGAGAAGGTTGATGGTGTTGTTGTTCCTGCTGCTGGTGTGCCTGCTGCTGTTGGTGTTGGGGCTGATTATGGCCAAATTCTGAGGACCAAGGTGAGATAGTATAAATGGCAGCCATGCTGATGGAATAGATGGCAGATCAGGTAGAGATGTGAGAAGCAATCTGTCAATGGAGTGATAGGGTCTACCAATGAGGTGACACTGGATGGAAACATTGCTTGAAAGACTTGCAACTTGTAGAAAGCTAAACCTGTACTGGGGATGCAGTCAGCAACAGCTTCTGCCTGAGGAAAGTGATCAGCTATGAGGTCTGAGCTTTTATAGTACATTTCATGCTGGCATCTAATCAGCTGGAGCAATGGCCACTCAACTCCCGCCTCGGGCTGGCAGACATGGTTCCCGAGCTGCACGAATCCTATGGGCAGCAATGAAAATTTGAAAGGCAGACTAAAAGAGGCGCTTATGGGCCTGACAACAAGCTGATAATGATTTGATTTAGGTGCCCCCCCCCCCCCCCCTCCGACAGTCGGGTCGCTGCCACACGAGCAAACGTGCCAGAGGGAAAGGCGCGTGAGGGGTGGGATGACGGCGGGTTCCCGACTCGTGACAACTTATTTCAAATGTTCCACCCGACCCGCCTCCCATCGCGCCCGCTCGGACCCCAGAAAATTCCAGCCCTAATATCATCCATTACTTTGAGTGACATGTAGCCAAACAACATAAACCCAAAGCCCTTGGGTGGGGAAACAATTACCGAAAAGAAGCAACCACAGCATCTCTTATTTTAAATGTTTTCCTCTAGCAGGAGGAATGTTTGAGAATTCAAGCACAATTGGTGTTTTCTACAAACATTGATGTCATCCTGTGGAGAAGATGAGTCCATATAGTCATGCCTGGTAACATCTCAACTTCAAAATGAGTGGGGTGGGCCAGAGTAACTGGAGACTCAAAGGAACAAACCATTTATTCTTTGTAGTATTGCAGCAATTAAAATACCAGCACACAGAAAACCCTGTTGTTATCACTTCAAATACTGACATTTATAATTTCCCCATTTTGGTGCCAGGGATTGATGATATAAAATTCAGATATGTTTCATACTGGTACCTGAAGAAATCACCGTGCATTTTTAAATGCCTTTCGGGTAAAAATGTCTGCCAGCAGAAGTGTTCCCCTGGGAATTGGGTAATCAAGGACAAAAAAAATGAGTTAAGGAGCTTGTCTTCCTCGAGCACAGTAAGCGTGGAAGCTCTTTTGACAGCCAAATTTTTATGCAAATTAAGGCATAATGAGGCTGTTCATGATTTCCTTTTTTTTTCCACTTCATTCCTTCTTGTCCTTTTAAAATGGGTGTTAAAGACCAGAAAGGTTATCACCCCTTAAGGTATTTCTTAATGGTACACTGTCAATTTTTTACCCCACTGTTTCAGTTCAAGTAGCCCCGATCTTAACCTAGCCCACACGGCAGGAGCGGGGCGGGTTCGGGGTTGGACACCTGTTTTACTCCCCACTTGATTTAATTCTCCATTGACTTCAACAGAAAGTCAAAGCCGATGGGACGTAATGCAAGCATCTGACCCGGACCCATAAAATTAGGGCTGTGAGGTTTGTTTTCAATGGTCCCCTTGTGGATTTTAACCAAGAAGACAAAGAAGGCATGCCAGGGAAATCAGATGGTACCAGAGCCATTTCTACAGGCCTAGCCCCAGGCACAACTACCTAGTACCTCTTTTGCAACAATACCATCAGCATTGGTGGTCATTCGAAATGAGGATGACTTGCTTCCACGCCAAAAAAGGATTGAGTTCACAGGTGTTTCAATGAAGGACCCGAACTACATCCTCAAGGGTGTAAGGCTGCAACAATACAACCACCAACTCACTGGTGAGCAATAACATTGGAGATACCCTAGTTTAGCAGTACTTTTTGAAGGGAATTTTTAAAAATGAGTGGAATTATTGGGCTAGTAGCTACACTTTTTTTGCATGCTTAACGCCCACTTAACGTCTATTTTACCACTGAAATGACATATAACGCCCATATATCGCACATTTTGGCAAACAATGGAAACTGACGGACATTTTTCGGAAACTTATCGCCGAGCGTTACTTTCCCCATGCGCTTAACGGCGAGAAAAAATATTACCGCCTGCCCACTTTTTTGGGCGGAATCAGCAGAATGGGCGAATTCAACGGCCATAATATCGCCCAGTATTACTTTCCGCACGGATTTAACGCCGAGATTCAATATTAATGGCCGGCCACTTTTTTTTGTCGTAAAGAGCATATTTACCGAAACTAGCGGCCATGAGATCGCCCAGCGTCAATTTCACCACCTTGCACACATATCACCCACAATATCGCTCGCCCAAAAAAACGCCCAGAAAAAGTGGAACTAACCGGAACTAATCATAGCGTTATGAATGCTATGTTCTAGATCACATATTGTGGATCTCATGTCACGTCCTTTAAAAGGCTGCGATGCTTCAACCTCGGCGGAGTTCGGATGTACTCTGCAGGTCGTTGGAGTTGATGTGAACATCTGTAAAAACATCTTAACCATACTGTGACCAATTGGAATTGAAGAGGTGTCTTTGTCGGGACATTCCTTGTTTGTGACCAATCGGTGGAAAACAGAGAGCGACTGCAATGGTGCCTGTCCTTTCTCACCCTCTCTTGATGACCAAATCCATGCAGCAGACTCAACATCACCGAAAGAATGCTCCACTACATTATGTGCCCAATGTAAGACGTGACAGACTGATGGGAGGACCAGATGTTACACCCCCCACAAGTACAAGGAGAAGCATTCTTACCTCGACTTGCCCGACACCAGCTAAGAACATAAGAACATAAGAACATAAGAATTAGGAACAGGAGTAGGCCATCTAGCCCCTCGAGCCTGCTCCGCCATTCAATAAGATCATGGCTGATCTGGTCGTGGACTCAGCTCCACTTACCCGCCCTCTCCCCGTAACCCTTAATTCCCTTATTGCTTAAAAATCTATCTATCTTTGACTTGAATACATTCAATGAGCCAGCCTCAACTACTTCCTTGGGCAGAGAATTCCACAGATTCACAACCCTCTGGGAGAAGAAATTCTTTCTCAACTCGGTTTTAAATCGGCTCCTCCGTATTTTGAGGCTGTGCCCCCTAGTTCTAGTCTCCCCCACCAATGGAAACAACCTCTCTGCCTCTATCTTGTCTATCCCTTTCATGATTTTAAATGTTTCTATAAGATCACCCCTCATCCTGCTGAACTCCAAGGAGTAAAGACCCAGTCTACTCAATCTATCATCATAAGGTAAACCCCTCATTTCTCGAATCAGCCTAGTGAATCATCTCTGTACCCCTTCCAAAGCTAGTATATTCTTCCTTAAGTAAGGTGACCAAAACTGCACGCAGTACTCCAGGTGCGGCCTTACCAATACCTTATACAGTTGCAGCAGGAGCTCCCTGCTTTTGTACTCCATCCCTTTCACAATGAAGGCCAACATTCCATTTGCCTTCCTGATTACCTGCTTCACCTGCAAACTAACCTTTTGGGATTCATGCACAAGGACCCCCAGGTCCCTCTGCACCACAGCATGTTGTAATTTCTCCCCATTCAAATAATATTCCCTTTTACTGTTTTTTTTCCCAAGGTGGATGACCTCACACTTTCCGACATTGTATTCCATCTGCCAAACCTTAGCCCATTCGCTTAACCTATCCAAATCTCCTTGCAGCCTCTCTGAGTCCTCTACACAACCCGCTTTCCCACTAATCTTAGTGTCATCTGCAAATTTTGTTGCACTACACTCTGTCCCCTCTTCTAGGTCATCTATGTATATTGTAAACAGTTGTGGTCCCAGTACTGATCCCTGTGGCACACCACTAACCACCATTTCCAACCGGAAAAGGACCCATTTATCCCGACTCTCTGCTTTCTGTTCACCAGCCAATTCTCTATCCATGCTAATACATTTCCTCTGACTCCGCGTACCTTTATTTTCTGCAGTAACCTTTTGTGTGGCACCTTATCGAATGCCTTTTGGAAATCTAAATACACCACATCCATCGGTACACCTTTATCCACCATGCTCGTTATATCCTCAAAGAATTCCAGTAAATTAGTTAAACATGATTTCCCTTTCATGAATCCATGCTGCGTCTGCTTGATTGCACTATTCCTATCTAGATGTCCCGCTATTTCTTCCTTAATGATAGTTTCAAGCATTTTTCCCACTACCGATGTTAAACTAACCGGCCTATCGTTACCTGCCTTTTGTCTGCCCCCTTTTTTAAACAGAGGCATTACATTAGCTGCTCTCCAATCTGCTGGTACCTCCCCAGAGTCCAGAGAATTTTGGTAGATTATAACAAATGCATCTGCTATAACTTCCGCCATCTCTTTTAATACCCTGGGATGCATTTCATCAGGACCAGGGGACTTGTCTACCTTCAGTCCCATTAGTCTGTCCAGCACTACCTCCCTAGTGATAGTGATCATCTCAAGGTCCTCCCTTCCCACATTCCTATGACCAGCAATTTTTGGCATGGTTTTTGTGTTTTCCACTGTGAAGACGGAAGCAAAATAATTGTTTAAGGTCTCAGCCATTTCCACATTTCCCATTATTAAATCCCCCTTTTCATCTTCTAAGGGACCAACATTTACTTTAGTCACTCTTTTCCATTTTATATATCTGTAAAAGCTTTTACTATCTGTTTTTATGTTTTGCGCAAGTTTACCTTCGTAATCTATCTTCCCTTTCTTTATTGCTTTTTTAGTCATTCTCTGCTGTTGCTTAAAATCTTCCCAATCCTCTAGTTTCCCACTAACCTTGGCCACCTTATACGCATTTGTCTTTGATTTGATACTTTCCTTTATTTCCTTGGTTATCCACAGCTGGTTATCTCTTCTCTTGCCGCCCTTCTTTTTCACTGGAATATATTTTTGTTGCGCATTATGAAAGAGCTCCTTAAAAGTCCTCCACTGTTCCTCAATTGTGCCACCGTTTAGTCTTTGTTTCCAGTCTACTTTAGCCAATTCTGCCCTTATCCCACTGTAGTCCCCTTTGTTTAAGCATAGTACGCTCGTTTCTGACACAACTTCCTCATCCTCAATCTGTATTACAAATTCAACCATATTGTGATCACTCATTCCGAGAGGATCCTTTACGAGGAGATCGTTTATTTTTCCTGTCTCGTTACACAGGACCAGATCCAAAATGGCTTGCTCCCTTGTAGGCCCTGTTACATACTGTTCTAAGAAACAATCCCATATGCATTCTATGAATTCCTCCTCCAGGCTACCCCCTGCAATTTGATTTGACCAATCGATATGTAGGTTAGAATCACCCATAACTACTGCCGTTCCTTTTTCACATGCCTCCATTATTCCCTTGATTATTGCCCGCCCCACCATGAAGTTATTATTTGGGGGCCTATAAACTACGCCGACCAGTGACTTTTTCCCCTTACTATCTCTAATCTCCACCCACAATGATTCAACATTTTGTTCATTGGAGCCAATATCATCCCTCACAACTGCCTGATATCATCCCTTAAGAACAGAGCTACCCCACCTCCCTTCCCTTCCTGCCTATCTTTCCGAATCGTCAGATACCCCTGTACGTTTAATTCCCAGTCCTGGCCACCTTGCAACCATGTCTCTGTAATGGCCACCAAATCATACCCATTTGTAATGATTTGTGCCGTCAACTCATTTACTTTATTTCTAATGCTGCGTGCATTTAGGTAGAGTGTTTTCATCCTAGTTTTTAAACCATGATTTTTAGTTTTTACCCCTCCTGCAGCCCTTTTATATTCAGTGGCCCTTTTTTTTCTTGTCTTTGGTTTCTCTGCCCTCCACTTTTACTCATCTCTTTTCTGTCTTTTGTTTTTGTCTCCTTTTTGTTTCCCTCTGTCTCCCTGTATTGGTTCCCATCCCCCTGCCATATTAGTTTAACTCCTCACCAACAGCACTAGCAAACACTCCCTCTAGGACATTGGTTCCGTTTCTGCCCAAGTGCTGACCGTCCGGTTTGTACTGGTCCCACCTCCCCCAGAACCTGTTCCAATGCCCCACGAATTTGAATCCCTCCCTGCTGCACCACTGCTCAAGCCATGTATTCATCTGTGCTATCCTGCGATTCCTACTCTGACTAGCACGTGGCACTGGTAGCAATCCCGAGATTACTACTTTTGAGGTCCTACTTTTTAATTTAACTCCTAGCTCCTTAAATTCGTCTCGTAGGACCTTATCCCTTTTTTTACCTATGTCGTTGGTACCAATGTGCACCACGACAACTGGCTGTTCTCCCTCCCTTTTCAGAATGTCCTGCTCTCGCTCGGAGACATCCTTGACCCTTGCTTCAGGGAGGCAACATAACATCCTGGAGTCTCGATTGCGGCCGCAGAAATGCCTATCTATTCCCCTTATGATTGAATCCCCTATCACTATCGCTCTCTCACTCTTTTTTATGCCCTCCTGTACAACAGAGCCAGCCACGATGCCATGAACTTGGCTGCTGTTGCTCTCCCCTAATGAGTCATCTCCCTCAACAGCACTCAAAACAGTGTATCTGTTTTGTAGGGGGATGACCAGATGGGACCCCTGCACTACCTTCTTTGTACTACTCTTCCTGCTGGTCTTCCATTCCCTAGCTGGCTGTGGATCCTTCTCATGCGGTAAGACCAACTCACTACACATGCCACTTATGTCATTCTCAGCATCGTGGATGCTCCAGAGTGAATCCACCCTCAGCTCCAATTCCGCAACGCGGTCCATCAGGAGATGGAGGCGGATACACTTCTTACACACGTAGTCGTCAGGGACACCGGAAGCGTCCCTGAGTTCCCACATGGCACAGCTACCTTCAGAGACTGCGTTTCCATAAAGAGGTTATCACTGAGGTGTTCCAGCTGATAAGGGCAGATCTGCAGCCTGCCAGCACCATCAGTACTGCACTGTCCGTCGAGATCAAAGTCACCGCGGCACTGTTGTTCTGCACTTCGGGTTCTTTTCAGGCCACTGCTGGAAATTTGCGGACTCTCTCAGCATGCCACACATCGCTGCATTAGACAGGTCACTGAATCCCTGTACACATGCAGGAGGGACTTGATCAGCTTCCCTATGACCAGGGAGGCACAGAGTGAGAGGGCTCTTGGATTCTCCAGAATTGCAAACTTCCCTAAGGTGCAGGGAGCAATAGACTGTATGCACATCGCGATGCCGGCACCTTTTCAGGATGCAGAGGTTTTCAGGAACCGCAACGGATTCCAGTCCCTGAATGTCCAATTCGTTGTCGACTACCAACAAATTATAATGGCAGTGGATGCTCAATTTCCGGGCAGCATCCATGATGCTCACATCCTGCGTGAGAGTACTGTATCTGACTTGTTTAACAATCAGCCACAAGGTCAATGCTGGATGCTTGGTGACAAAGGATATGGCCTCGCCACCTTGCTGATGACCCCCCCTGCGTGACACCCACACCAAGGCCGAGAGGCGATACAATGAGAGCCACAGAGCAACTCGCAATATTGTGGAGAAAAACCATTGGAGTGTTGAAGCAGCGCTTCAGATGCCTGGACCACTCAGGAGGCGAGCTCCAATACCACCCTGAGCAAGTAGCTCAATTCGTTGTGGTGTGCTCCATGCTACACAACTTGGCTATCAGGAGAGGACAAGAATTGCCTGATGAGTCTGACAGTCCACCTCACCATAGATAAGAAGAGGAGGATGACGCTGACATCGGCCCAGACAACCAGGCTGATGCTGAAGCCATGCCCCCGCCCCCCCTGTAGACCACATGAAAGGGCCCATAGTGGCATGATAGCTGCAAGAGCCTTACGTCAGGAGCTCATCAATGATTGCTTTGCCTGAAAGAACGTTGGTGTTATTTACAAGGCTGACACACTGCTGGGTGTGCAGGTCATACATCAATGGTGGGCATCACCTTGGTGACGCGTTAAAGTTTAAGTTGATTGCAGTTAAGTGTGATTATACCGTTTGATGTTAAGGAATCACCAGTGTGTAATGGTGCAACTATCTGAGCCAATGTGCTACAAGGTTTTGTTAAATAAAAAACATTTAAACTGAACATTAGTCTGAAATCATCAGTATTTCTGCACAAACCAACCCTTTCCCACCCCCCCCGCTTCTCCTCCCCACCTCTACCCCTTCCCCTTCCCCTTCTGGCTCCAAGCCGCCTGGCCGAGCAGGTCCTCAGGCGATGCTTCATTGGGGGGGTGGGGGGGGGGGGTGGTGACGGCCGAACCGCTGCTTGGACGGATACGGGAGAGGACGGTCCTGAGGTGGGAACGTGCGGCGAGCCAGAAGCAAGATGTTGCTGCTGGCTCTCGTGTGGTTGGCAATGGGGATGTGTCACCTTGCGGTGCAGTGCGGCGCTCCGGGAACACTGGGAACCCTCTGCCACCAGTGTTCCTGGCTTCCGGTTCCAGGGCCTCCTCCATCCCTTCCATGTTATATCTTATTTGTTGGACAAAAACTCGGTGCCAACTATGTTCTTGGTGCTTAGTAGGCTTTTTGCTGCTGGCACAACAGCCAGACAAACACACAACACAGCCACACACGCTTTCAGTCCCTTTGAGCTCCCTCTCTCTCTGTCTCCTCTTCTGCGCATGGCATGATGACCCTTGACCTCCTGAATCATGGGAATCGAGCATTGCCATGCCGTTGCTAAGGACGGCTACACTTTATGGCAGAAGGTCAAAAACATTTAACACTACCGCCCATTTGATATCGCTAGCGGTAACGCCCATTTTGAAAAATGGAAACTAGGGCGTTTTGAGATTGGGTGAGCAGCTGGCAATCTGAAAACAATTTTTTAATGCCCACGCCAGAAATAATCCCCATTTTTGAGCGATAAGCATAAAAGTGGAGGTTCTCGCCCATTGACTTTGTGTTTCTAACAGCAGACTTGATCTTCATGGGAAAATTACTTTTTACCAATAACTGAGAGAAGAGGAAAAGATTTCTCTCCCTATCAGCCTTTACTTCAAATACTGAACTTTTAAATATATTAAAACCAGAACTAGAAAGCAAAGTTACCAAGAGCAGGACAAATGACAGATTCCTCTACAGATTGGTAGGCGGCACAGTGGTGCCGCATATGGAGCGCCAAGATATTGTGCAACATATACTGCACCCACTGGTACGATGTGAGTTGAAGCCAACTTTATACATAGCGAGGTGTTAAGGGAAGGGAGGGAGGGAAGATCAGAGCAGCACTGGGAGAAGTTTGGAAAAGGTTACTTGCCCATTCCTGCAGCTGGAAAGCCGTGTGAATGCCAGAGCAAGTGAAGGAGTGCATAAAGTAGCATTTATAAAAAACTCATTCAGAACTACTGCAAATGCCACATTATGATTTATAGATCACAGGCGTACCTACAACAGAGTGAAACAGATGTCATTTTTTCCCAACCCTTCCCCAACCCCGACTGCCTGATGGAAAATTCTATTTTGATTAACACTCCCTTCCACAAACAACTACGAATCACCTCACATGTGGCAGGCAGATTTTAGTGACAGGCACCCTGGATTCTCATTGGGAGTTTAAATATTCTGAGACCTTGCGGTACTAGGTGCCAGCTCAGATGGCATCTCTGATTTCTCAAATTATGAGGGGAGGTGACATGAGGCCTTTTTTATATTTTTGCCCCAGTGGACTGATCTCATTGTGATCAACGCCTCCATTTCAAAATTCCCATCTTTATTTTCAAATCCCTCCATGGCCTCACCCCTCTCTATCTCTGTAATCTCCTCCAGCCCCACAACCCCTCGAGGTGTCTGCTCTCCTCTAATTCTCCCCTCTTGAGCATCCCTGATTATAATCGCTCAACCATTGGTGGCCGTGCCTTCTGTTGCCTCGGCCCCAAGCTCTGGAACGCCCTACCTGCCACGTATATACTTTTGGGATCACTAGCCACTAGATGGCGTCACTGTTGGAGGCCACGTGTGTGCAGCCCAAGTATAAAAGGCCAGCCATTTTGTATATTAGTCCTTTTGGGCCTTAATAAAGCAGAGCCAAGGTCATACCTCTTAGAGTTAAACAGGACTCAGTCTAACTACTCACTACTCACTACTTTGGCGACGAGGCAACAAGAACCTTTGCATGAAAAAATGAGCACAATTGGATTGTTGGAGCGATTTGTGGAAGGAGAAGATTGAGCAGATTTTGTGAGCCGTTTGAGCCAGTTCTTCGTGGCCAACAAAATGGAGGAGGTAGGTGACACAGATCAGCGCTGGGCGGTGTTCTTCGCGGTTTGCGGTCCAAAAGTTAATGGTCTGATAAAGAATCTACTCCTGCCTGCGAGTCCAACAGAGAAGACATATGAAGAATTGTGTACACTGGTACAGGACCACCTTAAGCCAGACGAAGACATCATCATCTCGCGATACAGATTTTACATGCATGTTCGCTCAGAGGGCCAGAAAGCAGCGGAATTCATTGCCAACCTGAGACGTCTAGCGGGACCGTGTAAGTTCGGGGCTGTGTTGGCAGACATGCTGTGGGACTTCTTTGTAATCGGCATCAATCACGAGGTGATCCTGCATAAACTACTGGCGGTGGAAACGTTGGACTTGAACAGGGCCATCACGATCGCTCAGTCATGCATGACGACGGATAGAAGGCTAAAGCAGATATCAGTAAAAAATCGAAACTCGGCAAGTACTGTAAATATGATTGATTTGGCATTCGGCAGAGCGGCACATGGCAGGGCCTACCCGACTGCGTATGCGAAAACTGTGGCTGCCCAAAGTCCGCCAGCAGAAATGCAGCCGATTTCTCCGTGTTGGCATTGTGGGGGAAATCACCGGCACCAGCAGTGCCGATTTAAGCAATATAGTTGCAAAAGCAATCTGAGAGTGGGGCATCTCCAGCGCAAGTGTACGCAGATGAGCAAGCGTGCTGCGACACACCACGTGGAGGATGATGGTCAGACTAGCGCGGATCCGGATACGCAACCCGAGATACCAGAGGAAGAAGTGTATGGACTGTACTCGTTCCTAACTAAGAGCAAACCGATAATAATCAACGTGAAATTTAAGGGGGTGCTGGTATCGATAGAACTGGACACGGGGGTGAGTCAATCAATAATGAGCCAGAGGGCATTCGACAAGCTGTGGGATACTAAGGCTGTGAGGCTTAGGCTGAGTCCAGTCAATGCCAAGTTGCACACGTACACCAAAGAACTCATAGCGGTGATTGGCAGTGCCACAATTAACGTGTTTATGATGGTGCGGTTCACGAGTTACCACTATGGATTGTCCCAGGCAATGGCACAACGCTGCTCGGCAGGAACAGGCTTGAAAAAATCAGATGCGATCGGAACGACATCAAGGCGTTGTCGTCGGAGAAAGATACATGTGCCTAAGTATTGAGCAAGTTCCCCTCACTGTTTGAACCAAGCATCGGCAACTTCATGGGAACCAAGGTGCAGATCCACGTGGATTCAGGTGCAAGACCCGTCCATCATAAAGCTCGGGCAGTTCCGTATATGATGAAAGAGGAGGTCGAAATCGAACTGGACAGACTCCAGCGTGAAGGGATCATATCCCAGTTGAATTTAATGAATGGGCCAGCCCCATTGTTCCTGTGCTGAAAAGTGATGGCACAGTCAGAATCTGTGGAGACGACAAGGCTACGATCAACAGGGTTTCGAAACAGGATCAGTACCCGTTACCGAAAGTTGATGATTTGTTTGCAACGCTAGCCGGGGGGGGAGTCATTCACCAAACTGGACTTGACATCAGCCTGCATGACACAGGAACTGGTCAAGACGTCGAAGAGACTTACATGCATTAACATGCATAAAGGACGGTTTATTTATCACAGGTGCCCTTTTGGAATTCGCTCGGCTGCAGCAATATTTCAGACGAACATGGAGAGTCTACTGAAGTCCGTTCCCAGAACTGTCGTGTTCCAATATGACATCCTGATCACAGGTCGTGACTCTGAGAAACATCTGAACAACCTGGAAGAGGTTCTACATCGTCTGGACAAAGTGGGACTCAGACTGAAATGCTCGAAGTGCATCTTCATGCCACCAGAGGTCGAATTCCTGGGGAGGAAAATTGCTGCTGATAGCATCAGGCCCACGGACGTGAAAACCAAGGCCATCAAGAATGCACCCAAGCCGCAGAATGTGGCGGAGCTGCGTTCATTCCTGGGTCTACTCAACTACTTCGGTAACTTCCTACCTAGATTGAGCATCTTATTAGAACCATTGCACATGCTGCTAAGAAAAGGCGACAACTGGGCGTGGAGTGCATCTCAAGGGAGAGCTTTTGAGAAAGCCACTTATCTGCTTTGCTCTAACAAGCTGCTGGCACATTGTGACCCATGTAAATGTTTAGTATTGGCCTGTGATGCTTCGTCATATGGAATTGGTTGCGTACTCCAACAAGCAAATGTGTCGGGTAAACTTCAACCAGTCGCATATGCTTCTAAAAGTTTGTCTAAAGTGGAAAGAGCCTGCAGCATGGTAGAGAAAGAAGCACTAGCCTGTGTGTATGGGGTTAAAAAGATGCATCAGTACCTGTTTGGTCTTCGATTTGAACTGGAGACAAATCACAAGCAGCTCATTTCACTGTTCTCTGAAAACAAAGGTGTCATGTATTCAACCAGCATTATAACCCATGTATAAACTGACCGAAGTTGTACACCGTGAGAACACTGACCACTAGGTGGGAGACACTCCTAACCTGGACCTTCAGGTATAAAAGGGGAAGCTCCACCCACCTTCATCACTTGAGTGCTAAGGAATAAAGGACAGGTCACAGACTGACCTTCTCTCAAGCATGGGCCTCGTGTGCATTTATACTGTGTAGTAAGGACGTATCAATGGCGACAAGAAACTGGGATTTAAACCACGCGAGCATGGCCACTAGCAGAACAGACGAGAAGTACTGTGTTAAGGAATGGTTGGGACAGAGATTCAACATTGTTAAAGCAGCACACAGTTCTCCAGGCAGACAAGGGCAGTCAGGCATGCCCCAACATGTAGTCGAACACAGAGGGGGAGTTCGACAGAGACAATGGCAAGCTGAACAGCGATTCACGCCATTGCAAGGGACAATGCGGCCAGTAATGGGGCCATCAACACCTATTAATGGTGCACTCAAGGACAATAACAGGGGCAGTCAGGGACGATCGACTGGCAAGGGACCTTTTGTTTCAAACCGCAACTCATGCTGGAGGCGT
Source organism: Pristiophorus japonicus (assembly GCF_044704955.1). Lineage (NCBI taxonomy): Eukaryota > Metazoa > Chordata > Chondrichthyes > Pristiophoridae > Pristiophorus > Pristiophorus japonicus. The sequence goes on from NC_091979.1 coordinate 267,774,649, forward strand.
GGAGGCATACATTCAGCTGGAGTTTGCAGAGATGAGCAAAATACCTGCAGAAATTGCAGAAATGGACACTGGGGGAAATCGCTGGAAGCTGAAGTTCAGCGAGTTCATGTGGAGCACGTATACAGTTCATACACCAGGACGCCACCGATAATGATAAAAGTGCTCCTCAATGGCATCCCAGTATCAATGGAGTTAGACACGGGTGCCAGCCAGTCCCTGATGGGTATCAAACAGTTCGAAAAGTTGTGGGCATCCAAGGCCAGGAGGCCAAAATTATCGCCGATTGACGCACAGCTACGGACTTACACAAAGCAGATCATTCCGGTGCTAGGCAGCGCCACGGTAGTCGTGACCCACAAAGATTCGGAGAACAGGTTGCCACTCTGGATTGTCCCAGGGGATGGTCCCGCACTACTGGGGAGGAGTTGGCTTGCTGTCATGAACTGGAAATGGGGCGATGTCAATGCAATTTCCTCTGTGGAGCGAGTATCATGCTCACAGGTCCTGGACAAATTTGACTCATTATTTCAACCCGGCATTGGCACTTTCATGGGGGCCAAGGTAGTGATTCACATAAACCCGGACGCCAGACCAGTATACCACAAGGCCAGAGCGGTGCCGTACGTGATGCGGGAAAAGATAGAAGGCGAATTGGACCGCCTGTTGAGGGAAGGCATCATCTCGCCAGTCAAATTCAGTGACTGGGCAAGCCCGATTGTGCCGGTGCTCAAGGCGGATTGGTCGGTCAGGATATGTGGTGATTACAAGGCCACCATCAATCGGGTGTCACTCCAAGGCCAGTACCCGCTACCGAGAGCGGAGGACCTCTTTGCAACGCTATCCGGTGGCAAACTTTTTTCAAAATTGGACCTGACCTCAGCTTACATGACCCAGGAGCTGGCGAGTGAGTCAAAGAAGCTGACCACCATCACGACACACAAGGGGTTGTTTGAGTACAACAGATGTCCGTTCGGGATTCGCTCGGCCGCCGCGATCTTCAAACGAAATATGGAAAGCCTCCTCAAGTCGATTCCAGGGACGGTGGTTTTTCAGGACGACATCCTCATTACGGGTTATGATACTGAAGAACACCTCCACAACCTGGAGGCGGTGCTACGCAGACTGGACCGGGTAGGTCTGCGACTGAAAAAGGCGAAGTGGGTCTTCCTAGCTCCAGAGGTAGAATTCCTGGGGATGAGGGTAGCAGCAGACGGGATCAGCCCTACTGCATCCAAGACGGAAGCGATCGAGAGAGCACCCAGATCCCGTAACACGACGGAGCTGCGTTCGTTCCTCGGGCTCCTTCCCAATTTGAGCACGCTGCTAGAGCCGCTACACATGCTCCTACGCAAAGGTCGCGAATGGGTCTGGGGGGACAGCCAAGAAAGGGCTTTTAATAGTGCACGCAATTTGTTATGTTCCAACAATCTGTTAACGCTATATGACCCATGTAAGAAACTTGTGTTAACGTGCGATGCGTCGTCCTATGGTGTCGGGTGTGTGTTGCAGCATGTCAATGCCAAGGGTCAGTTACAGCCGGTAGCTTATGCCTCCAGGAGTCTGTCCCAGGCAGAAAGAGGCTATGGGATGGTAGAAAAGGAGGCGCTAGCATGTGTATATGCGGTAAAGAAAATGCACCAGTACCTGTTTGGCAGGAAATTTGAGCTGGAGACAGATCACAAATCCCTAACGTCCCTTTTGGCCGACAACAAGGTCATAAATGCAAACGCATCGGCCCGCATACAGAGGTGGGCACTCACGTTAGCTGTCTATGATGACACAATTCGGCACAGACCGGGCACCGAAAACTGCGCCGATGCACTAGGCAGGCTCCCACTAGCCACCACTGAGGGGGCTACCGAGCATGGTGCTGAGATGGTCATGGCTGTTGAAGCTTTCGGAAGCGAAGGCTCACCTGTGACAGCCCGTCAGATTAAAGTGTGGACAAATAGAGATCTGCTATTGTCTATAGTCAAGAAATGTGTACTGAATGGGGACTGGGCAGCCACGTACTGGGCATGACCTGAGAAATGTAAACCATTTCAAAGGCGCAAGGATGAACTCTCCATTCAGGCCGATTGCCTACTGTGGGGAAACCGCGTAGTCATGCCCAAGATGGGCAGAGAGGTGTTCATCAGAGAACTCCACAATGGGCACCCGGGCATTGTCACGATGAAGGCAATTGCAAGGTCACACGTTTGGTGGCCAGGGATAGACGCAGATCTGGAACTTTGTGTTTGCAGGTGCAACACGTGTGCCCAGCTGGGCCATGCGCCCAGGGAAGACCCCCTTAGCCCCTGGCCATGGCCCGCCAAGCCTTGGTCACTCATCCATGTGGACTACGCAGGTCCTTTCATGGGGACAATGTTTTTGGTTATAGTAGACGCCTACTCCAAATGGATCGAGTGTGACATTTTAAATTCAAGCACATCCTCTGCCACGGTAGAAAGTCTACGGGCAATGTTCGCCGCCCACAGTCTACCGGACATCTTGGTCAGCGACAATGGCCCGTGCTTCACAAGCACTGAATTCCAGGACTTCATGGCAGGCAATGGAATTAACCATGTTAGAACGGCACCGTTCAAGCCGGCCTCAAACGGCCAGGCAGAACGAGCAGTGCAGATAATCAAACAGGGGATGCTCAGATTCCAAGGGGGTTCCCTACAAACCCGCTTATCATGCCTCCTGTTGGCCGATAGATCCCGACCACACTCGCTCACAGGGGTTCCACCCGCAGAGCTACTAATGAAAAGGACGCTCAAAACCCGATTATCCCTTATACACCCCACCATGAAAGAAATTGTCGAGAGCAGGCGCCAGTCACAATATCACTACCATGACAGGAATGCGAGGGTGCGATGTATTGATGTAAATGATCCTGTTTTTGTCCCCAACTACGCTGCAGGGCCCAAATGGCTCGCAGGCACTGTGGTTGCCAAAGAGGGAAATAGGATTCTGATAGTTAAACTTACCAATGGACAAATCTGCCGCAAACATGTGGATCAAACATAAAGGAGGTTCAGCAACCCCATAGAAGAAGCAGAGGAAGAACACGATATAGAGTTCACTCCACCACAGGTGACCGAACACCGGAACCAAAGGGAGGAGAGCCCAGTCACTGTGGGCAGTCCGGACAGGCCTGAGGCACTGCAAACAGCAGACACTCAGGCCAGCGCCCAACAACCGGAGCCCCAACTCAGGCACTCTACAAGGGAGCGTAAACCACCAGAGAGACTCAACCTGTGATCCCAATAAGACTTTGTGGGGGGAGGTGATGTCATGTATTCAACCAGCATTGTAACCCATGTATAAACTGACCTAAGTTGTACACCGTGAGAACACTGACCACTAGGTGGGAGACACTCCTAACCTGGACCTTCAGGTATAAAAGGGGAAGCTCCACCCACCTTCATCACTTGAGTGCTAAGGAATAAAGGACAGGTCACAGACTGACCTTCTCTCAAGCATGGGCCTCGTGTGCATTTATACTGTGTAGTAAGGACGTATCAAAAGGTATCAATACCAATGCTTCATCCCGCATCCAGAGGTGGGCGCTGACATTATCCGCTTATGATTATGTCATTCTCCATAGACCTGGCACCAAGAATTGTGCCGATGCTTTGAGCTGCCTGCTGTTGCCCACACCGGAGGTGGAAATGCCACAACCGGCGGACCTATTGTTAGTTATGGATACTTTTGAGAGTGAAGGAACCCCTGTCACGGCTCAACAAGTTAAGACCTGGACCAGCCAGGACCCGATTTTATTGGTGGTGAAGAGTTGCATCCTCAAAAATGATTAGTCTGTCATTCCCAAGCAAATGTGCGAAGAGACCAAACCTTACATTCATCGCAAAGACGAACTATCTATTCAGTCGGATTGTATACTGTGGGGCAATCGTGTTGTTAGGCCCAAAAAAGGGAGAGAGAAATTTGTACGTGAGCTTCATAGCACATATCTTGGCATTATAACGATGAAAGCCATCGCCAAGTCTCATGTATGGTGGCCGGGAATTGACTCTGAGCTGGAATCATGTCTGCATCAGTGCAACACTTGCATACCGCTCAGCAAAGCACCAGAGGAATCGCCGCTAAGTCTGTGGTTGTGGTCGTCCAAACCGTGGTCCAGGATCCACATAGACTTTGCAGATCCCTTCCTGGGGAAGATGTTTTCAGTTGTGGTGGATGCATATTTGAGTGTATAATCATGTCATCCAGCACATCCACAGTTACCATTGAGAATCTCAGTGTCATGTTCGCGACACATGGTCTGCCTGACATTGTTGTTAGCGACAACGGATCGTGCTTCACCAGTCAGGAGTTTCAAGAGTTCATGAAACTCAATGGTACTAAACATGTAAGGTTAGCACCATTCAAACCTGCATCCAATGGGCAAGCAAAATGTGTTGTCCAAATCATAAAGCAGAGTATGAAATGAGTAACCCAAGGGTCACTGCAGACCCGCCTGTCATGCATACTGCTTAGTTACAGGACAAGACCACACACGCATACCGGGTCTCACCTGCTGACTTAATGATGAAGAGAGGTCTTAAGACCAAACTATCTCTTGTACACCCTGCCTTGAATAATCATGTTGAATATAGAAGACAAAGTCAGCAAGGGTATCACGATCACGCAGCTGTGTCACGTGATAGTTCTGTAAATGATCTTATATATGTTCTAAATTATGATCAATGTAGTGTATGTAGGCATCTTTAGTAATGACTCCACGAGGCAGGGTATGATACTTAAACTATGTAGACCTGTAGTCCTTTATTTGCAGCTCCTGAGTGAGGACAACAAGCTGTGAGCTCCCTTTTTATACTGGGTTATCTGCAGTGTGCAGGTAACCTTTAGGTCTCCAGCAGCAGCACCCTCTGGTGTACAGGAAGGTGTGTACAGTGTAAGGCTACATTCAGTGTTACATAACAGTGTTACAGACATCACACAGTAAACAGGCATGCATACACAACAGTCAGGGTCCCAAGTGGATCGCTGGTACTGTCATGGCCAAGGAAGGCAACAGAGTATTTATTGTCAAGCTCAAAAATGGGCAAAATGCAGGAAACATATGGATCAGACAAAGCTGCGGCACACAGATGAACCAGAACAGTCAGCGGAAGAGACAATCGATGACCAACCAACCTACCCCCAGTCATCAGAGGATTCAGTGATGATCAGTGAATCGTGACTTTCAATCACTGACATGTTCAATGAAAATAGACTTTCAATCCCTGACATGGCCACTGCCACTCCCACCAGGTCAACCACCCAGCCACCAGTCATAACAGACTCTGAACACTCACCCAAGGCTGGAGTTGAACTGAGACGGTCAATTCAGGAGCGTAAAACACCGGACCGTCTCAATTTGTAAAAGACTGTGTTAATATCTCAGAAGGGGGTATTGTCATGTATGTACTTTTGAGATCACTAGCCACTAGATGGCGTCACTGTTGGAGGCCATTTGTATATTTTGGGCCTTAATAAAGCAGAGCCAAGGTCATACCTCTTGGAGTTAAACAGTACTCAGTCTAACACTTATTGCATACAACACTACCTAAACCTCTCTGCCTCTTTTTCCTCCTTCAAAACGCTCTTTAAAACCTATCTGTTTGACCAAGCTTTTGGTCACCTGCGTAAATTTCGCCTTATGCGGCTCGATATCAAATTTTTTAGCTCATAATACTCCTGGAAGCGCCTCGGGACGTTTCACTACGCTAAAGATGCTATATAAATATAAGTTGTTGTTGTTGTGATCGATAGACCTCCCCGCTCATGCGCACACTTAAAAAAATTCTTGAGATGTGGGTGTTTATTGCTATTTATTGTCCTGAAAAGGGGTTGTTGAGTTGCTTTCTTGAACCGCCTAAGATGTCTTTCTGCAAAATTGCAATTATTGCTGGGAGTTTGCCCACTGTACCTTTGACAGAGGAATGACAGAAACCCCGATACACACTTGCACTCCCATCACCCCAACCTTACCAAGCACCACTAGCTCCCTGTGGCCCAGTAGAAATGATATTAAGATCCTTATTCTCATCATGAAATCCATCCGTGATCTCATTCCACTCTACCCCAATGATATCCTCCAGTTCTGTATCCCTGCTTCTCCACCTACTTACTGCTCCTTCTGCCCTGCCATCATTGGTCATTCATAAAGCCACTCTTCCCCTGCTCTCTAGAATTCTCTTCCTCAAAACTTCTGCCTTGTCATTTCCCACCCTGTTTTCAAAAGCCTCCTAAAGACCCTTCTCTCTGATTATGCTTTCCCCTCCTTTCCAACTTTCTTTTCTCTTCTTCTGTATGTTTTTCTGTATATGTCAGCATGTACAGTGTAACAAAATTGTATATCTTCCCTATTTATAAAAAATGCCGTAGCAATTTATTCAGTGTGCTTTAAAAAACTTTAATTTGAATGATCAATGCAGCCAATTTGAATGTTGGGCAAATGAGGCAGCCATTTTATAACCAGGCAGAATACTTTGCAAGTCCAAAGTTCTGGTGATTTGCAAGTTTACCATGTACCAACTTCAAAAGTATTTTCCCTGCAAAATGTGGTCATCTCTGTAGATTTGGGAGTGTTGTTCCTGCATTTTATGGCACTTCATTGCTGATTAATTATTGTCTCTCATTCTCCAATCAGATGAGTGCACCACAAAAACCAAACCTCCTATCAAAATATCATCAGGACAGAGTGACCCTATTATATTGGACCTTATCCAGAAAGGCAAAGATTGATATTCAGTCAGTGATGCTCTTTGTTGGATGTGCCAATGCTCCAAAAGTGGCTAATATGCTCTCATTCGAGATGAAGATAGAGAAATGTTATTGTAAATGGATTCAATATTACAGATTGTTATCAGCTAAAAGTCTTTAATGTTTGTTTACCAACTCTGAATAGAAAGACAATCTGATAAGGCAGACCAGTCATTCTACAAACACTGCTGTTGTGTTTGAGAAATAGAATTGAAACCCTACAGATGAAACAACTCACTTGTGTCTTTGAGGTTGGGACTGAGAGAATTGCTTTCGCCATTTATTTATGCAACCTGGAAAACAAGCAGATACTGAGCCACGGCTTCAAAAAAGCTGACACGTGCCCCCAAAAAGCTAACAATTCAAGAACAATGTGGCATCTCCGGGGCTTCTTGCTGCGCAGTCTGATGTAACCTCTCATGTTCTACTGGCGTGATGCTCAGAGACTGGAGGCCTAGCCTTTGCGGCTGTCCGGAGAGATAGGAAGTTTCAAACGACCACATGTGCGGCGAGTGTTGCCAGCTAGAGCAGCTCAAGCTCTGAGTTTCGGAGTCACTGCAGTGCATCTGCGAGGCCGAGAACTTTGTGGATAGCATGTTTCAGGGCGTGGTCACCCCGCAGCTTAAGAGTGTGCAGGCAGAGAGGGAATGGGTGACCGTCAGACAGACAAGGAGGACCAGGCAGGCGGAGCAGGGGTTCTCTGAGTACATCTCGCTCGCTAATCGGTCTTTAATCCTAGACACCGGTGAGGGCGATGGTTCCTCTGGGGAGTGCAGCCAAAGCAAAGTTCACAGTTCCATGGGTGGCTCAGCTGCCCAGGGGGCGAGGAAGAAGAGTGGAAGAGCAATAGTGGTAGGGGATTCGATAGTTAGGGAACAGACAGGTGCTTCTGTGGCCGCAGATGTGACTCTAGGATGGGATGTTGCCTCCCTGGTGCCAGGGTCAAGGATGTCACTGAGCAGCTGCAGGACATTCTGAGGGGGGGAGGGTGAACAGCCAGAGGTCGTGGTCCATGTCAGCACCAATGACATAGGTTGAAAGAGGGATGAGGTCCTGCAGGCAGATTTTAGGGAGCTAGGAAAGAGATTAAAAAGCAGAACCTCAAAGGTAGTAATCTCCAGATTACTCCCTGTGCCACGGGTTAGTGAGAACAGAAATAGGAGGACAGAGCAGATAAATGTGTGACTGGAGAAATGGTGCAGAAGAGAGGGCTTTAGATTCCTGAGGCATTGGGACCATTTCTGGGGGAGGTGGGACCTGTACAAGCCGGACGGGTTGCACCTCAACAGAGCCGGTACCAATATCCTCGTGGGGTGGGGGAACGGTTGCTAGTGCTGTTGGGGAGGGTTTAAACTAGCTTGGCAGGGGGTGTGAACCTGAGAGTAGATTCAGAAGGGAGAGAAGAAAAGCTGGAAATGGAAGGCAGAAAATTAGTAAGCGAGTATGGAAACAAAGGCTAGAAAATAGACAAAAATGGAGGTTGGCAGTGCTAATTGGTATACACTTCAATGCAAGAAGTCTAGAAAATAAGGCAGATGAGCTGAGGGCACAGATAGACAAGTGGGAGTATGATATTATAGCTGTTACTGAGACATGGCTGAAAGAAGGGCAGGAATGGCAGCTCAACATTCCTGGTTACAGGGTTTTCAGATGGAATAGAGAGGGGGATTAAAAAGGGGAGGGTCGCAATATTGATTAAAGAAACAATTACAGCTGTGAGGAGGGTGATATGTTAGAAGGATCATCAAATGGGGCCATATGGGTTAAACTGAAGATCTAAAAAAGGGTAATCACGTAGCTGGGAGTGTACTTTAGACCCCTAAACAGTCAGAGGGAGATAGAAGAGCAAATATGTAGGCAAATTTCTGGGAAGTGCAAAAACAATAGGGCAGTAATAGTAGGGGATTTTAACTACCCTAATATTAACTGGGATAGAATTAGTGTGAAAGGCATAGAGGGAGCAGAATTCTTAAAATGCAGGCAGGAGAACTTTTTTAGCCAGTGCGTAGCAAGCCCACCAAGAGAAGGGGCGGTTCTGGACTTAGTTTTAGGGAATGAAGCTGGGCAGGTGGAAAGGGTAGCATTTTGGTGGTAGTGATCATAATTCAGTTAGATTTAGGGTAGTTATGGAAAAGGACAGAGATAGACCAGGAATAAAAGTTTTCAATTGGGGGAAAGCAAATTTGACCAAGCTGTGATTTAGCCAAAGTGGACTGGAAACAGCTACTTGAAGGTAAATCAGTGTCAGAGCAGTGGGAGGTATTCAAGGAGGAGACCATGAAGGTTCAAAGCAAGCAAATATGAAGAAAAAGGGTGGGACCAACAAATCTAGAGCCCCCCTGGATGTCAAGGGGCATCAAGGATAGGATAAAGAAAAAAAGGGAAGCTTATGACAGATACCGAGGGCTCAATGCTGCAGAAGCCCGAGTATAGAAAGTGTAGGGGTGAAATTAAAAAGTAAATTAGGAAAGCAAAGATAGGGCATGAAAAAAGATTGGCAAGTAAAATCAAGGAAAACCCAAAGTTGTTTTATAAATACATTAAGAGCAAGAGGATAACTAAAGAAAGAGTAGGGCCTATTAGGAACCATAAAGGTTACCTGTGTGTGGAGGCAGAAGACGTGGGTATGGTTCTTAATGAATACTTTGCATCTGTTTTCATAAAATAGAGGGGTGATGCAGACATTGCAATCATGGAGGAGGAGTGTGAAATATTAGATGAAATAGACATAGTGAGAGAGGAAGTATTAAGTGGTTTATCATAGTTAATTCAGAGACCATGGTCCAGAACTTAAAGAAGGGTAACTTTGAAGGTATAAGGTGTGAATTGGCTAGGATAGATTGGCGAATGATACTTTAGGGGTTGACTGTGGAAGGGCAATGGCAGATATTTAGAGACCGCATGGATGAACTACAACAATTGTACATTCCTGTCTGGCGTAAAAATAAAAAAGGGAAGGTGGCTCAACCGTGGCTATCAAGGGAAATCAGGGATAGTATTAAAGCCAAGGAAGTGGCATACAAATTGGCCAGAAATAGCAGCGAGCCTGGGGACTGGGAGAAATTTAGAATTCAGCAGAGGAGGACAAAGGGTTTGATTAGGGCAGGGAAAATGGAGTACGAGAAGAAGCTTGCAGGGAACATTAAGACGGATTGCAAAAGTTTCTATAGATATGTAAAGAGAAAAAGATTAGTAAAGGCAAACGTAGGTCCCCTGCAGTCAGAATCAGGGGAAGTCATAACTGGGAACAAAGAAATGGCAGAACAATTGAACAAGTACTTTGGTTCGGTATTCACTAAGGAGGACACAAATAACCTTCCGGATATAAAAGGGGTCAGAGGGTCTAGTAAGAAGGAGGAACTGAGGGAAATCCTTATTAATCGGGAAATTGTGTGGGGAAATTGATGGGATTGAAGGCCGATAAATCCCCAGGGCCTGATGGACTGCATCCCAGAGTACTTAAGGAGGTGGCCTTGGAAATAGCGGATGCATTGACAGTCATTTTCCAACATTCCATTGACTCTGGATCAGTTCCTATCAAGTGTAGGGTAGCCAATGTAACCCCACTTTTTAAAAAAGGAGGGAGAGAGAAAACAGGGAATTATAGACCGGTCAGCCTGACCTCAGTAGTGGGTAAAATGATGGAATCAATTATTAAGGATGTCATAGCAGCGCATTTGGAAAGAGGTGACATGATAGGTCCAAGTCAGCATGGATTTGTGAAAGGGAAATCATGCTTGACAAATCTTCTGGAATTTTTTGAGGATGTTTCCAATTGAGTGGACAAGGGAGAACCAGTTGATGTGGTATATTTGGACTTTCAGAAGGCTTTCGACAAGATCCCACACAAGAGATTAATGTGCAAAGTTAAAGCACATGAACTGGGGGTAGGGTGCTGACATGGATTGAGAACTGGTTGTCAGACAGGAAGCAAAGAGTAGGAGTAAATGTGTACTTTTCAGAATGGCAGGCAGTGACTAGTGGGGTACCGCAAGGTTCTGTGCTGGGGCCCCAGCTGTTTACACTGTACATTAATGATTTAGACAAGGGGATTAAATGTAGTATCTCCAAATTTGCGGATGACACTAAGTTGGGTGGCAGTGTGAGCTGCGAGGAGGATGCTATGAGGTTGCAGAGTGACTTGGATAGGTTAGGTGTGTGGGCAAATGCATGGCAGTTGAAGTATAATGTGGATAAATGTGAGGTTATCCACTTTGGTGGTAAAAACAGAGAGACAGACTATTATCTGAATGGTGACAGGTTAGGAAAAGGAGAGGTGCAACGAGACCTTGGTGTCATGGTACATCAGTCATTGAAGGTTGGCATGCAGGTACAGCAGCCGGTTAAGAAAGCAAATGGCAAGTTGGCCTTCATAGCGAGGGGATTTGAGTACAGGGGCAGGGAGGTGTTGCTACAGTTGTACAGGGCCTTGGTGAGGCCACATCTGGAGTATTGTGTACAGTTTTGGTCTCCTAACTTGAGGAAGGACATTCTTGCTATTGAGGGAGTGCAGCGAAGGTTCACCAGACTGATTCCCGGGATGGCGGGACTGACCTAGCAAGAAAGACTGGATCAACTGGGCTTGTATTCACTGGAGTTCAGAAGAATGAGAGGGGACCTCATAGAAACGTTTAAAATTCTGATGGATTCAGACAGGTTAAATGCAGGAAGAATGTTCCCAATGTTGGGGAAGTCCAGAACCAGGGGTCACAGTCTAAGGATAAGGGGTAAGCCATTTAGGACCGAGATGAGGAGAAACTTCTTCACCCAGAGAGTGGTGAACCTGTGGAATTCTTTACCACAGAAAGTTGTTGAGGCCAATTCACTAAATATATTCAAGAAGGAGTTAGATGAAGTCCTTACTACTAGGGGGATCAAGGGGTATGGCAAGAAAGCAGGAATGGGGTACTGAAGTTGCATGTTCAGCCATGAACTCATTGAATGGCGGTGCAGGCTAGAATGGCTGAATGGCCTACTCCTGCACCTATTTTCTATGTTTCTATGTTTATCATCTTTGAAAGTGGATAAATCCCCTGGCCCGGATTAAATGTATCCCAGGCTGTTAAGAGACGCAAGAGAGGAAATAGCAGAGGCTCTGACCATCATTTTCTAATCCTCTCTGGCTGCAGGTGTGGTGCCAGAGGACTGGAGGACTGCAAACGGTGTACCTTTGTTTAAAAAGGGAGAAAGGGCTCGACCCTGTAATTACAGACCAGTCAGCCTAATCTCAGTAGTGGGAAAATTATTGGAAACATTTTGTGGGACAGGATAAATCTTCATTTAGAAAAACACAGATTAATCTAGTACAGTCAGCATGGATTTGTTAAGGGAAGATCGTGTCTGATTAACTTGATTACATTTTTTGAGGAGGTAACAAGGAGGGTTAATGAGGGCAGTGCGTTTGTTGTAGTCTATATGGATTTTAGCAAGGCTTTTGATAAGGTCCTACATAGCAGACTGGCCATGAAAATAATAGCCCATGGGATCCAAGGCAAAGTGGCAAGTTGGATCCAAAATTGGCTCAGCGTCAGGAAGCAAAGGGTAATGGTCGATGGGTGTTTTTGTGACTGGAAGGATGTTTCCAGTGGGGTTCCGCAGGGCTCAGTACTGGGTCCCTTGCTTTTTGTGGTATATATCAATGATTTGGACTTGAATGTTGGGGGTATGATTAAGAAGTTTGCAGATGATACAAAAATTGGCCATGTGGTTGATAATGAAGAAGAAAGCTGTAGACTGCAGGAAGCTATCAATGGACTGGTCAGGTGGGTAGAACAGTGGTAAATGGAACTCAATCTGGAGAAGTGTGAGGTAATACATTTGGAGAGGGCTAACAAGGCAAGGGAATACACAATAAATGGTAGGACACTGAGAAGTATAGAGGAACAAAGGGACCTTGGAGTGCATGTCCAGACATCCTGAAGGTAGCAGGACAGATAGATAATGTGGTTATGAAGGCATACGGGATACTTGCCTTTATTAGCTGAGGCATAGAATATAAGAGCAAGGAGGTTATGCTTGAACTGTATAAAATACTAGTTTGGCCACAGCTAGAGTACTACATGCAGTTCTGGTCACCACATTACAGGAAAGATGTGATTGCACTAGAGAGGGTACAGAGGAGATTTACGAGGATGTTGCCTGGTGTTAGGAATATGCCAGGTTAAGGCTATCTCTATTCACTTTAATAATCAGGATAGACTATAAACCAATCTGATGGATATATTGTGTTGAATCAAAGTTTACGACAGAATATAACACGTAGTTATATAGTAAAAACATTTGACTGTAACAGATAGTTAATACCTATCCCAATTGGACAAACGGCTGGTGCACGTAAGCAGTTCTCTTTAGCTTGCAGTCTCTTTCTCTGTCTAGAGCTTCCTTCGGAAAGCATGGGATCACTTTTGAAAAGTGTTCGACCAGCTCAACTTTGACTCCACTCTTCCCTCATGCCATCTGTACAAAACAGATCTCTAAGTATTATTTTTATTCTCTTTTTAGGGGTAGACCTGGCCCTGGATATTGCCAAGACCTATTGACCTATAGAGGTTTCCCTAAAAGCTTAATATCAAATAAGACTTCTATTTTTTTGTTGATCCTTGTTTCAAAAATCCACCTTAAACATGTCTTAGATTCTGGCCCTATGTCACTATCTGTTTACACTAACCCAGGATTTCTTCCTGTGGAAATCTCTCTCATATCTCTCTTGTCTCCTTTGATCCTATGAAGCCAAACCAGAAAACTGCTTGCCCCAGAGCCGTTATCTCTTTTACAACATAGCAACATGTTTATGTTAACTCTTATAATTTCCATCGATTCTAAGCCTTTTCTATACAAATTGTCTCCAAGATAGATAAACAAACTGAAGCTTTAACTCAAAAACCACAGTTAATGGTTGCCATAGTGCAAAATACTATAACTCAGCAGGGTGCCAAGCAAGACATTAGCATTTCTGAGCATCTTCAATAGACAATTCATCTCCAGTTCAAAACAACGATTTAAACACAGCATTCATATCAGATTTATACATTTGGAACAGTTTTATACATTTTTAGGCATCCCTGATTTCTAACACTGGACTGGAGAATTTTAATTATGAGGAAAGATTGGACTGGCTGGGGTTGTTTTCTTTGGAACAAAGGAGGCTGAGGGGAGACCTAATTGAGGTATATAAAATTATGAGGGGCCTAGATAGAGTGGGTCAGTAACCAGGGGGCATAAATTTAAAATAAGTGGTAGGAGGTTTAGATGGGATTTGAGGAGAAATTTTTCACCCAGAGGGTGGTGGGGGTCTGGAACTCACTGCCTGAAAGGGTGGTGGAGGCAGAAACCCTCATAGCATTTAAAAAGTACTTGGATATGCACTTGAAGTGTCGCAACCTACAAGGTTACGGACCAAGAGCTGGAAAGTGGGATGAGGCTGGATAGCTCTTTGTCGCTCTCCTTCTGTGCTGTAAATTTCCCTGATTCTCTGATTCAAACAGAGCGAAGGAGTTCAGGGGAAGTAATTTAATGATGAAAATTGATTGGCAATAGTTTCTGCCCCATTTTTCTGCTGAAAATATTGCTTGCACTAATTATGCAGCATTAAAGCTCTGAAAGGGACAGGGAAATTCATTTCTTATATATTTCTACTTGAAAAGCAACAGCCTAATGTCTTGTTGTGAATTGCTCTAGTGAGCAATTCTGCTCAATGAATACAATTTTTTATTAGAAACAGATTATTCAGTCATCAGTAGTCAAGCACATTACTCAAGTTACATAAATGTCCTACCATCTATTAAACTGAAGCAGTTACTCAAAATGAAAATTTACCAGTCACGTTTTATCATTACTGACCTACTTAAGCTTTCCAAGGGATTCAGAATAGCCATGCCATTGGCTGACTAAACCCACAGCAGTGGATTAGTCAGTACTTGCCTTGCTCTTGACTAATCCCTTACACACGTACAGCATTCCTGTATTTTTTTTTAAGGTTGCAGATTACTACAACCGAAAACATGAAAGAGCTCGGCCATATTCATTCTCATCAGTTAATAACAACACGACAGCCAGAATTCCTCAGTACTGCATACTGATTATGAAACCATTATCACTGAATCTTGATCACTGTATAACCGAATACCAAGAAATGTTACTTTAAGATCAGGCAGTAAGATCGAACTGGATGAGGCTTTCCAGAGACTGTGCCACTTTTATTTCGGTATCAATTTGTAATATTGGTCACTCAGTCAATTTAGTGACTCAAACGTTAGCTGAATCTGTTTAGATATAACGTGCATGAACAGGAAGTGATTTGTTGCATTGGAATTCTATGACTGGCTCAAGATTAGGTTTGGATCTGGTATTGATTTATTTGGACTCTGCTGCAGTAAGCTTTTCCTGCTATTATAACTTATGTCTCGGTTGTAAATCTAAGAAATTCCTGCTTTATTCATTGCATGTGAGTAATGAGTGGTTCATTAAAAAAGATTGCACCATGACAAATAATAAATATGTTTTAAAACACATTAAATCTGGACTAACATCTATTCTGTTTGAATCATACATTACATAAATAAAGAAATGGAATCTTTATCTAAACCTATTGCTCCCATTATAGCTTATACAGTTATAGTGACTTTGATTTACTCACTGCCATCCTCACTGATATTAAACATGCCACTGTATTAGCAGTAAGGACCATACACAGGAAGTGTTTGTCAACAAGAGTTTCTTGCTTCAAACAACAAAGATAAAGTATTTTTTCTCTGAAGTTCACTGTTACTTTTTCTCACAAGACCCTTTGCTTCCTTTAATCAAAAGGCCAGGATAGACCAGTCACCAGACTTCTACATCACTGCCACCAACAAGACTTTGACACTGGCCAAGAGCAGTCAGATCTGTAGAGAGAGGAGATGAAGAGTAAATTATCACACTTCCCTGTGTTGGAATTCTATCCTAGAACAGAATGTAGGGCCATAAGTTGTGACCCCTACGGCTGCGTACGAAGTGCACACGCACCCTGTTAGGGATGCACAAGTTCGGGTTTAGGCATGCGCTGCACATGCGCTAAAACCCAGAACTTGCGATGTCAAGAATTTTCTGGGCAGATCATCCGCGTCCCCGGGAAAAGGGCCTCCGCGGGCGGAGAGCTGGGCTATTTCTACCCAGCGAATGCCTGTGAAATTCTTACGCCTGGTAAAAGCCATGAATGGGGATTCCCTTCTTCGTTGGGCCGGCCCATGTGATCCCAAGGGTGCTTGCGAACTGCATGCGCCCCTGAGACAGGTACCCGGAGAGGCCCAGGACCACGAGTCTCCGTATCTCCCAGACCATCAGGTACGGGAGCATTTTATTTGCGGATCGGAGGCATTTCCCCACGAGAAGCCTCCGAATGCAAATTCAGGTCCATTGTTTACCCTTGTAGCCTAGTTTAGAACTGACTACAATTGTGGACTTGAACTACAAGCCATCCTGGGACTCAATTTCAATGACTGCCGGCTTAGGGTGTCAGTAATACAACTGACTATACATTATTAAAAATGAGTGTGCGCTGCATTGCGGACTAGGAGATGAGAGGTTGAATTCCAAAACAACTGATACTTGAGCTACCATAGAAAGGACTGGAGGATCTAATAAGAACATAAGAAATAGGAGCAGGAGTAGGCCATACAGCCCCTCGAGCCTGATCTGCCATTCAATAAGTTCATGACTAATCATTGACCTCAATTCCACTTTCCCGCCCGATCTCCATATCCCTTTATTCCCCATGACTCCAAAAATCTATCTCAGCCTTGAATTTATTCAGAGACTCAGCATCCAAGCCCTCAGGGGCAGAGAATTCCAAAGATTTACAACCCTCTGAGTGAAGAGATTCCTCCTTATCCATATCTTTAATGGCCTACCCCTTATCCTGAGACTGTGCCCCCTAGTTCTAGACTCTCCAGCCATGGGAAACAACATCTCAGCATCTACCCAGTCAAACCTCTTCAGAACCTTGTATGTTTCAATAAGTTATCTGACTCATTAGAAAAGTACATAGGGTTGAGTTTCTGCTTTGAGCACAATAGGGAAATTTGCGCCAAAAATGCGCTTGAAATGATACTGGGTAGGTTACAGTTCAGATTTCCGCTAATATTCATTTGCATAATCACAAACCTAAAATTTTTCATGAACCAGTGTGTCGTGTATGTATGCTTGGGGTTACTAGCCACCAGGAGGGGCCACTGTCGGAGGTCATTGGCTGTACACACATGTGTGCGGGCCAGGTATATAAAGGAAGCCACCATGTAATGTGGGCATTTTGAGCCCGAATAAAGTTGAGCCAGGTTTTCACCTGAGTGAGTTTACAGTATTCAGTCTATCAAGTTATTACATACTTAACATTTGGAGACAAGTTAACTTAAGAACTTTTGCATGCAAAATGAGCACCATTAGAATTCTGGAGAGATTCGTGGAGGGAGAGGTCTGGTCGGATTTTATCGATCGCCTGGACCAGTACTTCGTGGCCAACAAAATGGAGGAAGTTACTGACGCAGTTAAGCGCAGGGCGGTTTTCCTCACTGTTTGCGAAAATCTATGGCCTCATAAAGAAACATGGAAACATAGAAACATAGAAAATAGGTGCAGGAGTAGGTCATTCAGCCCTTCGAGCCTGCACCGCCATTCAATAAGATCATGGCTGAACATTCACTCAGTACCCCTTTCCTGCTTTCTCTCCATACCCCTTGATCCCCTTAGCCGTAAGGGCCATATCTAACTCCCTCTTGAATATATCCAACGAACTGGCATCAACAACTCTCTGCAGCAGGAAATCTCCTCTCGCCTGCACATCCAATGGACAAGTACTCAAGTACTATGAGGAATTGTGTGCTCTGGTACGTTACCATCTCAAACCAAAAGAAAGCATCATCATCTCACGCTATCGATTCTACACGCATGTTCGTTCTGAGGGCCAGGATGTGTCGGAATTCATTGCCGACCTAAGACGTCTTGCTGGGCCATGTAAGTTCGAAGACGCGTTGGGAGACATGCTGCGAGATTTCTTCATAATAGGAATCAAACACGAGGTGATCCTCCGGAAGTTATTGGCTGCAGAGACGCTGGATTTGAGCAAGGACATCGCGATTGCCCAGGCATGCATGACGACGGATGATAATTTAAGGCAGATATCATCGAAGAGTCAGAGCTCCACGGCAAGTACTGTAAACAAGATTGTGTCGTCATAGGGCAGAGCTGCTTATGGCAGGACCTACTCAACTGCATATGTGAAACCTGTAGCTGCTCAAAGTCCACCAACGGGTACGAATCCGATTTCACCCTGTTGGCGTTGTGGGGGCAATCATCGACATCATCAGTGTCGTTTTAAACAGTCCATCTGTAAAGGCTGTTTGAAAGTGGGGCAACTTCAGATAATGTATCCACAACTGGGCAAGCGTGCTGCGACTCACCAGCGCGGACCTGGATATGCAACCTGAGATACCGAGAGGGAAGTGTATGGACTGTATTCATTCCTGACAAAGAACCAACCAATAATGGTTAATGTGAATCTAAATGACGTGCCAGTATCGATGGAATTGGACACGGGTGCGAGTCAGTCAATAATGAACCAAATGACATTCGACAAGCTGTGGGACACTAAGGCTGTGAAACCTAAGCTGAGTCCAGTCAATGCCACATTGTGCACTTACACCAAAGAACTCATACCGGTGATTGGCAGTGCAGTAGTCAAGGTGTCGTATAATGGTGTGGTTCATAATCTACTGTTATGGATCATTCCAGGAAATGGTCCAATGCTGTTTGGCAGGAATTGGCTCAAAAAAATCAAATGGACTTGGAACGATATCAAAGCATTGCCATCATTTCGTGTGCTCAAGTGCTGAGCAAGTTTCCCTCGCTGTTTGAACCGGACATTGGCAATTTCACGGGAGCCAAGGTACAGATTCACCTGGACTCGGGTGCAAGACCCGTCTATCACAAAGCTCGGGCTGTTCCGTACCTGATGAGGGAGAAGGTCAAAATTGAGCTGGACAGACTCCAACGTGAAGGGGTCATATCACCGGTCAAATTTAACAAAAAGGGCCAGTCCCATTGTTCCTGTGTTGAAGAGTGATGGCGCTGTCAGGATTTGTGGAGACTACAAGGTCACAATCAACCGATTTTCGAAACAGGATCCGTACCAAAGGCTGATGACCTGTTTTCAATGCTGACGGTGGGAAGTCGTTCACTAAACTGGATCTGACGTCGGCCTATATGACACAGGAGCTCGTCGACCCGTCGAAGAAACTTACGTGCATCAACACTCATAAAGGGCGGTTTATCTACAACAGGTGTCCTTTTGGAATTCGCTTGGCTGCAGCCATATTTCAAGATGACAATCTGGTCACAGGTCATGACACTGCCGAACACCTGAACAACCTTGAAGAGGTTCTACATTGTCTGGACAAAGTGGGACTCAGGCTGAAATGTTCGAAGTGTGTCTTCTTGGCACCGGAAGTCGAATTTCTGCTGATGGCATCAGGCCTACGGACTCGAAAACCAAGGCCATCAAAAATGCACCTCAGAATGTGACGGAGCTACATTCATTCCTTGGTCTACTCAACTACTTCAGTAATTTCTTACCTAGATTGAACACTTTATTAGTGCCACTGCACACGCTGCTCAGAAAAGGCGACAACTGGGTTTGGGGTGTGTCTCAAGCTAGAGCTTTCGAGAAAGCTACAAATCTGCTTTGCTCTAACAAGTTGCTGGTACATTATGATCTGTGTAAGCGTCTGGTATTGGCCTATGATGTTTCATCATATGGGGTTGGCTGCGTGCTCCAACAAGCTAATGAGTCGGGTAAATTACAACTTGTTGCGTATGCTTCGAAAAGCTTGTCAAAGGCAGAAAGAGCCTACAGCATGGTAGAAAAAGAAGCTTTAGCCTGCATCTATGGAGTTAAAAAGATGCATCAGTACCTGTTTGGTCTTCGTTTTGAACTCGAAACAGATCATAAGCCACTCATTTCATTGTTGTCGGAAAATAAAGGTATCAATACCAATGCACCGTCCCACATCCAGAGGTGGATGCTGACATTATCTGCCTATGATTATGTAATTCGCCATAGATCTGGCACCGAGAATTGTGCTGATGCACTGAGCTGTCTGCCTTTGCCCACACTGGAGGTGGAGATGCCACAACCTGCAGATGTACTGTTAGTTATGGATGCTTTTTAGAGTGAAGGAACCCCTGTCACTGCTCAACAAGTTAGGACCTGGACGAGACAGGACCCGATTTTATCAGTTGTAAAACATTGTGTCCTTAGTGGTGATTAATCTGCTATACCTATGGAAATGTGTGATGAGACCAAACCTTACAACCGTCGCAAAGACGAACTATCCATTCAGTCAAATTGTTTACTGTGGGGTAATCGTGTTGTTATGCCTAAGAAAGGCAGAGAGAAATTTGTACGTGATCTACACAGCACTCATCCCGGTATTGTCATGATGAAAGCCATCGCCAGGTCTCACGAATGGTTGCCTGGAATTGACTCTGGTCTGGAATCATGTGTGCATCAATGCAACACTTGCATGCAGCTGGAATCTCCGCTGAGTCTGTGGTCGAGGCCATTCAAACCATGGTCGGGGATCCACATCGACTTTGCGGGTCCTTTCCTGGGTAAGATGTTTCTTGTTGTGGTGGATGCATATTCCAAGTAGATAGAGTGTATAATCATGTCAACCAGTACATCCACAGCTACCATTGAGACCTTCGTTTCATGTTTGCTACTCATGGTCTGTCTGGCATCTTTGTGAGCAACAACGGATCTTGCTTCACAAGTCTGGAGTTTCAAGAGATCATGAAACTCAATGATATTAAACATGTGAGATCAGCACCATTCAAACCTGCTTCTAATGGTCAAGCAGAGCGTGCTGTCCAAACAATCAAGCAGAGTATGAAACGTGTAACTCCAGGTTCACTGCAGACTCACTTGTCATGCATATTGCTTAGTTACAGGACAAGACCCCACATGCTTACCAGGGTCTCCCCTGCTGAACTATTGATGAAGAGAGGTCTCAAGACCAAGCTCTCTCTCATCCATCCTGATTTGAACGATCATGTTGAAAACAGACATCAAAATCAGCAGTGGTATCATGATCGTGCTGCTGTGTCACGCGACCTCTCTGTTAACGATCCTGTGTATGTGCTAAATTATGGTCAAGGTCCAAGTGGGTTGCCGGTACTGTTACGGCCAAGGAGGGTAACAGAGTGTTTAATGTCAGGCTCAAGATTGGGCAAACATGAAGGAAACATGTTAATCAGATAAAGCTGCAGCACATGGATGAACTGGAATAAGTTGAGGAAGATACGATCAGTGACCAACCAACCTATATTCATTCATCAGAGGACTCCGCCTTCATCAATGAATCTGGACTTTCAATCTCTGACATGGTCATTACCACTCCCATCAGATTGGCTACCCAGCCTCCAGTCATAACTGACTCAGAACACTCGCCCAGAACTGGAGTTGAACTGAGATGATGAATTTATAAGCGGAAAGTCCCGGACCATCTTAACTTGTAAAAAGACTGATATTAAGATCTTGAAGGGGGATGTTGTCATGAATGTATGCTTGGGGTTACTAGCCACCAGGGGGCGCCACTGTCGGAGGTCATTGGGCTGTATGCACATGTGTGCGGGCCAGGTACATAAAGGAAGCCACCATGTAATGTGGGCACTTTGGGCCAGAATAAAGTTGAGCCAGGTTTGCATCTGAGTGAGTTTACAGTATTCAGTCTATCGATATGATCTTATACAGGTATACAAGATTGTAAATGGTGTGAATTTGAGTAACCCAGAATGCAACATGAAATTAAACTATGGGGCTAGGACAAGGAGCCACAGATTTGAACTAGTACATAAAAACATATAAACATAAGAAATAGGAGCAGGAGTAGGCCATTTGGCCCTTCGAGCCTGCTCCGCCATTCAATAAGGTCATGGCTGATCTGATCCTGGTCTCAACTCCACTTCCCTGCCCACTCCCCATAACCCTTGACTCCCTTAACGTTCAAAAATCTGTCTATCTCCACCTTAAATATATTCAATGACCCAGCCTCCACAGCTCTCTGGGGCAGAGAATTCCAAAGATTCACGACCCTCAGAGAGAAGAAATTCCTCCTCATTTCCGTTTTAAATGGGCGGCCCCTTATTCTGAAACAATGCCCCCTAGTTCTAGATTCCCCCATGAGGGGAAACATCCTCTCTGCATCTACCCTGGCATGATCTCTCAGAATCTTATGTGTTTCAATAAAATCACCTCTCATTCTTCTAAACTCCAATGAATATCGGCCCAACCTCCTCAACTTTTCTTCATAAGACAACCCCTTCATCTCAGAAATCAACCTCGTGAAATTTCTCTGAACTGCTTCCATTGCAAGTATATCCCTCCTTAAATAAGGAGACCAAAATTGTTCGCAGTACTCCAGGTGTGGTGTCACCATAGTTGTAGCAGGACTTCCCTACTTTTATATTCCATCCCCCTTGCAATAAAGGCCAACAGTCCATTTGCCTTCCTAATTACTTGCTGTACCTGCATGCTAACTTTTTGTGTTTCATGTACAAGGATCCCCAGATCCCTCTATACCACAGCATTTTGTAATCTCTCACCATTTAAATAATAATTAGCTTTTTTATTTTTCCTAAGATAGTGGATAACCTCACATTTTCCCACATTATACTCCATCTGCCAAATTTTTGCCCAATCACTTAGCCTATCTATATCCCTTTGCAGAATTTTTGCAGAATCCTCACAACTTGCTTTCCTACCTATCTTTGTATCATCAGAAAATTTGGCTACATTACACTTGGTCCCTTCACCCAAGTCATTAATATAGATTGTAAATAATTGAGGCACTAGCACTGATCCCTGTGGAACCCCACTAGTTACAGTTTGCCAAACTGAAAATGACCCATTTATCCTGACTCTCTGTTTTCTGTTGGTTAGCCAATCCTCTATCCATGCTAATATATTACCCCAACCCCATGTGCAGTAACCTTTTATATGGCACCTTATCAAATGCCTTCTGGAAATCCAAATACACGACATCTACTGGTTCCCCTTTATCCACCCTGCTCATTACATCATCAAAGAACTCCAGAAAATTTGTCAAACATGATTTCCCTTTCATATAACCATGCTGACTCTGCTTGACTATATTATGACTTTCTAAATTCCCTGCTACTACTTCCTTAATAATGGACTCCAGCATTTTCCCAATGATAGATGTTAAGCTAACGGGTCTATAGTTTCCTGTTTTCAGTCTCCCTCCGTTCTTTAATAGGGGCGTTACACTTGCGGTTTTCCAATCCGCTGGGACGTCACCAGAATCCAGGGAATTTTGGTAGATTACAACCAATGCATCCACTATCTCTGCAGCCACTTCTTTTAATACCCTAGGAGGCAGGCCATCAGGTCCAGGGGGACTTGTCCACCTTTAGTCCCATTATTTTGCTTAGCACTTTTTCTCTAGTGATAGTGATTGTTTTCAGTTACCCCTTCCAATAGCCCTTTAATGATCAATTATTGGGATGCTTTTAGTGACTTCTAGCCTGAAGACCGATACAAAATATTTTTTCAAAGTTGCTGCCATTTCCCTATTTCCCATTATTAATTTCCCAGTCTCATCCTCTAAGGGACCAATGTTTACTTTAGCTACTCTCTTCCCTTTTATATACCTGTAGATGCTCTTACTGCCTGTTTTTATATTTCTTGCTAGTTTACTCTCATAAACTATCTTCTCTCCCTTTAATATTTTTTTAGTCATTCTTTACCAGTTTCTAAAAAATTCCCAATCCTCTGGCCTTCCACTATTCTTCGCAACATTGTATGCCTTTGTTTTCAATTTGATACCATCCTTTACTTCCTTAGTTAGCCAGGGATGGTTCATCCTTCTCTTAGAATCTTTCTCTCTCACTGGAATATATCTTTGCTGAGAGTTATGAAATATCACCTTAAATGTTTGCCACTGCTTATCTACCCTCTTACCTTTTAATCTATTTTCCCAGTTCACTTTAGCCAACTCTGACTTCATACCTTTGTAATTGCCTTTATTTAAGTTCAGGACACTAGTTTGGGACCTAGCTTTCTCACCCTCAAACTGAATTTGAAATTTTACCATGCTATGATTACTCTTCCCAAGAGGATCCTTTACTATGAGATCATTAATTAATCCAGTCTCATTACACATTACCAGATCTAAAATAGTCTGCTCCCTGGTTGGTTTCACAATGTATTGTTCTAAGAAACCATTCTGAATGCACTCTATGAACTCAAGGCTACCTTTGCCAATTTAATTTATCCAATCTATATGAAGATTAAAATTGCCCATGATTATTGCAGTACCTTTCTTACAAGCCTCCATTATTTCTTGATTTATACTCTGTCCGAAAGTGTAGCTAGTTAGGGGGTCTAAGGACTACTCCCGCCAGTGACTACTTCCCCTGATTATTTCTTATCTCCACCCAAACTGATTCTACATCTTGAACTTCTGAGCCAATATCATTTCTCACTACTGCACTGATCTCATCCTTTATTAACAGAGCTCCTCCTTTTCATTTCTGCCTATCCTTCTGATAGATACACTGTTTTGAGTGCTGTTGAGGGAGATGACTCATTAGGGGAGAGCAACAGCAGCCAAGTTCATGGTACCGTGGCTGGCTCTGTTGTACAGGAGGGCATAAAAAAGAGTGGGAGAGCGATAGTGATAGGGGATTCAATCATAAGGGGAATAGATAGGCGTTTCTGCGGCCACAATCGAGACTCCAGGATGGTATGTTGCCTCCCTGGTGCAAGGGTCAAGGATGTCTCCGAGCGAGAGCAGGACATTCTGAAAAGGGAGGGAGAACAGCCAGTTGTCGTGGTGCACATTGGTACCAACGACATAGGTAAAAAAGGAGCTAGGAGTTAAATTAAAAAGTAGGACCTCAAAAGTAGTAATCTCGGGATTGCTACCAGTGCCACGTGCTAGTCAGAGTAGGAATCGCAGGATAGCACAGATGAATACATGGCTTGAGCAGTGGTGCAGCAGGGAGGGATTCAAATTCGTGGGGTATTGGAACAGGTTCTGGGGGAGGTGGGACCAGTACAAACCGGACGGTCTGCACTTGGGCAGGAACAGAACCAATGTCCTAGGGGGAGTGTTTGCTAGTGCTGTTGGTGAGGAGTTAAACTAATATGGCAGGGGGATGGGAACCAATACAGGGAGACAGAGGGAAACAAAAAGGAGACAAAAACAAAAGACAGAAAAGAGATGAGTAAAAGTGGAGGGCAGAGAAACCAAAGACAAGAAACAAAAAGGACCACTGAATATAAAAGGGCTGCAGGAGAGGTAAAAACTAAAAATCATGGTTTAAAAACTAGGATGAAAACACTCTACCTAAATGCATGCAGCATTAGAAATAAAGTAAATGAGTTGACAGCACAAATCATTACAAATGGGTATGATTTGGTGGCCATTACAGAGACATGGTTGCAAGGTGGCCAGGACTGGGAATTAAACGTACAGGGGTATCTGACGATTCGGAAAGATAGGCAGGAAGGGAAGGGAGGTGGGGTAGCTCTGTTAATAAGGGATGATATCAGGGCAGTTGTGAGGGATGATATTGGCTCCAATGAACAAAATGTTGAATCATTGTGGGTGGAGATTAGAGATAGTAAGGGGAAAAAGTCACTGGTCGGCGTAGTTTATAGGCCCCCAAATAATAACTTCATGGTGGGGCAGGCAATAATCAAGGGAATAATGGAGGCATGTGAAAAAGGAACGGCAGTAGTTATGAGTGATTTTAACCTACATATCGATTGGTCAAATCAAATCGCAGGGGGTAGCCTGGAGGAGGAATTCATAGAATGCATATGGGATTGTTTCTTAGAATAGTATGTAACAGGGCCTACAAGGGAGCAAGCCATTTTGGATCTGGTCCTGTGTAACGAGACAGGAAAAATAAACGATCTCCTCGTAAAAGATCCTCTCGGAATGAGTGATCACAATATGGTTGAATTTGTAATACAGATTGAGGATGAGGAAGTTGTGTCAGAAATGAGCGTACTATGCTTAAACAAAGGGGACTACAGTGGGATGAGGGCAGAGTTGGCTAAAGTAGACTGGAAACAAGGACTAAATGGTGGCACAATTGAGGAACAGTGGAGGACTTTTAAGGAGCTCTTTCATAATGCGCAACAAAAATATATTCCAGTGAAAAAGAAGGACGGCAAGAGAAGAGATAACCAGCTGTGGATAACCAAGGAAATAAAGGAAAGTATCAAATCAAAGACCAATGCGTATAAGGTGGCCAAGGTTAGTGGGAAACTAGAGGATTGGGAAGATTTTAAGCAGCAGCAAAGAATGACTAAAAAAGCAATAAAGAAAGGGAAGATAGATTACGAAGGTAAACTTGCGCAAAACATAAAAACAGATAGTAAAAGCTTTTACAGATATATAAAATGGAAAAGAGTGACTAAAGTAAATGTTGGTCCCTTAGAAGATGAAAAGGGGGATTTAATAATGGGAAATGTGGAAATGGCTGAGACCTTAAACAATTATTTTGCTTCCGTCTTCACAGTGGAAGACACAAAAACCATGCCAAAAATTGCTGGTCATAGGAATGTGGGAAGGGAGGACCTTGAGATGATCACTATCACTAGGGAGGTAGTGCTGGACAGACTAATGGGACTGAAGGTAGACAAGTCCCCTGGTCCTGATGAAATGCATCCCAGGGTGTTAAAAGAGATGGCGGAAGTTATAGCAGATGCATTTGTTATAATCTACCAAAATTCTCTGGACTCTGGGGAGGTACCAGCGGATTGGAGAGCAGCTAATGTAACGCCTCTGTTTAAAAAAGGGGGCAGGCAAAAGGCAGGTAACTATAGGCCGGTTAGTTTAACATCTGTAAGAGGGAAAATGCTTGAAACTATCATTAAGGAAGAAATAGCGGGACACCTGGATAGGAATATTGCAATCAAGCAGACGCAGCATGGATTCATGAAGGGGAAATCATGTTTAACTAACTTACTGGAATTCTTTGAGGATATAACGAGCGTGGTGGATAGAGGTGTACCGATGGATGTGGTGTATTTAGATTTCCAAAAGGCATTCTGCAGAAGATAAAGGTACGCGGAGTCAGAGGAAATGTATTAGCATGGATAGAGAATTGGCTGGCGAACAGAAAGCAGAGAGTCGGGATAAATGGGTCCTTTTCCGGTTGGAAATCAGTGGTTAGTGGTGTGCCACAGGGATCAGTGCTGGGACCACAACTGTTTACAATATACATAGATGACCTAGAGGAGGGGACAGAGTGTAGTGCAACAAAATTTGTAGATGACACTAAGATTAGTGGGAAAGCGGGTTGTGTAGAGGACTCATAGAGGCTGCAAGGAGATTTGGATAGGTTAAGCGAATGGGCTAAGGTTTGGCAGATGGAATACAACGTCGGAAAGTGTGAGGTCATCCACTTGGGAAAAAAAACAGTAAAAGGGAATATTATTTGAATGGGGAGAAATTACAACATGCTGTGGTCAGAGGGACCTGGGGGTCCTTGTGCATGAATCCCAAAAGGTTAGTTTGCAGGTGCAGCAGGTAATCAGGAAGGCAAATGGAATGCTGGCCTTCATTGCGAAAGGGATGGAGTACAAAAGCAGGGAGGTGTTGCTGCAACTGTATAAGGTATTGGTAAGGCCACACATGGAGTACTGCATGCAGTTTTGGTCACCTTACTTAAGGAAGGATATACTAGCTTTAGAAGGGGTACAGAGACGATTCACTAGGCTGATTCGAGAAATGAGGGGGTTAATTTATGATGATAGATTGAGTAGACTGGGTCTTTACTCCTTGGAGTTCAGAAGGATGAGGGATGATCTTATAGAAACATTTAAAATCATGAAAGGGATAGACAAGATAGAGGCAGAGAGGTTGTTTCCATTGGTGGGGGAGACTAGAACTAGGGGGCACAGCCTCAAAATACGGAGGAGCCAATTTAAAACCGAGTTGAGAAAGAATTTCTTCTCCCAGAGGGTTGTGAATCTGTGGAATTCTCTGCCCAAGGAAGTAGTTGAGGCTGGCTCATTGAATGTTTTCAAGTCAAAGATAGATAGATTTTTAAGCAATAAGGGAATTAAGGATTACGGGGAGAGGGCGGGTAAGTGGAGCTGAGTCCACGACCAGATCAGCCATAATGTTATTGAATGGCGGAGCAGGCTCGAGGGGCTAGATGGCCTACTCCTGTTCCTAATTCTTATGTTCTTATGTTCTTCTGAAATGGTAAATACCCCTGAATATTCAGTTCCCAGCCTTGGTCACCTTGCAACCACTTCTCTGTAATGGCTATCAGATCATACCCATTTATTTCTATTTGTGCTAGTAAAAGATAACATTACAGGGTAGAAATTGCCCCCTGCCTGAAATGGGGTGCACGCATCCCGTTTCAATGTTTTTTACTGCAGCTGTGGTTCAGGTCGACTCTTTCGGGAAATTCCGCTCTTTGTTTTTTTTATTTTCATCTGGAAGTCAGTCATAATGGGAGGCAGTGACTACACCGGAGGGGCAAAAATGCAGCAGTGACAACAACTGAGGAGCTGAAGTTGGGGGCGGTGATTATTCACCGCTGCAATGACATCATCGCGGCACAGCGTCACCACAGCTCTCCCCTTCACTTAAAGGGGAGAGCCTCTGCACCTTTTAAACTTTGCTCCACTGGGCCACCAGGGAGGGTTTCGTCTGGGTCAGTGGCCTGGCAACCAAGAGGGGGTGCCAGGATGCTGTTGGCAGCCCGGCCGAACCTGGGGGCATAATTATCGGGTCAACCTGGCAGTCGGCCGACAAAAAAAAACATGGCGGCAGTGGCAGTGGAGCCTCCCCTTTAAGGGAAGCCAGACGATCGCTACAGAAGGCCACAGCCTCACTGGATCACTGTGGAAAAGGCACCACCAAGCGGGTCGAAGGTTTACCGAGGGGAATGTCGTCGTCGGGGGGTTAGATCAGCGATGCACACGGAGATGACGTACTTAACACCGATCAGCAGCAGAGGAGCGGTAAGGGGGGAATCGGGCACCGCCAGGAAAGCTCGGGCTAGCAGCAGCCATTCCAACAAAAGTCAGCGGCCACTCCACTCCGCAGCATGGTCGCTGATTTGCGATGGTAACAGGCCTTAAGGAAAGGGGCAATTCCAGCCCCTCCGACGGATATCAGATAGTTCTCCTTTGCGCAGAGAGTGATCAACACTTGGAATGGACTTCTGATCAGTGTAATGGAGTCAAAATCACTGGAATCATTTGAGAAACAATTAGACACAGCAATGAGAGATGTGTAGCATTGTTTTGGATGGGATATATTAATATGGGCCAAATGTCCTTCTCATCCACAAGTATCGTGTGCTGCAACTATGAAACGGGCTCTCCTTCAGGGAACCAACATGGCTGAACATGGCCAAGCAGGCACCATTTACTTTAAAGGGCCACTGAGCAATTCAGCGATTCTGTTCAGACTCTCAGCCCACATTATGGCACTCTGACCCAATTTACATGTTTTTTGCAGTCTTAATCAGGCTACTGCACGCTGGAGCTTTAACTCCACATTATACCATGCTATATATGGGTGCACAACAGGCTTCAGGCTTCAGTGCCAAACATTGTGGCTCACCTCCACCCAATGTACAGTTGCATCATGGGCACAGATCATTTCATTATTAACCTCATAAAGACAACAAATATATGAGAACAACATGAGTAAGAGACCACTTCAGGCACGATGGTAAATTCAGACAATAAAAGCATCAGGAGATCATTGATTTGTTTTTGCCAGCAGAAACGAAACAAAGAATGACTCTATAAAAAGACAAAAATAAAAGAATCGATGTTCGTGACTTTCGCGCTGGCATTGCGATCTGGTGCTCCAACTCATTCCGCTGTGTGGCGATTCTCAATTTGCTAAAAAAAAATGTTTTACATTTTTGTAATTCATTACAAATGCGTTTTTCCACTTCATTGAATAAAGACATATTTGATACAAGTCCCTCGAAGTACACCATATCAAACAGTAAACTAAAGAGTTCTGCTTCTCGGGGGCAAGAATTTAACTTATGGAAAATTTAATTAAATGTATTTTCTTTTTAAAAGCACAATAAAATAAACCAGAGGTGTGTTTATATTTTCTTGCCATTCTACCCCTGCATTAAACTGAAGTTAGTGGCCCTCGTATCTGGATGTGTACCTTAAGGTAAATTGAAATGTGATTCAAATATGCATTTTGTACACTTTGTAACACAATGGAAAATAATGCAATTGGTGCAGTCAAGGTTCCGCAAGTAAAACGTAAAATTGCATTATTTGCTTGTTCATCAAGGCATAATCTTGCACCCACTTCAGCAACAAATGAACCATTTTTCATAATTGCACATATTCTAATTGATGTTCAGAATTTATAGGCCTCACACATAGTGCTAATAGCCCAAAATAAGTGCTTTGCAAGTAGGGGATCTGTGATAATGGATTAAATACTGGATTAAAGAAAACATAGAAATTAGGCGCTGCGATTTATTGTACAAATGCATATCCAATCGCTCTGGCAGAATTTTAACAAAAGCATTAACCCATTGATTTTAAATTGGTTAACACTGCAGTTAGAATATAAAGTAAATGGAATTGGAGTAAAATGAGTAATTTTTAGCTCATAATACTCCTGTGAGGCGCCTTGGGACATTTCACTACATTAAAGGCAATATATAAATAAAAGTTGTAGTTGTTGTTGAATTTGTCTACGCATGCAACCGGTATTTGTATGATAACATCGCACGGCATAAAAGAAAAATAGACAAACCAGAAGCTAGCCTTGAAATCTAGAGAAAAAGTAAAACAAGACAAAAACAGAAAAAGCAACTTCCTTTTATGGAACTAAACAACAGCTGAATTTATTTTCTAACCTAACTGGGAGTAATTTGTTCATTTGCTAGAATGTCACTTTAAGCTCCGATCATCACATTGGATGTGTTTAGCAACTATCAAAAATTGTACCATTCTGCTGCACTTGTCTCTGTATCTTCTCGATGCACTCCTATACTTCCTATAAAGTTTAATCAAAGCAGATTATATGGTGTAATGTGGAGATCATCGGCCATCTTTTATTTACTTGCTTGTAAAAATTGCAGTCGCAAAAGGCATTTTTCAAGGAACATCAATATTGTTTTTTGAGATAAAGTTCAGGAGTTCTATACTGCTTTGATGATGACTTTTGAAAGAAAACAGGCAGACCTGCCAAACAGAAGGGAAGTGAGGAACCCCACCCTCCCCCAAAAATTGTCTTTAATGAAAAGAAACAAATAATCCTCAGTGAAAGAAAATAAGATGGCAGTCGATAGTTCTGCTCATTTCTCTAGTTCTATTTGGTAACAATCCTTTATTGGAAAAAATACAGAACTCCAGTTGTATAAATGTATATGATAGAAGTCACGTGTACAATTTGAAAGCTACAAAGGTTTAGCAGTGTACTTAAAGGATTAGAAAGTATGATTTGCAGGGCTTACTCAATAAAGTTCAGGTAATAACACTGTAATATCTGGAGATTTTGACCATCTGTGGCAAAGTGCTGTTGACATACCTGACAAGGGATGATATCTGGCAGTCCAATGAAAATAGCAAGAGGGATGACAGTTGGAGTAATAAAGCCAAAAAAAATACGTTGGGTCTAAATTGACGTTTTATGGGCTGCCAACAAATGTGCTAGTTTTTTCTCTGCAATAAAACTGGAGTATCTGTTTGGAACCATCACTCAAGTAGAACAAATGGTGCAAGAAAACAAGAACTGCTCGAACTTTGTTGATATCGAGCAGTTTTTTGTGACACCTGTATGAAAATTACGTACAAGGTTCAACAGGTAAAAGTACGCAGTGCACTTGAGGAAAGACTCAGGGGGGTGAAATTTGTCATGTATTCAACCAGCATTGTAACCCATGTATAATCTGACCTAAGTTGTACACTGTGAGAACACTGACCACTAGGTGGTGAACTTGTGGGAGACACTTCTCACCTAGACCTTCAGATATAAAAGGGGAAGCTCCACCCACTTCCATCACTTGAGTGCTATGGAATAAAGGACAGGTCACAGACTGACCTTCTCTCAAGCATGGGCCTCATGTGCATTTATACTGTATAGTAAGGACGTATCAATGGTGACGAGAAACTGGGAGTTAAACCACGCGAGCATGGCCACGAGCAGAACAGACGAGAGGTACTGTGTTAAGGAATGGTTGAGACAGAGATTCAACATTGTTAAAGCAGCACACAGTTCTCCAGGCAGACAAGGGCAGTCGGGCATGCCCCAACATGTAGTCGAACCCAGAGGGGGAGTTTGACAGAGATAATGGCAAGTTGAACGGCGATTCACGCCATTGCAAGGGACAATGCGGCCAGTAATGGGGCCATCAACACCTGTTAATGGCGCACTCAAGGGCAATAACAGGGGCAGTCAGGGACGATCGACTGGCAAGGGACCTTTTGTTTCAAACAGCAACTCATGCTGGAGGCGTGGAGGCACACACTCAGCCGGAGTTTGCAGAGGTGAGCAAAATACCTGCAGAAATTGCAGAAATGAACGCTGGAGGAAATCGCTGGAAGCTGAAGTTCAGCGAGTTCATGTGGAGCACGTATACAGTTCATACACCAGGACGCCACCGATAATGATGAACGTGCTTCTCAATGGCATCCCAGTATCAATGGAGCTAGACACAGGGGCCAGCCAGTCCCTGATGGGTATCAAACAGTTCGAAAAGTTGTGGGCGTCCAAGGCCAGGAGGCCAAAATTATCGCCGATTGACGCACAGCTACGGACATACACAAAGGAGATCATTCCGGTGCTAGGTAGCGCCACGGTAGTCGTGATCCACAAAGATTCGGAGAACAGGTTGCCACTCTGGGTTGTCCCGGGGGACGGTCCCGCACTACTGGGGAGGAGTTGGCTTGCTGTCATGAACTGGAAATGGGGCGATGTCAATGCAACTTCCTCTGTGGAGCGAGTATCATGCTCACAGATCCTGGACAAATTTGACTCATTATTCTGACCCGGCATTGGCACTTTCATGGGGGCCAAGGTAGTGATTCACATAAACCCGGACGCCAGTACACCACAAGGCACTGTACGTGATGTGGGAAAAGATAGAAGGCGAATTGGACCGCCTGCTGAGGGAAGGCATCATCTCGCCAGTCAAATTCAGTGACTGGGCAAGCCCGATTGTGCCGGTGCTCAAGGCGGATGGGTCGGTCAGGATATGTGGCGATTACAAGGCCACCATCAATCGGGTGTCAC
This sequence comes from Pristiophorus japonicus, assembly GCF_044704955.1. Taxonomy (NCBI): domain Eukaryota; kingdom Metazoa; phylum Chordata; class Chondrichthyes; family Pristiophoridae; genus Pristiophorus; species Pristiophorus japonicus. The sequence goes on from NC_091979.1 coordinate 267,807,714, forward strand.
TCCAAGACCAGTACCCGCTACCGAGAGCTATCCGGCGGCAAACTTTTTTCAAAATTGGACCTGACCTCAGCTTACATGACCCAGGAGCTGGCGAATGAGTCGAAGAAGCTGACCACCATCACGACACACAAGGGGTTGTTTGAGTACAACAGATGTCCGTTCGGAATTCGCTCGGCCGTCTCGATCTTCCAACGAAATATGGAAAGCCTCCTCAAGTCGATTCCAGGGACGTTTTTGTTTCAGGACGACATCCTCATCACGGGTTACGATACTGAAGAACACCTCCACAACCTGGAGGAGGTGCTACGCAGACTGGACCGGATAGGGCTGCGATTGAAAAAGGCGAAGTGCGTCTTCCTAGCTCCAGAGGTAGAATTCCTGGGGATGAGGGTAGCAGCAGACGGGATCAGCCCTACTGCGTCCAAGACGGAAGCGATCCAGAGAGCACCCAGACCCCGTAACACGACGGAGCTGCGTTCATTCCTGGGGCTCCTGAACTATTTTGGTAACTTTCTTCCCAAATTGAGCACGCTGCTAGAGCCACTACACGTGCTCCTACGCAAAGATCGCGAATGGGTCTGGGGGGACAGCCAGGAAAGGGCTTTTAATAGAGCACGCAATTTGTTATGTTCCAACAATCTGTTAACGCTATATGACCCATGTAAGAAACTTGTGTTAACGTGCGATCCGTCGTCCTATGGTGTCGGGTGTGTGTTGCAGCATGTCAATGCCAAGGGTCAGTTATAGCCGGTAGCTTATGCCTCCAGAAGTCTGTCCCAGGCAGAAAGGCGCTACGGTGATGGTAGAAAAGGAGGTGCTTGCATGTGTATATGCGGTAAAGAAAATGCACCAGTACCTGTTTGGCAGGAAATTTGAGTTGGAGACAGATCACAAACCCCTAACGTCCCTTTTGGCCGACAACAAGGCCATAAATGCAAATGCATCGGCCCGCATACAGAGGTGGGCACTCACGTTAGCCGCCTATGACTACACAATTCGGCACAGACCAGGCACCGAAAACTGCGCCGATGCACTCAGCAGGCTCCCATTAGCCACCACTGATGGGGCTACCGAGCATGCTGCTGAGATGGTCATGGCTGTTGAAGCTTTCGGAAGCGAAGGCTCACCCGTGACAGCCCGTCAGATTAAAGTCTGGACAAATAGAGACCTGCTATTGTCTCTAGTCAAGAAATGTGTCCTGAATGGGGACTGGGCAGCCACGTACAGGGCATGCCCTGAGAAATTTAAACCATTTCACAGGCGCAAGGATGAACTCTCGATTCAGGCAGATTGCCGACTGTGGGGAAACTGCGTAGTCATGCCCCAGATGGGCAGAGAGGTGTTCAGTGAACTCCAAAATGAGCACCCGGGCATTGTCACGATGAAGGCAATTGCCAGGTCACACGTTTGGTGGCCAGGGATAGACGCAGATCTGGAACTTTGTGTTTGCAGGTGCAACACGTGTGCCCAGCTGCGAAGCCCCCCTTAGCCCCTGGCCATGGCTCGCCAAGCCTTGGTCACGCATCCATGTGGACTACGCAGGTCCTTTCATGGGAAAAATGTTTTTGGTTATAGTAGATGCCTACTCCAAATGGATCGAGTGTGACATTTTAAATTCAAGCACATCCTCTGCCACGGTAGAAAGCCTACGGGCAATGTTTGCCGCCCACGGTCTACCGGACATCTTGGTCAGCGACAATGGCCCGTGCTTCACAAGCACTGAATTCCAGGACTTCATGGCAGGCAATGGAATTAACCATGTTAGAACGGCACCGTTCAAGCCGGCCTCAAACGACCAGGCAGAACGAGCAGTGCAGATAATCAAACATGGGATGCTCAGAATCCAAGGGGGTTCCCTACAATGCCCCTTATCACGTCTCCTGTTGGCCTACAGATCCCGACCACACTCGCTCACAGGGGTTCCACCCGCGAAGCTGCTAATGAAAAGGACGCTCAAAACCCGGTTATCCCTTATACACCCCACCATGAAAGAAATTGTCGAGAGCAGGCGCCAGTCACAATATGACTACCATGGCAGGAATGCGAGGGCGTGATGTATTGATGTAAGTAACCCTGTTTTTGTCCTCAACTATGCTGCAGGGACCAAATGGCTTGCAGGCACTGTGGTTGCCAAAGAGAGAAATATGATTCTGGTAGTTAAACCTACCAATGGACAAATCTGCCGCAAACATGTGGATCAAACAAAAAGGAGGTTCAGCAACCCCATAGAAGAAGCAGAGGAAGAACACGATATAGAGTTCACTCCTCCACAGGTGACCGAACACAGGAACCAAAGGGAGGAGAGCCCAGTCATTGTGGGCAGTCCGGACAGGCCTGAGGCACCACAAACAGCAGACACTCAGGCCAGCGCCCAACAACCGGAGCCCCAACTCAGGTGCTCTACAAGGTAGCGTAAACCACCAGAGAGACTCAACCTGTGATCCCAATAAGACTTTGGGGCGGGGGGGGGGGTGATGTCATGTATTCAACCAGCATTGTAACCCATGTATAATCTGACCTAAATTGTACACCGTGAGAACACTGACCACTAGGTGGGAGACACTCCTAACCTGGACCTTCAGAGGGGAAGCTCCACCCACTTCCATCACTTGAGTGCTATGGAATAAAGGACAGGTCACAGACTGACCTTCTCTCAAGCATGGGCCTCGTGTGCATTTACACTGTATAGTAAGGACGTATCAAAATTGAACTTGGCAGTCGTGTAAAATGGGTGATAGCGAATCGGCAGCCCGTTTTACATCCCACCCTGATTTTCTTGTCAGCTGTGGTTCAGTGGGTGGCACTCTCGCCTCTGAGTCAGAAGGTTGTGGGTTCAAGTCCCACTCCAGGGACTTGAGCACATAAATCTAGGCGAACACTCCAGTGCATTTCTGACGGAACGCTGCACAGTCGGAGGTGCCGTCTTTCAGATGAGATGCTAAACCGAGCTCCCTTCTGCCCTCTCAGGTGGACATAAAAGATCCCATGGCACTATTTCGAAGAAGAGCAGGGGAGTTATCCCCGGTGTCCTGGCCAATATTTATCCCTCATTCGATACAGCAAAAACAGATTATCTGGTCATTATCACATTGCTGTTTGTGGGAGCTTGCTGTGCGCAAGTTGGCTGCCGCATTTCACACATTACAACAGTGACTACACGCCAAAAATACTTGATTGGCTGTAAAGAGTTTTGAGACATCCGGTGGTCATGAAAGGCGCTATATACATGCAAGTCTTTCTTTTCCATTGAAGTCGGTCAGTTTGTGCCACCGCCAAAGTTGAAATTCACTCCACAGAGCTTCAAAGCTTAAAGTCCTATATTTCTGATTAATATAAATATACTCATTTAATTGATGGCTCTGTTTGTAAGTGCATTGCCTGGTGTGGTACAGAGACAGAGAACATCCCAAGTTGCATTCCTAATATATGCTGAGTGAGCCGATCTTCGGCCGGCAGCAGTGGGCGAGTGACAGTTGGTCCTCCCTGTCCCCAGGCTAGGAAGGAGGAGGAGGCAGAACTTCCTCACTAATGATTTCTATCAAGTAGTCCCTGTTGAAAAGAGCCAACAGGAAAGAACTCAGCTTGCCAAAGCTCACCATGGTAAATTTAGCACGCGCCACACCACCACCGCTGGGGCCTCACACATTTAGCACGGTTCCACACCACCATCACTGGGTCTCACACATTTAGCACGGTTCCTCACCATCACTGGGTCTCACACATTTAGCACGGTTCCACACCACCATCACTGGGTCTCACACATTTAGCATGGTTCCTCACCATCACTGGGTCTCACACATTTAGTATGGTTCCTCACCATCACTGGGTCTCACACATTTAGCACGGTTCCACACCATCACTGGGTCTCACACATTTAGCACGGTTCCACACCACCATCACTAGGCCTCACACATTTAGCACGGTTCCTCACCATCACTGGGTCTCACACATTTAGCACGGTTCCACACCATCACTGGATCTCACACATTTAGCACGGTTCCTCACCATCACTGGGTCTCACACATTTAGCACGGTTCCTCACCATCACTGGGTCTCACACATTTAGCACGGTTCCACACCACCATCACTGGGTCTCACACATTTAGCATGGTTCCACACCATCACTGGGTCTCACACATTTAGCACGGTTCCACACCACCATCACTGGGTCTCACACATTTAGCACGGTTCCTCAACATCACTGGGTCTCACACATTTAGCATGGTTCCTCACCATCACTGGGTCTCACACATTTAGCACGGTTCCACACCATCACTGGGTCTCACACATTTAGCACGGTTCCACACCACCATCACTAGGCCTCACACATTTAGCACGGTTCCTCACCATCACTGGGTCTCACACATTTAGCACGGTTCCACACCATCACTGGGTCTCACACATTTAGCACGGTTCCTCACCATCACTGGGTCTCACACATTTAGCACGGTTCCTCACCATCACTGGGTCTCACACATTTAGCACGGTTCCACACCACCATCACTGGGTCTCACACATTTAGCATGGTTCCACACCATCACTGGGTCTCACACATTTAGCACGGTTCCTCACCACCATCACTGGGTCTCACACATTTAGCACGGTTCCTCACCATCACTGGGTCTCACACATTTAGCATGGTTCCTCACCATCACTGGGTCTCACACAGTTAGCACGGTTCCTCACCATCACTGGGGTTTCACACATTTAGCACGGTTCCACACCACCATCACTGGGCCTCACATATTTAGCACGGTTCCTCACCATCACTGGGGTCTCACACATTTAGCACGGTTCCAAACCATCACTGGGTCTCACACATTTAGCACGGTTCCACACCACCATCACTGGGTCTCACACATTTAGCACGGTTCCTCACCATCACTGGGGTCTCACACATTTAGCACGGTTCCACACCATCACTGGGGCCTCACACATTTAGCATGGTTCCTCACCATCACTGGGTCTCACACATTTAGCATGGTTCCACACCATCACTGGGCCTCACACATTTAGCATGGTTCCTCACCATCACTGGGGTCTCACACATTTAGCACGGTTCCACACCACCACTGGGTCTCACACATTTAGCACGGTTCCTCACCATCACTGGGGTCTCACACATTTAGCACAGTTCCACACCACCACTGGGTCTCACACATTTAGCACGGTTCCACACCACCATCACTGGGTCTCACACATTTAGCATGGTTCCACACCACCACTGGGTCTCACACATTTAGCACGGTTCCTCACCATCACTGGGTCTCACACATTTAGCATGGTTCCACACCATCACTGGGTCTCACACATTTAGCACGGTTCCTCACCATCATCACTGGGCCTCACACATTTAGCACGGTTCCACACCATCACTGGGCCTCACAAATTTAGAACGGTTCCTCACCATCACTGGGCCTCACACATTTAGCACGGCTCCACACCACCATCACTGGGCCTCACACATTTAGCACTGTTTCACACTACCACTGGTGGGGCCTCACACACAGTCTGTCCGTAATGGAGAATTGTGGGCCTACCTTTGGTTGCCCTGCTTCTATCCAGCGCCAGGAAAGTTGGCCCCATAATCTTCAGGAGAAGAGAGGTGAAAAGGAGAGAGTTATTGAAACTTTTTTTTTTAACTTAAAGACCTCTATTGTATTCAATCAGCATAGCCTGAAAATTGATAGAGAAGATGAAACCACTTATAAAACCTGAAAACATTTACAACCAGAATGGGTAGGATATAAATAGATCAGAGCAGCTCCGTTTGTATGACTCCTCAAAGTGCAACAAGAGACTGATAGGGTTTGATTCATGTGAGTAAAGGATGTCAACAACGTGTTAGATCGCCAGTGCACCAGTGCAGCCTTCGGCCACCTGAGGAAAAGAGTGCCCTACTCGGGACTCCTTCACGGCAAGCGAGCCAAAGGTGGGCAGAGGAAACATCACAAGGCCTCCCTGATAAAGTGCAACATCCCCACTGACACCTGGGAGTCACTGGCCAAAGACCGCCTGTTGTGTATGTATATACCCTGTACACTCAATTTACAGTTACATAAGACCACTGAATTTACCTTCACGCTGTATACACTATGCCTGTACCACCAGAGGGTGCAACTGGTGGAGACCTGGGGGTCACCTGCACACTGCAGGTAACCAAGTATAAAAGGGAGCTCACCTTACTGTATCCTCATTCAGGAGCTGCAATAAATGGACTAAGGTCACAACAGTTCAAATGCAATACCTTACCCCGTGGAGTCATTACTAGAGTGCTTACAGACACAATAACTGGCGACGAGATTACAAATTTCCATGTGAAAAATGGCTAACCTTTGCAACTTTCAACAATTCACTGATGGGGAAGATTGGGATGCCTTTGTGAAAAGGCTCAAACACTACTTTGTCGCAAGCGACCTGGCGGGAGACACACCGACCTGATAAGCGCAGAGCTAACCTGCTCAGCAGTTGTGGGCCCATCGTCTATGGCCTTGTCAGGGACCTGCTAGCCCCAGAGAAGACAACAACCAAAACATTCGTGGAGCTCGTAACGATGATACAGGAACAGCTCAAACCTAAAGAGAGCATCCTCACAGCCAGACACTGGTTCTACACACACTGGCAGCCCGAAGGCCAAGAAATCGCAAAATATGCTGCAGACCTGAGACGATTGGCTGCACCGTGTGATTTTGGCGACCACCTCACCGAAGCACCAAGGGACATCTTTGTTATTGGAATCAGCCACGAGGGCCTCCTCCACAGGCTGCTCTCTGCAGACACCACTGTCACCCTGCAGAAGGCAATCAACGTCAGCCAGGCATTCATGGCCTCAGCCTGCGATTCCAAGAGGTTGATGACTCACCCCCAGGACTCTAACCCGGCAAGTACCGTGAACCGACTGGTGCCTTTTAGAGGCAAGACTGTTACCCCGAACCCGCAACCCTGAGTCCGCCACATGGGGCCAACCAGCCAGCCCCATGCTGGCGCTGTGGAGGAAATCACAGGGCCCACCAGTGCCGATACAGAGACTATACTTGCAAAGGCTATAATACTAAAGGCCATCTCCAGCGAATGTGTAAAATAAATTTTACTCACCGAGTCGCTGAAGAGTTGGCCGATAACCCGGGCTCCAGTGCTGATGAAGACGAAGAGAGAGTCGAGGAGGCAGTTCAGCCCCAGGAAGAGGTGTACGGAGTGTTTACCTGCTCCACCGAGAGTTCCCCATTGAAAATGAAAGTCGAAATCAATGGTGTTCCAGTCTCGATGGAGGTCGACATAGGGGCGAGCCAATCGCTGATGAACCAGACGGCCTTCGAGAAACTCTGGGACAATCCCGCCCAATGAATTAAAATGCTCCCGATCCAGGTGAAGCTGCTCACTTACACAAATGACACCATCCCAGTCGTTGGCAGCGTGGATGTCCAGGTGTCCCACGGCGGCGCGATGCACAAACTACCTTTGTGGATCATTGCTGGTGATGGTCCAACGCTGCTAGGAAGAAGATGGATGAAACAAATCCAAATCTGTTGGAGCTGGGAAAGCCTCCAGGCCCCGGCGATCGACGTCCTATGCGGCACCAAATTTGGATCCATCACAGCACCTGAAGATCCTACCGTCCAACTCGACTGCGCGGTGACGACACAGACCGCACTACCCAACGGCGAGATGATCCAACTAAACAACCAGACCTCACCTTCTGGGCTCCAGTGGCAGGACTCCAAAGGAAGAAGATCAGCGGAGAAGGTAAATTCTCGGCTTCCGTGTCAGAACCTGGGGAGAAAAGGATCACCGCAATCTACCTCGTGGAGAGAGAGAAGATGGCGCCCGCATCACGAGGTGAAGCGCCTGAAATCAAGATGGCAGCAGCCAGACCACGAGGGGCAGCGTTGCGGGAGCAACACGTGATGCCGAGTAGCGAACCGGATTGGGGTAAAGATTGCAAGGCCCTCTTAAAGGAGACCGGCAACCAAGAACAATTAAAGGGACAGTTCAACTCTTTAGTATCACCGGCATCGCTGTACAATGTAAAAGATGTAATTAACAAATGCAAGTATCTAAATGTACCTTTGAACAACGATGCTGGTAGGATACGTGGAAAAGATGTAATTAACGAATACAAGTATCTAAATATAATATTGTACAGCGATGCCGGTAGTATACAAGGAAAAGATGTAATTGACAAATGTGAATTTGTAAAGACAACGAACAATGTCGAGTCAGGTGATTGTGGGCGGGGCCAATGTAGCATGAATGTAAATGATGGAATAATGTGTGATGCCGGGTTCTACATGTACGCCAACAAAACCAAAGGCAACCTCCCGTGGGAAGCACCCAGGTCCAGCAGGCTACCCGATCATGTAGCCTGCGCCTCCGGGACCAATGTGATGCCCCAGGGAGTGTGGACACACACAGTGGGAGCATACCCACTGCAGGGCCAGTGATCAGAGGACAGCACAGGCACCACTACTGGCACCCTGCCCCAGATCAGCCGTACTCTCTGGTCACCAGGGCCAGTACCGGGAGCAAGAGGCTAGCACCCGCCAGCCCTCCCGACGGGACCTGGGATGACCAGACTTCCACTACCGCTGAAGGGTCTGAGACTCAGCCAGGTGAGCGATCCAAGCCCACACATCTGGCAAGGGGCGCAGCGCCACCATCAGACAACCTGGACACAGTCCGGTTACTCTGGAACCAGCGTGCTCACCTACACCTACACCCCAGGGACAAGACTGTAATACCATGTATGTACCTTACCTGTAATATGTAATTGTTCCACTTCTGCAAAACCCAAACATTGATGTAACTAATCTTATTTTTTATTCTCTGTACATGTATGCAAATACAGATGTCGAGCCACACACATGGTCTATGTATGGGATGGGGGGGGGGCGGAATGGATGGATGTAGGCATGGACATACATGGATCACACCCAGAACCCACTCAAACCGCACTGTAACCTCCAACCATCCACTGCTGACCATTTCCCAATGTCGTGGCAATAAGGATTTGGTGATCTACAGGGAGAGCCATTCCCAAGCACAGACAAAGTGCTAGGGCTTTGGGCACTCAAGTGGAGGGCCAGAGCACACAGTGCAAAGGCCAGTGGCACAAGAGTTAGGGGGGAGTGATGTTGTGTATGTATATACCCTGTACACTCAATATATAGTTACATAAGACTGCTGAATGTATCTTCACACTGTATACACTATGCCTGTACCACCAGAGGGTGCAACTGGTGGAGACCTGGGGGTCACCTGCACACTGCAGGTAACCAAGTATAAAAGGGAGCTCATCTTCCTGTACCCTCATTCAGGAGCTGCAATAAATGGACTAAGGTCACAACAGTTCAAGTACAATACTGTACCTCGTGGAGTCATTACTCGAGTGCTTACAGACACAATACCGCCCTAAGTGGAGGAAGTGCATCCAGGAGGGCGCTGAGCACTATGAGTCTCATCGCCGAGAGCATGCAGAAATCAAGCGCAGGCAGCGGAAAGAGCATGCGGCAAACCAATCCCAGCCACCCCTTCCCACAACGACTATCTCTCCCACCTCTATCTGTGACAGAGACTGTGGTTCTCATATTGGATTGTTCAGCCACCTAAGAACTCAAGTCTTCCTCGATTCCGAGGGACTGCCTATGATGATGATGAGATCTGACTGCATAGAATAGAGGTACGGACGTCAGACTGACTATCCATTACATTGTGGTAATGTAGGAGGGACACCATTATAAAAGCTATCACTGCATAGATGGTGGCCATGCATCCAGAATGCAAAATCTAGCAGCATTTACGCTGCCAACTTAGCTTTGGAGTTTAGTGCCTGTAAATTCTCTCTTGCCCAAACTTGACAATGTTAATGGGGGTTATATAAAAGCAAAATAATTAAATCTGACACCTGATAGGTTGCATATTAAAACCATGAGGTGCAAATAGTTAAAGGAATATTGTCTCCATAAAAATAATGTTTGGCAAACATTTTTTAGGAGAATGACAAGAGCCAGAAAAGCAGTGTCATGCAATGGCAACAAGCAGAAGTGGCAATGTAAGACATTTCTACCGGATCTAATCTGTGGAGTTATGTGATGTAAACAAACTATTTGCCAAAGACTTTATGACAAGGTGCCCTTTAAAATACTTTGGGCTGGATGTTGGGTTTTTTGGATTTCGGGGTGTTAATCATGGCAGGGCGCTAAAGTTAGCGCCTGAAAATAGTTTGTGCAAAGTTAGCGCCTGAAAATAGTTTGTGCCTCCTATTGTGTTCTTAACACAGATGAGGCTGCACACAGCGAGGTTAAAGTAATAGTGACCTCAGTCTTTAATAAGACACTCCAGAGTGAGGAACAGGCCTTAGGGGCTGGCTTATGCACAGTGCTCCCAAGGGATGCTGGGATCCCTTGGGACTTCAGGGGATGAGCTCCCTGGTGGCAGAACATGGGAGTGCATGCTTTACAGGTTCACAACATCACTCCCTCCCCAAAGTCAAAGTGAAAACTATTTACAAGGTGAGGCGGTCGGGAGCCTTTCTTTCCCTGGTGGACCGACTCGGTACAAATGTCTGTTCTGGTGTGTTCGCTGGGCTGGCGTGTTGTTGGCCCTGCAGGGCTGCTTGGTGAACCTGGCCTTGCAGGGCTGTTGAGCATGATGGGTTCGATTTCCTGGTCCGGCGTGGTGTCATTGATCCATTGGATGTGTGTTGTGGGCTCGAAAAAGGTGGTGCCTGCTGTGGGTTGTTCAGGGCAGTCTGTGAACCGCAGCCTCGTTTGGTCCAGGTGCTTTCTGCAAATTTTTCCATTGTCTAGTTTGACTACAAACACCCTATTCCCTTCTTTAGCTATCACCGTGCCCGCGATCCACTTGGGACCATGTCCATAGTTTAGCACATACACAGGGTCATTCAGATCAATTTCCCGTGACACAGTGGCACGACCATCATTTACATTTTGTTGCTGCCGCCTGCTCTCTACCTGATCATGCAGGTTGGGGTGAACCAGCGATAGTCTGGTTTTAAGTGTCCTTTTCATGAGTAGCTCAGCTGGGGACACCCCTGTGAGCGAGTGGGGTCTCGTGTGGTAGCTGAGCAGTACTCGGGACAGGCGGGTTTGGAGTGAACCTTTTGTGACTCGTTTAAGGCTCTGATTGATGGTTTGTACTGCCCGCTCTGCCTGCCCATTGGAGGCTGGTTTAAACGGGGCCGAGGTGACATGTTTGATGCCATTGCGGGACATGAATTCTTTAAATTCGGCACTGGTAAAACATGGCCTGTTGTCACTGACCAGTATGTCAGGCAGGCCGTGGGTGGCAAACATGGCCCTCAGGCTTTCAATGGTGGCGATGGCAGTGCTTCCCAACATTATTTCACATTCAATCCATTTTGAAAAAGCATCCATCATCACCAGGAGCATTTTACCGAGAAACAGGCCTGCATAGTCGACGTGGATCCTCGACCATGGTCTGGAGGGCCAGGACCACAAACTTACTGGTGCCTCTCTAGGCGCGTTGCTCAACTGAGCACATACGCTGCATTGCCGTACACAGGACTCTAAGTCAGAGTCAATACCGGGTCACCACACGTGGGATCTGGCTATCGCTTTCATCATTACTATACCCAGGTGTGTGCTGTGGAGATCCAAGATGAACGTCTCCCTGCCCTTTTTTGGTAGCTCTACACGGTTACCTCACAGCAGGCAGTCTGCCTGAATGGACAGCTTGTCCTTTCGCCGCTGGAACGATTTGATTGGCTCTTGCATTTCAGTTTTTTACTAGGGACAGCAGAGGATCTTGGCTCGTCCAAGTCCTAATCTGGCGGGCCGTGACAGGTAATTTATCATTTTCAAACGCTTCCATGACTATCAACAAGTCTGCGGGCTGCGCCACCATCAACAAGTTTGCAGGCTGCGCCATTTCCACCCCTGTGGTGGGCAATGGTAGCCGACTGAGAGCATCTGCACAGTTCTTGGTGCCTGGCCTGTGGCAGATGGTATAGTTATACGCTGATAGCGCGAGTGCCCACCTTTGTATGTGGGCTGAGGCATTAGTATTTATCCCCTTGTTTTCAATGAACAGGGATGTGAGGGGTTTGTGATTGGTTTCCAGCTCAAATTTGAGGCCAAACAGGTACTGATGCATTTTCTTTACCCCGAACACACACGCCAATGCCTCTTTCTCAATTATGCTGTAGGCCCTCTCGGTCTTCGACAAGCTCCTGGAAGCATAGGCAACAGGTTGCAGCTTCCCCGCAATGTTAGCTTGTTATAATACACATCCGACTCCGTACGACGACGCGTCACATGCTAGCACAAGTCTTTTACATGGGTTATACAATACAAGTAGCTTGTTGGAGCATAAAATGTTTCTGGATTTCTCAAAAGCAATTACTTGTTTTTTTCCCCATACCCAGTTCTCACCTTTGCACAATAACACATGTAGGGGCTCTAAAAGGGTGCTTAACCCCGGTAGGAAGTTACCAAAAAAGTTGAGGAGTTCCAGGAACGACCGCTGCTCCGTGACGTTCTGTGGCCTGGGCGCGTTCCTGATTGCCTCTGTCTTGGTGTCTGTGGGCCGAATGCCGTCCGCCGCGATCTTTCTCCCCAAAAACTCCACTTCTGTTGCCATGAAGACGCATTTCGACCTCTTCAGCCACAGCCCTACGCGATCCAGTCACTGGAGGACCTCTTCCAGGTTTTGTAGGTGCTCGGTGGTGTCCCAACCCATGACCAATATGTCATCCTGAAAGAGCACCGTGTGTGGTACTGACTTGAGTAGGTTCTCCATGTTTCTCTGGAAGATCGCTGCAGCCGACCGAATTCCTAACGGGCATCTGTTGTAGATGAACAGTCCCTTGTGCGTGTTGATGCAGGTGAGGCCCTTCGAAGACTCCTCCAGCTCCTGCGTCATGTAGGCCGAAGTCGGGTCGAGCTTGGTGAACGTCTTGCCTCCTGCTGGCGTCTCAAATAGGTCATCTACCTTAGGTAGCGGGTATTGGTCCTGTAGCGTGAAACGATTAATAGTTACTTTATAATCGCCGCAAATCCTGACCGTTCCATCACTTTTGAGTACTGGAACAATCGGGCTGGCCCACTCACTGAATTCCACTGGGGAGATGATGGCCTCGCATTGGAGCCTGTCCAGCTCGATTTCCACTCTCTCCCTCATCATGTGAGGTACGGCTCGCGCCTTGTGGTGAATGGGTCGTGCCTCTGGGACCAAGTGGATCCGCACCTTCGCCCTGGAAAAGTTTCCAATGCCTGGCTCAAAAAAGGAAGGAAATTTAAGAACCTGGGTACATGAGGCCTCATCGACATGTGATAGCACTTGGATGTCATCCCAGTTCCAGCGGATTTTGCCCAGGCAGCACCTTCCAAACAGTGTGGGGCCATCACCCAGGACAATCCAGAGTGGTAGTTCATGCACCGTGCCCTCGTAGGTGACCTTGACCATGGCACTGCCCAGGACAGTGAAAAGCTCTTTGGTGTACGTTCTCAGTTTCGTGTGGATGGGACTCAGGGCTGGTTTGAATGCCTTGTTGCACTACAGTCTCTCAAACATCTTTTTACTCATGATGGATTGGCTAGCACCAGTGTCCAATTCCATGGCTATGGGTAAGCCATTCAATTTTACGTTTAGCATTACAGGTGGACATTTCGTCAAAAATGTGTGCACCCCGTGTACTTCAGCATCTGCCTCCTCTCGCTGAGGCTCAAAATTGCTTTGATCCACCTTGGACCGATCTTCCTCTGCCACATGGTGGTTAGCAGGTTTTGCAGAGCTTGCATCTCGTTTGCAAGCTCGTTGGAGGTGCCCCATTGTTCCACAGCTCTTGCAAACATACCCTTTGAAGTGGCATGAATAGGCTGAATGGAAGCCTCCACAACGCCAACAAGGTGTGAATTGCCTTGCATTCATCCTTTGTTGGGAACTCTGAGTCATCTGAGTCACCTGAGGCCTGCTGGCAGTTGCAGACTCGTGGGTTCTGCCCAATACATTTCTGCTCGCAAACACAGTTCCAGTTATTTTGTGAACATTGCTAGTATTTGTGTGCTGAGAGATTTGTCTGGTGTTATCACTGGTGGACATAAATGCCTGTGCTATCACAATGGCTTTACTGAGGGTCGGTGTCTCTACAGTCAAAAATTTTCGTAGGATGGTCTCGTGGCCAATGCCCAGTACAAAAAGGTCTCTGAGCATTTGCTCCAGGTAGCCATCAAACTCACATTGTCCTGCAAGTCGCCTTAGCTCGGCGACGTAGCTCACCACTTCCTGATCTTCAGATCACTGGCACGTGTAGAACCGATACCTCGCCATCAGCATGCTCTCCCTCGGGTTAAGATGCTCCCGAACCAGTGTACATAGCTCCTCATATGACATACCTGTGGGTTTCACCGGAGCCAGAAGATTCTTCATGAGGCTGTAGGTTGGTGCCCCGCAGACTGTGAGGAGCACCGCTCTCCTTTTTGCAGCGCTTCCTTCTCCGTCCAGCTCGTTGGCTACAAAGTACTGGTCTAGCCGTTCAACATAGGCTTCCCAGTCCTCACCCTCCGAGAACTTCTCCAGGATGCCCACAGTTTGCTGCATCTTTGTGTTGGATTCGTATTCTCGTCGCCAGTTATTGTGTTCCTAATACAGATGAGGTTGCACACAGGGAGGTTAAAGTAACAGTGGCCTCAGTCTTTAATAAGACACTCCAGAGTGAGTAACAGGCCTTAGGCGCCGGCTTATATACAGTGCTCCCAAGGGATGCTGGGATCCCTTGGGACTTCAGAGGATGAGCTCCCTGGTGGCGGAACATGGGAGTGCATGCTTTACAGATACACAACACCTCCGACTGCAAGTTTCGGCGAAAATGTAAGTTGGAGGAGCGCTGGCGTTAAGTCAGGCATTACACAACAGACTTTGTGCGCCCAAGCCGAAACTTGCGGTGGTAAAGAAGTTTCATTGTTGTTTAGTGTTCTGCAACATAACGTTTTATATTGTATGATTTTATTTTTGTGGGGGTGTTTTTGTGACTTTGTTGCAGTATAATTTATGATTCATCATTTGCCATTGGTGCCTTCTGCATCATTTCAGTATTCACTGGAAATGTGTCTTTATGGGGGCACATAGCATGTCCAGTATTAGCTCCATCCCTCAGTTTCCTCCATTTAGGAGAGCCAGTCCATTATGAGCTGGCAACGTGCGAGTGTTGGTCTGACAGCATCCCCCATGGATGGGGTGACTATCCAATGGGGGCCTCGCCAGGCTCCTCTTCATCATCCTCCTCCTCCTGAGGTGGGCATGCAATCCCCGCTGGCTATGACTGGCCCCACATGATGGCCAAGCTGTGCAACATGCAGCACACCACAATGAATTTGGATACCTGTTGAGGGGAGTATTGAAGGCTGCCTCCAGATCGGTGCAGGCATTAGTCTGCCTGTAGGAGTTGGCATATCTCTGTCAGCACTTCCTTTCGGAAGTGCAGCCTTCTCACACTGCTCCTCAGAAAGCTAGAGGTCTGAGCGTTGGTGCCTGTAAACACATGGTGGGGTAAGCGCGCCTCCCCGGATGTCTTTGGCCTCTCATCATCCGTGGGCCGACATAGCCAAGAGTCCTTCCTCTAGCTTGACACTGCCTAGCAAAAGCATGGAGCAGGATACGCTGGCGAACTAGTAATTCCCCCATTAATTCTCTCACTGAAGTTGTAAGGTCACTGTAATGGCAGATAAAAGTGAAGTTTGCAAGTTGGAGCTTCATACAGCATTATGTGCGCAACCGTTGTAGTCAATATGACCTACAATGTAGGACCCTCATCCCTCCATTTAAAAATGATGCCGATAACGCCTGCCACATTCTGGGACCACCTGGTTTTTTGAGGCATTTCCTGGTGCGGGCATTAAATGAGGTGTTAAGGCCGAATGTTCCATCCAGGGTGCTAACGCAGCATTGCACGATGGTTGACGTCATCAGCACGCTAAAAACGGAGGGCGGGGCGGTAAGTTTCTATGCCGGTGCAAATCAATAGCCAAATCAATCTTGGACGCCCAGCGTAATGCCCAAAAACAGCATTTAACGCCTGGCCGGGTCACAAATCGAGGCGCAAATGAGCTGAAAATCTAGCCCTAAACATAAGCTGTAAGTTATAGTGCAGTGGTTTTTTGACATCGCCTGCCTCTGCCTTTACATCTCATCTTCTGCTGACAAAACCCTAATGCACACTTTATCAAGATTTATCTTTGGTGATCTCTCCTAGCCACCCTCCCATTCAGAGAGCTGAGACCTGTGTCCTCACAAACATAAAGTCCGACACTCCATCAGCCCTGCCATTGCTAAGCTCTGCTGGTTCCTGATGCCCCTGCAAATTGACTTCAAAAGATTCTCATCTTCATTTTCCAATCAGTCTATGGCTTTGTCCCAGTGATCTCCTCCAGCCCTGTCCCCACATGTGCCTTCCGCTATTCCTTGTGCCCCATTGCCTCTGGTGGCTGCTCTTTTGGCCAATGTAGCAATGCTATCTCAAACTCCCTTAATCAGTCCCGTTGCCTTGCCACTTCTGCTTCTGCTTTCAGATGCCTCCTGGGAATCCTCTCTTTGACCCTCCTTTGCCCTCCCACCCCTAACCTTTCGGTTGTATTTTTTCTCCTTTTGCTCTTCATCCTCTTCTTTTAGTTTGGCACTCATAGTGATTTGAGATATCTCTCTGCCTATGAGGTGCCATGGAAATGCAAGTTGCTACTATAATGTCCAACCTTGTTGCATGACCTGCTGTCAATGGGCAATTCTACTGATATCCTGAGCTAGACTTTCCTCCACTATTCTGCCAGAAATCCTGGAACAGATGGGAAAATAGAAGGGTAATGTATATCACCGTGTTCGCGCTGGACCTCAATTTTTCTCCCCGGCCACGACTGGGGCAGTCACTGCTCACCCCTTCCTCATTCGCTGCGTATAAATACTGGTGCAGCCGAGGCCTAAAATCCTCTTCCACTCTTTAGTGCTCTTCTGCCTGCTTTAAATATCATTTGCCTCTTCAAGTGCAGAAGAACTACCACCACAATTTTCCTTGTAGGCAGTGACCAGCTTCTGCTTAGAATCATGGAATGGTTACAGCACATAGGCTCTCAGCTAGTCCCACTCCCCCGTCCTTTCCCCGTAGCACTGAAAATTTATAGGATTTTTGGTTTTTTGCCCAGGCTTGGTGGCAGGAATCCCACTGGGAGTCCGCACTGCATCCTGGTGAGCCCAACAAAGGAATATGGCAGGGTGAAAATGGCAGGCAGAAGTTACCCTGCGAAGAACAGCCAGACCCACACATTGAATTGCAGCCCCACATTCACATTATTTGTTCAACTTATGACAACATCTAAGATGACATACAGGTGGTAAAATAATTTGGTTAATAGTATATTAGTGGCAGACATAGGATTCTGAGCTTCTGTGCAGCAGGTCTATATAAAAAGGTCAATAGTTGAAAATGCAAAAATTATGTGATGTTTTAATATAAAATCTCTCCATGGTGTTTATCTCAAACATACACCAGCAGAAAGAGCAGCAGATTCCCAAGTTATGCTTTGTTTTTTGTTTTTCTGTTTTCTAAATAAGCCTGATTCTTTATATCAGATAACAGATAAGATCGTGTTCACCTTATGCTTTGGGAAGGAACTGGCTGTTTGAACCTTCATATGAGCACGTATTTAGTTTACTTAACATAGGGGAAATGCCACATTTTATCTAGTTTCTGGTGTCTGCATTGCATGCACAATAATGTTGGTTGCAACACCTCAGCAAGCTTATATCACCACAGTTGAATTCCAATCATTATTATTGGGCTGTAATGTCCCAGAGCAGGACATTTCGCTGATTACCCGGTTAGTTAGACTTTTCCTGCAAACTTCAGTTCAAACATTTGCTGGAATTGCGAGCTGATAATGGCACAGCAAGGGGCAATGGTGAACAACAGGACAAACAACATATCTCCTTAACCAATGAGAGTTTAGGATTGAGGAATAAAGGGCTCAGTTTTGCCCAAAGCCATTTTCTGGTGTATTGCCAGAGTTACGCCCGTTTTTCGAGACCAGAAATACTCCAAAAATGTTTGTGCCAAGTTTCCCCACTGTATTTTTCAAAATTGGTGCCATACAGCGTGTCCAGTTGCCTCGAGGGGTGGGGCCTGCTGTCTGCGCCAAAACAACTATGCCACATCTTCTGCGTATGCACAGGAAAAAAAAGGACGTTTTTGACGTTATTCCTATGGGCGCGCAAGCACAGTACAGCTCCCGGTCTGCAAACGGCCATTGTTAAAGAGCTAGTTGTGTGTGTGAGAATGTTGAGTGCTGTGTGAGAGCATTGGAAAAATCACAGCTGCAATACAAGATGCAACGCGGTGTAAGGACGAATAACTTCTTACAGGATGACGTGGAGGCACTAGTTACTGTGATTGAGAGCAGATGGCAGGAGCTGGACACCAGCAGAGGTCACATAAAAGTTCCACCCAAAGAAATGAAGAAACACTGGAACCAACTTGCAGAAGATTACTGTGCAATGGTGACCACCCCGAGGTCTGGAGGCCAGTGCAAAAAGAAATGGCAGGACCTTGGTCAAGTGGTTAGTGTAAGTAATATTTTCACTTATTCCATGCAATTGCAATTGTAATGTAAATTTGACCAGCTGTATATGTCCCACCCAGCAGAAAGACACCCTCTCTAAAAAGTTGCATTTTCATCATTGCAGAGGAAAGTGGTACATAACAAAACGGAAAGAACTCGAACAGGAGGAGGCACGGCAAATCTGCACCCACTGATTCCCTTGGAAGACAGGGTTGCTGCTTTGATGGGTCCTGCCTGGTGAAAAGCAACCACCACTGCACAAGCTGGGCCCACACTCGAGGGAGAGGGTAAGTCCTGCAAATTCCACAGTTGGCTTTGCTAAATGTTAAGTACTGCACGGGCTAGCTATGCTTTTGTTCATGGGGATGACTCCCTCAGCTACGCTTCGGTTGATGCAATGTGCTATCATTCATCGTGGTCCTTCAAATCAGCCTGCTGCCTGCACTGTGTGAGCCTACTCATGCCACCCTGCCCCCTCCTCTGCTCCTAACAATTTGTCTGTTCTGTTATACTTTGCAGAACTTGAGGCCAACCCTGACGATGCAGAAGAAGATTCAGATGAGGACGAGGCTGAAGGGGAGAACATTTTCCAATCCCACCTCCCAGACCAAGAGCATGGGAGTGAGGGGGACGGTAAAGCCCCCACTGTTGTATTCACTTTTGAGGAGATGCATGTGCTGCCCATTGAGGTGCCAGCCCCTTCCCTGATATGTGGTTTGAGTGTTGGTGGGACATTCCACGGTTTCCCACAGTCCGAGGCTGGGGATTTCAGTAGGATGCAGCAGGGCACACCCAGGGCCCCACCGTCCGAGGCTGCGGGTCCCACTGGGATGCTGTGAGGCACACCCTGGGTGAGGAGGGGAAGGAGAGCTCGACCACGCTCTCCTGAGGTGCAGGATCTAACAGATGTGGTTCAGATGATGTAAGTGAGTGCGGAGAGCATTGACCTTACGTGATCATTCCTGGACACCATCGGTGGGGTGGGTGATGAGGTATCTGGACTGTCGGGAGAAGTAACAACACTCGCACGAGAAATGGGAACACTGTCCGGGACCATGATTGAGGGAATATCTCAGTCAGCTGAAACCATGTCATTGACCATAAGGGAGGGAATGTCACAGATAGTTCAAACACTCTCAGTGAACATGAGGACGGGAATGTTGCAGGTAGTTAAGAAACTTTTGCTCAACATGAGGGAGGGAATGTTGGAGATCGTTGAGACATGTTGGGGTTAGCTGCTGCAATAAGGGAACGTGCCCAGACCCTGCACCCATTGACAGAATTAACTGCCACTCCCACTCCAACCCCCAGACCAGTCTCTGAAGAGCCCCAAGCCGGGCCCTCCGCATTGCCACCTTCACCCGCCCCCACCCCCTCAACAGGTGCACATTACCCCGAGATGTTAGTAAGAACAAGTTTGATACCAACACCAGAAACATGAGACACCGCCTGCGGGCAGGGGTAGTGGACTCACCAAGATCAAGTGCGGTGGGCGGTCTGAGAGTAAGGTGGAGGAGAGATGGGTGCAGCCTTTGTTTGCTGCTGCTGTTGTTGTTATTATTATTGTTGTTACTGTTGTAACTATTGTTCTCAAATTAAATGTTTTTTATAAATTATGTAAATTTGCAAGTTTAAAGTTAGTAAGTGATCTTAACTGAAAACTTTAAAGTTTATACAAGAATATTTTTATTAAAGTTAAGTTAAGTACAAATGTTTGTTAAACTTTTGAATAAAATATATTTTACATTATAACTGAATAATTTACATTATTTGTTTGATTATTAACACAACTTTTGAAATAAACAAGAATCATTTCCATCATTTGTTCCATTAACACAACACAACATTATGGAACAGGTCCAAACAGTAAACATGGTCCATGTGGAACAGTTGCCGCTGAGCCTTCAGGCAGCAAAGCGATCATGGATGAGCTGCTGGCGCAAGACTCGAGCAATTGTTGAAGGGGCACAACGGCCCGCCCTGCTCCACCGTCATGCTCTGGGTTCAGATAGTTGCATGGCTTCCTCGTCCTCGTCCTCCTCCTCGTCATCTGCATCTTCCTCCTTATCATTATCATCAGCCACTCTCACCGCAGGTGTGTCTTTTACTACCAGCTGCTGCTGCCTAAGTTATGCAGCATGCAGCACACAACAGTGAACTGACTGACAATATCAGGGGAGTATAGCTAGCGTAGGGGGTGGTATGTGGGGTCAGGTTCACCTCTGACCTTCTGAGCGGTTCAAATCGCTCCCACTCCCTGGGTTCTAGACTCTGGTTTTATTTGGGGGATGTGATAAAGTGCAAGAGACAACTGGTTTGGTGCAAAAGAACTTTGATTTTATTAAAGGTAAGAAAATATAATGTCAAACTTATAATCACTCAAGTAAAGAACAGTACATCACACATTCAAAGGGGTTACAGTGAACAATACACCTCCCACCTCCCAATGCCTAACACTGACTAGGTTTAACTCCAGGACAAACACGGACTATGCTCACCGATCCTTTACTGGTAGTTGGCGGTGGTTCACAATTTCGGGGTCCGCTGGATTTTGTAGGTTCTGCTTGCCATACCCCGAACGTCGTAGAAGACTTCTTACTGCGCAATCTTCAGTTGGGTGGTGTCCACTGATGCGGTAGGGCGCGTTTTGGCTCTATGGAGTAAGTACCCACTTTCTTTCATTAGACATAAGTTCAAAGTCTCTTTAGGTAATGTTTTCACCTGTTGGTAGTCAGGCCTAGGTTGTAGAGTGGAAACTTTCGATTCTTCGGTTTCTTCCTTACGGAGTTTTGTTTCGAAGTTGGTCGATTGTGGTGGTTTTGGTGGTACCACGTTGGCCAGTTGGTCAGTTGCTGCCGCGATGGTGATGTTGTTCCTTCCTTTTCGGTTGCAGGACGTCGAGGCTGAAGAGGCTTGTTAAAACTGCTGCGGTGGTCTCTCTCCTTTCTCCCTTGATGCATAGTATAGCATACCATAGCATTGTATACCCTTTGTTAAAGCAGGGCCCAATTAAACCTTTGCAGCTGTTCTAATCTTCGCGCCAAATCAGCCATGAGTCTTTGTTTAATTTTGGCGGGCTTGATATTTCATATTTTGGCAGCCCATTAAATGTTAACCTGTGTCGGATGTGTTGATCTTTTAAATCTGTTTTCTTAATGGAAATATTAGCTTTCGTATTTGCAATGTCTATCTGTGCTTGGGTTTTCCATGCGGGCTAGATGTGCCATTGTTATTATGTATGTGCTAGAATGGTTTTCCAGGTCAAGATGATGGTTAGCTATCTCTGGGTTAATTGTTGCTATGTTAATGTCTCCTGGGGAGAAGGGTTTTCGAGTATCCACAATTCTCCAGACAATTTGCTTTAGCTTCAATACCCCAGACACTTCAATACTCAAACTGACTTCTTTGAAGGATAGTTCTTTTAGTTCTTAGCCCTGCCCACACAGACCCAATCTGCCTTTAAAATCCCAAATTCGATTAAAGTTCAT
This sequence comes from Pristiophorus japonicus, assembly GCF_044704955.1. Taxonomy (NCBI): domain Eukaryota; kingdom Metazoa; phylum Chordata; class Chondrichthyes; family Pristiophoridae; genus Pristiophorus; species Pristiophorus japonicus. The sequence goes on from NC_091979.1 coordinate 267,829,783, forward strand.
AGTTTCTTCCATGTGCACTTTAGGATCTCAAACTTTCTGGTAGATAGTTCCAAATTAAATTTCCTTTCCAATGGGTCCAAACACTAGGGGTTTGGGGGGTTTCCCCCGAATTATGCAACTCTACACAAGTAGCCTCCGGAATGCTCCAGACATCAGAAACACTGTTTTAAGATGCCAATTGTCCTCTCTATTATGTTGCACGTTACAATGTGCGACATGTTGTATTCCCGATCAGCTTCAGTCCGGGTTACGCGTAGAGGCGCCATGAGCCAGGTGGCGAGGGCAAACCCTTTGTCTCCCAGTAGCCAGCTCTGCCCTTCCGGCTGCTGCTGAAACATGGCAGATATAGCGCTCTCACATAGGATGAACACATCATGGGTGCTCCCAGGGTATCTTGCAGCAACTGACATGATGCGATGCATGTCGGTCACACATGAGCTGCATATTAACGGAGTGGAAGCCTTTTCTATTCCCGTACATCTCGGAATCCTGCAAAGGTGCTCGCAAGGCGATGTGGGTACAATCAATGCAGCCCTGTACCTTTGGGAAGCCAGCAATCCTGGAGAAGCCCACAGCCCTGTCACGCATTGCCTGGGCAGTCATGGGGAACTTTATGTAGTCAGTCCTCTGGGCATATAGTGCAACAGTCACCTGCCGAATACAGATATGTGTCGCATGTTGAGAAATGGCATACACATCTCCAGTTATAGCTTGGAAGGATCCAGATGCATAGACTGAAAGTGCAGCTGTAACCTTCACTTCAACTGACAAAGCCTGACGCTTCTAAGTTGCAGGTCTGCTTTCACCAACTCACAGATCTCACTTACAACTTCTTTGTGGAAACGCAGCCTTCTGACACAATCTGCATCACTCAGGTGCAGGTACGAACGCCTGTCTCAATATACCCATCTGCCTCTTGCCCAGCACTCTACGGGCTCTGATGTTCCTCATGCGATGACGTTGAATCAATTGTCTCCTCCGCAGCACCATGATGCAGAAGGCTCACACAAGATATGGCATTGTGAGTATTGCTCCCATGCATAATATTTTACCTTTGCAAGAAGCTCAAAATGGTAGGAAGACAGGTCTGTATGGACCACACCCAGGTCTGAGCAAGCGCCGTGATCGGTAACCCCCTCCAAACCTCATTGCAATCTCGCGATTTCTTCCGATTGTGTTCAACAGCATCTTCCACCCCCTCCCCCAAACCCCTGGGCTCATTTGTTGCCGAGTGCAGTCTTCCAATCGCCACCTCCCTCCCCCCCCCCCGCACCCCCCCACTCCCACCCCCAGGCTTGTTTTGTAGTTGAGGCCCAAGCCCCTGTGTCCGGGACGGGGCCAATTCTGCCGGCCAAGGCTGCGACCCTCCAGCCCTGTTTGAAGACGTTCGGTGGTGCCGTGTGAGTTTAAAAAAAAAAGAAAAGTTCAGAATTCCATCAAACTTCCATCTACTCCATTGAACGGTAAAAAAATGGAATCTTTATTATGCATATTTAAAGTTTACTTATCTCCCTCCAAAACTTCGCTGAAAAATAATGGTGTCTTTCTGTGACGACTTTTCAATGTGCGCTGCTTTCTCTTAACTCACCAGGAGGTTTTTTGGGAGTGGCCAGATACGCCGACCTAGGAGAAATCTTTTTGGGGCAAACTTTGAAAAATGATAAAAACTGGCACAGACATGAGGTCTATGACGTCAAACAAAACGAAACAAAAAAAATCGTAACTAACTCAGTTACACTGGCACAGATTCTTTGGGGAAACTTTAATTTAAAAACTTATGCCAAAAAAAGTGGCACGCACCAAAGAAACAGCGCAAATGACCGGGGAAAATTGAGCCCATTCAGAAGAAGGAGGATGAATTAGAGTGGGTGAATTCAATGTCAAATCAGGTACAGAAAGAGAAATAAAGAGAGGGAAAGATTGGATTAAGAGAGAGAGAAAAAAGAGACAAAAGAATTGAAAAGATGTAAAAATTTATAATTTGTCATTTTTATAATCTCCAACAACAATTTATTACATGCAGGAATGAGACTGCACACTTTTAATTGTTCACTTTCTGGACCAGAGGTTGATTGGCTGTCATTAACAATGATTACGTTGTTAAAAGGATTCTTACGCTATTAACTATTAGACGTTTAACTTTGTGGCGAGTTTAGTGAGCTATTAACGTGCAAATGCAGCAACTTCATGAAACTCACAGGGAGGTTAAGTGTGAGGTGCCATTTTCGCAAAGCAAACTGTGGCGTGGCGCAAATCATCCGGCAACTTGTGGAGATTCGCAATTTATGGGGTTTCTCTTCCTCGCCACAAGTTGCAGGCCGATTTGTACATTAATAACACGGTTCACACTCTGTTATTTTATCAGCAAAATCTGGGCCATTATTTTTACATACATCATATCTCCTTTTTTCAGATTTCCTGGGACAAATAAGCACAATAGAGTTAGATTACTTCATGGTAGTTGTAAACCTTAGCGTGCACAACCAAAGGTAGCAGTCAAGCAGAGCTACAAAACATTAACCTTACCTTGAGGTTCACTACCGTACACAGCTTTGTCAAGGCATGTTACTAACACCAATCATAAGCTCATGGGAACCAAAAGTTGGACATTCTGATCCTTCAATCTTTGTTTGTCTTTTGCTCAATTCAACATCATATAAAGGGATCTAAAATAACTGAGAATTGCTCTAATTCTGTATTGTGTTCAAATAAAATAGTAAAACAGAAGGCGATCACTCGCAAAATGTGATGAAACAACACTCTCGGTAGGCATGACAACAAGTGCAAGAAGTTTGAATTTACACTTGGCAAGGTCACAGAGGAATATATTCCCCCAGTGATGTATAGAGTATTTACATTACAAAGCCAGCTAAGAAGAACAGGAACATAGGAGCAGGAGTAGGCTATTCAGCCCTGGAGTCTGTTCCACCAGTCAATGAGATAATGGCTGATCTGTATCCTAACTCCATTTTCCTGCCTTAACTCTGTATCCTTTAATATCCTTGGCTAGCAAAAATCTATTGATCTCAGATTTTGAATTATTAATTGGGCCAGCATTTGTTGCTTTGCCTTGAATGAAGTGGCTCTGAATTTAAGGTTATGTCCCCTTGTCTTGACTCCCCCACCAGCGTAAAAAGTTGCTCTATCTACCCTAACAATTCCTTTCAAAATCCTAAAAACTCAATCAAATCACCCCTTAACCATCTATATTCCAAGCCTTGGTTATGGAAGTTATCCTCATAATTTGACCCTTTGAGCCCTGGCAACATTCTGGTGAATTTGCTCTGCACTCCTTCCAAGGCCAATATATCCGTTCTAAGGTGTGGTGCCCAGAACATCCTCCCCTTTATATTCTAGCCCTCTAGGTTATCTATTAACCTCATGGAACAAGTGAGCAGTAGAAAGGAGGTACTCTCCCCTCTGATGGGTTCTGGGTGCCCTGGAAAATCTTCCAACAACAATAGAGACAGATGACAGAGTTGGTCAATGCAAACAACATTGTACCTAGGACATGGCAACAGTGCAAGAAGAAATTAAATGACTTCACCAGATCTGCCAAGGCAAGACATCCCTTCACATCTCTCTTACTCTCTGCACCCTACTTTAGGCCCAGCATTTGCAAACCTTGCCTCCCCCATTTTTCTATGCTCTCCTCCAATCACAACTGGACACTTCACAGTACTTCCTTTTGCTTGGAATTGCACACTCAGAACCGATATCGCCCTCAGAACTGCTCCCCTGCCAGCTGCTGCTTCCTCTCATCGTGCATAGTATTCTAAGCTACCTCACGCATATTCAAAACTTATCAACACGGCACAAACTGACCCACTTCCGCTCTTCTTGCAGGGGGAGCTTGCACTCAATAGGGGGGAGAATGCTAATACATGAGGAGGCCCTTCGTCGATGCATATGCTCACACCAAAGGAAGAGGGCACCATTGCCATAAATGGAAGAGAGAGGGTGGAGATGACAAATTTGGAGGCCATGTACAGCAACGTGTCTGGGCATCTCTCCTTCATTCTCGCTTCATCCTTACCTGTCACACTCACATACTTGGCTAAACAATCTGGTGGTGCGTTGCACAGCCACTTATCAACAACTACTGCATACTCTTGCCACTATGTGCTAAACTTTGTCCCGTTCCCCTCTTTCTCTGTCCATCAGATGTCTCAGGCTTTGCTGCAGTGCACGTTGAGGCAGAGAAGATGCACTCTCATGCATTCACGCTCTTCCAAGCTCCAGCGCAGAAATAAACACACCATGAACTTTGAAAATGAGTTAGAGGGGTCTGCACTGGGCAATTCCCAGAGGACAAGTGAGCAGGAGCAAGTGCCAATGGAAAGAACGGTCCAGAAAACAGCTCAATTGCTCAATGCATTGGACTGCCTGCCAGGAAGCTTCCACAGCCTGTCAGCAACTGTGTGGGAGTCTATTGCCAAATTATGTGCGGTTCTGGCAAATGGCTTTGACATTCTGCAATCATCCATGGAGCATGTAGTTACCTCAATGAACACTGCAGCTGGACACTCCACCCAGGAGTCCCTGGCACCACAAATGGCATCTCTCCGGGATGCTCAGACCATTCTTCAATGAGCTGCCAACGAGCTCTGGCTACGGCCAACCATTGGCGCATTCCCACTTCCTTCATGTCATCAGTGTTCAGTCCCTCACCATACTAAATTTCTCATCCAACATCCATGTCTTGTACTGCCCATAGTTTGTGGATGGGCTGTGGGATTAATGGTAGCAACAGGGTTAGAGATGAAGATGGCATTGGGATCTTGACATCATCATTTGATCCTGATTTACATATATTTATTAGAGCTCCACCTGCTTCAGGCAGGACTGCTGGCTTCCTATATTGAGATCCAGTGGCATGTCAGCAATATTAAAAAATAGATTTTGCCCTGCTACTGTCCCGTTTAAGCCTAAAAATGGGCCAATAGCAAGGCAAAAATTGATCCCTTCCTATCTTTAATCACATTATTCATTATCTCCAATAACAGCCATGCTGGAGTGAAAAATCATCAAGAACAGTTTTGCCCCAGTTGCTGCCTATTGGTAGAATTGATGGTTTGGGAAACCCAGATCACAGTTTATAAAACTCTGCTAAACTTGTCAATTTTCTTTATGCCGAAGTTTGCATTATACCAGATAGTGTTGACTTTTGTAAGATTGGATTGAGATTGTCCTGTTGGTTTCCCTATAGAGAAAAATGGTAAGTAATATTCTGAATGAAGATATGTTCAAGTTTTAATCTTACCTGGTCATATTACAACAGAGCAACACAGGAAATAATTACTAAACTTGATTCCAGTGCTGAGATATAAAATAAGACATAGTGTACTTTCATTTTTGATTTTGACAATCTACAACATTCTCTCATTTTTAAAGGTCACCGCAGATAAAGGTGGCATCTCTGGATGAGCTACCTCACATGGACATGATTACACTACCACTTTCCCTTTGTCTATTGCCCTGTCCGCACCAGTTTCTGGGCTGTTGAGAGGAAGAAGAGGCAGCGAGCTTTAATGCTGAGGCTCTGCTCCATTTGGACTTGATGTGCATTTCTTGGGGCATGCCTGACATGGTCAGGAAGCTGCTGCATGAAACATGCAAGAACATTGAAAGGTTATGCAAATGTTCACAGTAATATTATACAGCCTCCTGGATAGTTTTCTAGTGATTCTGCCTGATACCTACCCTTCAGACTGATCAAGCAGAGGTTCATTTTTTTAATATTCATTCATGGGATGTGGGCGTCACTGACAAGACCAGCATTTATTGCCCATCCCTAATTGCCCTTGAGAAGATGGTGGTGAGCCGCCTTCTTGAACCACTGCAGTCCATGTGGTGAAGGTAGGCCCACAGTGCTGTTGGGGAGGGAGTTCCAGGATTTTGACCCAGCGACGATGAAGGAACGATGATATATTTCCAACTCAGAATGGGGTGTGACTTGGAGGGGAACTTGGAGGTGGTGGTGTTTCCATGTGCCTGCTGAACCTTGTCCTTCTAGGTGGTAGAGAGATGCTGCCAAAGAAGCCTTGGCAAGTTACTGCACTGCATCTTGTAGATGGTACACACTGCAGCCACGGTGCGCCAGTGGTAGAGGGAGTGAATGTTTAAGGTGGTGGATGGGGTGCCAATCAAGCGGGCTGCTTTTTCCTGGATAGTGTTGTGTTGTTGGAACTGCACTCATCCAGGCAAGTGGAGAGTATTCCATCACACTCCTGACTTGTGCCTTGTAGACGGTAAAAAGGCTTTGGGGAGTCAGGAGGTGAGACACTCCGTAAAAGGCAAGCCAGAAACCAGGTAAAAAACAATCAGATTTTCAGTGCTTCATAGTGAAATGAGCTTAACACCTCTATACCTCAATTGGCTGAAAAACAGAATTTGAAACTGGTTTTCAGTCAAAGTCCATTTTTGCAATATTGCACCCAACTCCAAAATAAATGAAGGGTCCAAGGAGGCTGTGAAAGAATGATAACATTTTTAGAAACTTTTTAAAAACGATGTATGAACTGCACTGAACTGAAAAAGATCTGAGGGATGTCTGGAATTTCTTGCAGTCTGCCAGCAGTCCGGGGGTTAAATTGCCAATGATTTTTCATTAATCATAAAATTGGAGGACCTGAAAATATTTTATTGATGAATGGTATCTTAACAGGTCTCTACGCAGATGTGCTTTCTTGGCCTGAATTCAGCAATAAACTTGATGAATATGTCCCAGAGTTAGTCAGAGGATGAGTTTTTACAAGAAGCAGCAGGAGCTGAATTTGTCAGATACATCTGTCAAACGACATCAGGACCTGTGTTCCCTTTAGTAACATATTTTTCCATGTCAGTGCTTCGCTTAACCATTTTTTTTATCTCCAGAGAGAATTTGCTCTCTGCAACAGTTCTCTTTTCTCATGTTTATTACCTAACATATTGTTGACTGGATGCCTGAGCCTACCCTTGTTGGTTCCCATGGTTACCTATTCCCAGTCAAGAGAATGAGTCCCTCACAATTGCTGGCCAGCCATCTTGTCACTCTCATTTATTCTTCCACAGTGCTCTTCTGAAATCCCAGCCTGGATTTCCCTCCCGTTGGTGGCTTTGAGACAGATGGTCCTAATGTGAAAGCATTGCTAGGCTGCCACAGTTCCTCCCAGAACCTTCATGAACCAAGCACGGCTGTTTGGAGGACAGAAAGCCGTCCTTCATTCGCTAACCACAAAGTACGAGGTGGGCAATAGTTTTGCAAAATGGTGGATGGACATACAAACATATGAAAATGACAGACAGGAATAGGCCCACTGGTCAATTTAGCCCATTCCACATAGTTGCAATGCCTCGTGCTTCACGATACAGATACTCCCTACCCAACCAGATCCATAAAATCTCTTGGGAATGGCAGAAAACAAGATTAAAAACCTAGGCCAATCAAGAGGGAAAAAAATCCTCTCCGACCCCTTTAGACGATCAAAACTTGTCCAGGAGATCACATTGACCTATTGATTTATATTACAGGATACCTACCTCTGGTATCAGGTGATCTCCGCTCGAGCCAGAAACAGGTCCAGCTCTCTCTTGAAGGAACGCAGTGAATCAGTGTTCATTGCACGAGCAGGCAGCCTGGTGCACAGAGCCATTATTCTCTGGGAAACGAACAACCACCTAACATCCAACTTAGTTTTGTCCTTACATAACTTGCTAGCATGACCCCAAGTCCGACCTAGCCTATCCAGTTGAAACAATTGATCTACATGAACTCAATCGAGTTCTTTTATTATTTTATAAATCACCACCAAATCGCACGAGTTTACACTTTTCTAAAGATTAAAGACCCATCTCTGTAAGCCCATCTGGCTAACTAAGGTGTCTTAGACTGGGAATTAATCTTGTGGCCCTCCTCTGCACCCTTTCCAAAGCCTCAATATCCCCCACCATGTAATAAGGCCAAAACTGGACTCTGTATTCTAACTGAGGCCCAACAAAGGATGTGCACAAGGACAAAAACTTACCACATTGCTGCTTCTTATCCAGTAAAACACCTTGAAATCTAATCAACCTCTTCTATTCTGTGGCTTTAATTGTCAATTTACAGAATTACGTTATACCGACTTTGTAGAAGCTTTATGCAAAACAAGGGAGGAAATTAATCTCTAAATTTCAAGAACAGCATATTCAGCTTGGATCATGCCTCTTTCTCATTCTAGAGAGTCAAATTTCTCGTGTCCCTGAAGTTCATACGCAATTTAGGAGATTTCTTCCAAAAGGTCACGCTTGATAATGAGAAGTGCCCGTCTCTTCTTGAATCTGCTAAATTCGATTGTCCTGAAATTAAAATAGCATCAGAAGTAGACTGGCTATCAGCATTGCTTGCTAACGTTTTTCTGACCATTCTTTACCACAAATATTTTCAGAATCATCACTTTCTTTTTTGGGGGACAGCCCATCAAGGAGCTTTCCAAAAGGACAAAGTAGGCTGCTGGTTGTGCAAGCTCGACTCCATTCTTCGATAGATTCCCCCTCCTTAACCGTCTTTATTTTTGAAGACATCTACCTGAAAAAGAGATTTGACTACCTGCTTCATGGACTTTCAGACACTGTGGCCTCAGCAAATGTGGAAACTTTACATCTATTTAAAACTGCTGCCATTGAAGATCCCTCACGTTCTGTGTTTTTCACCAAAGGGTACACGTCTGCTGGTTCTGAGAGATAACAGATCAAAGTTTTCCTACTTTGACTGAAAGAGAGCTTGAAACCTATCCAGATTCCGTGGAATTCATTTTATAAAGTAAAGCACCCAGTGTGCTACCATGCTCAACAGATGGGTTCAAGCAACACTGGGTCCAGCAGAGAGTTAAAATGTTAAAAACTTGTTTTCCTGAAACAATTGATTGTAGATTTTTTTTTAAAGCAGCAATTTTTTTCAATGTTTCGACCTACTTGGACCATTTACATCGGTGGGTACTCCAGTTGTACTGTTCTTGTTGCAGACGCCTGCCCACAATAGGCAAATGCCTGTGACCCTGGGATCCACATAAGCGCATAAGAAATAAGAGCAGGAGTAGGCCCCTCGAGCCTGCTCTGCCATTCAATAAGATCATGGCTGATCTGATCCTGGCCTCAACTCCACTTCCCTGTCCGCTCCCCATAACCCTTGACTCCCTTATCATACAAAAATCTGTCTATCTCCACCTTAAATATATTCAAAGACCCAGCCTCCACAGCTCTCTGGGATAGAGAATTCCAAAGATTCATGACCCTCCGAGAGAAGAAATTCCTCCTCATTTCTGTTTTAAATGGGCGACCCCTCATTCTGAAACTAGTTCTAGATTCCCCCATAAGGGGTAACTGGGACAGAATAAGTGAAGAGCCATGGGGACAGTGGAAGTTTCTCTTACCCTAGATCCACCCCTAAAAACCCTCAAGAGGAACTTCAGGCATCCGTTCTTTTAGAATTCTTTGACAATTTTGCTAAGAAATACAGAAATAAGAAATCTTCCCATTATGTTAATAATGGAGCCAAATCCCTTGGTCATTCTGCTACACACACACATAACTCCACCTAGAGAATACATGGGGTTAACAGGATGTAAAAGGAGATAAAAGAGGAAGATTATATTCCACTGCAAAAAAACTACTTTATCATGGGGTTAATCAATGTAAACATCTACTCTGTGCATCAATTTTGATATATTGCATTGCAAGATCTTCCTTTTTGTGACCTATATTTTGCACGGCCATAACTCACACTATCCTATGTGGTAATTTGTTCCATGAAGCTTATCTAAATACAGTTCAAATCTGATAACAGGTACTTTTGTGTCCTGGAATAAGAAACCATCTGTTGGAAACTTCATATACACTTTGAAGTGGGTTTATTTAACACAGGGCAATCCACGCTTCACACCCTTCCACCTAGGTCAGGTACAGCTCCATCTTGATAAATGCATAACTAATTTGCCAAGAAATACTATCCTTTGGTCATGATTGTGATGAACCAGGATTTTCTGTAGACAACAAATGAAAAATGGCCAATTTGTACTACTTCTACTACAGATGATGTAATCAATTGTGCTTTGAATGAGTCTAAATAAACAATTTAATTATTCAAACTTTGATCTTTTCTAAAGAGGGTGTGAGTGTGAGAACTGACTGGCAGATGGTAGACGAACAACATTCAGCAGGTAGAACAATGAAATGCAAATCATTTTATGAGGATTGTAACCTGGAACAGCAGAATCTAAAATTCTGTACTGTGGAATTAAATGAGGAAAAAGTTATACATTGGAATTCTATGCGCAGATAAGAATTATATTTGGATTATATAGCAGGTAATTATAGACAGGTTAGCCTGACGTCAGTAGTGGGGAAAATGTTGGAATCAATCATTAAGGATGAAATAGCAGCGCACTTGGAAAGCAGTGACAGAATCAGTCCAAGTCAGCATGGATTTATGAAAGGGAAATCATGCTTGACGAATCTTCTGGAATTTTTGAGGATGTAACTAGCAGAGTGGACAAGGGAGGACCAGTGGATGTGGTGTATTTGGACTTTCAAAAGTCTTTTGACAAGGTCCCACACAAGAGATTGGTGTGCAAAATCAAAGCGCATGGTATTGGGGGCAATGTACTGATGTGGATAGAGAACTGGTTGGCAGACAGGAAGCAGAGAATCGGGATAAATGGGTCCTTTTCAGAATGGCAGGCAGTGACTAGTGGAGTGCCGCAGGGCTCAGTGCTGGGACCCCAGCTCTTTACAATATACATTAATGATTTAGATGAAGGAATTGAGTGTAATATCTCCAAATTTGTGGATGACACTAAACTGGGTGGCGGTGTGAGCTGTGAAGAGGACGCTAAGAGGCTGCAGGGTGACTTGGACAGGTTAGGTGAGTGGGCAAATGAATGGCAGATGCAGTATAATGTGGATAAATGTGAGGTTATCCATTTTGGGGGCAAAAACACGAAGGCAGAATATTATCTGGATGGCGGCAGATTAGGAAAAGGGGAGATGCAATGAGACCTGGGTGTCATCAGTCACTGAAAGTGGGCATGCAGATACAGCAGGCGGTGAAGAAGGCAAATGGTATGTTGGCCTTCATAGCTAGGGGATTTGAGTATAGGAGCAGGGAGGTCTTACTGCAGTTGTATAGGGCCTTGGTGAGGCCTCACCTGGAATATTGTGTACAGTTTTGGTCTCCTAATCTGAGGAAGGACGTTCTTGCTATTGAGGGAGTGCAGTGAAGATTCATCAGACTGATTCCAGGGATGGTTGGACTGTCATATGAGGAGAAACTGGATCAACTGGGCCTTTATTCACTGGAGTTTAGAAGGATGAGAGGTTATCTCATAAAAACTTATAAGATTCTGACGGGACTCGACAGATTAGATGCGGGAAGAATGTTCCCGATGTTGGGGAAGTCCAGAACCAGGGAACATAGTCTTAGGATAAGGGGTAGGCCATTTAGGACTGAGATGAGGAGAAACTTCTTCACTCAGAGAGTTGTTAACCTATGGAATACCCTGCCGCAGAGATTTGTTGATGCCAGTTCATTGGATATATTCAAGAGGGAGTTAGATATGGCCCTTATGGCTAAGGGGATCAAGGGGTATGGAGAGAAAGCGGGAAAGGGGTACTGAGGGAATGATCAGCCATGATCTTATTGAATGGTGGTGCAGGCTCGAAGGGCCGAATGGCCTACTCCTGCACCTATTTTCTATGTTTCTATGTTTCTATGTATCCTACAATCTATAGGCTCTTAAAATTCATGCTTGGTGCCCGCTAATCACTATTTTATCTCATCTCTTCAACTTTTATGGTGTCCTGCACTGTCGGTTTTTGTCCCTTCACTGGGATTTCTGAAGTGAAAAGTGCCCTCCTGCTAGCTGCCATAACTTGTTTCTATGAGAACTTGAAAAATGGGTTTAATTTCAGTTCAATGAGTAACCATTAAATTATTAAGTAACAACTTAATACGGCAATCGCTGTTGCTACACAATGAATTCCTGTGTGTACTGTCTATGAAAAAACTTTTAAATGACATTATAAATCAAATTATAATCATGTATTTGTCATTTTGTAATAATTCCATGACTAACATTGTCACACATTAATACTTATACAAAACTGTATAAATCAGAAAAACAAAGGCAGGCAATTCTTTTTCAGTAAAATGCTTGCTTGGTGTCAGCTATTCTATTATAACCTTGGTCTACAGTTCTAATTTTCTAAAATCTTTTCTTGTTACAAGACTTAAAAAAAAGAGCATTTATTTGAACTCCATTACTATTGTAACACAAGAAAGCAATGTAGCTGACTACAACAATAGCAGCAGAAAAAAAACAAAATTAAAATGCCATCCAAAGCCATATATAATGTCTGGGGTTTTGCTCAATTACACAACACGTTTACAGGAGTCGGATGATGTGTATATTGATGCTTGTATTATGATGTCACTGAAACTCAATTGACTGTAAAGCCCTCTCGGCAATCTGTTATTCTCCAAATTGTTCATGGAACTTAAAATGACATGTCAATAATAATTTTCTATTCATATCCCAAACCTTCTTTAAGTGTTATGAGGGTGCTTGAGCTCAATTAAGGCGCGTACAGTGCTGCTTTCGTGAATTTCTTCCCCTTCTTGTATATCTCACATCCAGTCAGGCACAGCGCCCACTGAGAAGTGAGGGTCGTCTTGCTCAGCCTGTATGGTTTTCATTCAGTCTGACATGCTTCCTGCCTTGACTTAATAAACTCTATGGTTCATTAATTCATGCTTCAGGCCTGGCTGCTTCATATTGTGAATGAAATAGTTTTCATAATTTTTTTCCACATGAAATTTGACCTGCCTAACAGACACATCTAGTATATCACTTTGACAAGATTCACAGACTGGGGTCCAGAAAAAGGGCTGAACTTGAAGCTTTATTAAGGCCCTACAACCTTTTTCGCCCTGGGACAGAGAAACAGTCTTTTTCCTGCTGGGTTTTCTTAAATTTGAGAAGCCAGTGTGGGTCTACCAAAAGGTATGGATGGTATCAAATGTAAAAGCACAGTCAGACTCTGTATGACTTGCTTATAAAAAGCATACGGTAAATGAGACAATTAACTTAGTAAGCACAGAGAAAGCAGATGGGAAATAATGGAATTTTGAATGTAAATAAACAGTAAACTCTCAAACAAATAACATAGTTAAACATCTTTTGACAGATGGTTACTATAAACAGATATTAGAAATAGCTTCATCTTTGTCTTTGGTTGTGGAAAGTAAAAGTCTGCTTCACATTTCAGAACCATGAGCCAGAATCGTTTTTTTCCCCAGTGAAGGACTTAGTAGACTGAGCTAATAGACGGCAGATAACTTATTATCTGTACGAGTTAAAATATAATTTCATCTTCTTTTACCTACATTGCTAAAACTTACAAGTGAACTTATTTAAGAATAAACTGTAATCATGCAACATATATTTTGAAAACTGCAGGAAAAAATTGTTTAGTCAACTGAGTGTTTGACACATGCAGAAACCAGTCTCCAAACCTCATATCAACAAAAGCTTCACAAGTAAAATATATATTTATCCATAATGGAGTGCACTCTCTCTCCTCTTAGGATCCCACCACCTCACCTCATCGACACACATTTATGTAACTCCAGGTATATGTTGGCAAGAGCCAAGAATTAAAGAAGTCCAAGTGAAATCACAGGGTTAATGCAGGAATTTAAGCAGCTAAAATCATGCTGCTTATCAGTACATAGACTGATAAGCTTCCCACTGCTTGAGCAACCAGGGACCCCCTACATATTAGGACATTGGTTTGCAGAGTTATCTGGAGCTGAGTAGGAAGAATCATGCACTCTCCCCCCCCCCCTCCCACACACCCCAGTGAAAAGTATATCCCTCGAGGTCACATTAATGAACCAGGCTAGCTGATTAATCATCAATGCTCCGGGGTACTGTGGATCCTCCTGGTTCAGGTGTCAGATTACTGAATCTGTCACAGACGCCTGTTCTCCAAAAATATATTTGTTCTAAGAACACTCTCTATAGTGTTGAAGTCTAAACAGTTAAAATGTAATGTTAGTCTCCTGCTGAGGGTAGTGGGGCTCAACCGAGGAAACGTAGCAATGTTGTAATGCTGCAGTGATGCCATGATAGCTTCAGGCACAGGCTGTTTGAAAAGCACCATATTTCATTCCAGTATGTCCGTTAAAATACTAATAAATTTTTACTGCTAAACTGAAACCATTTAAGACTGTTTATTTTAAATGGGTTAAGCCTTCACTAAAATAGCAGACATAGGAATGTTATATGAATGTTATAAAAAGTTGTCATGTATTGATATCGCAAAGAACAATTCCTTGGCTTTATTTTTTTAAATAAATTCCTTCAGTACAAGATTGGCTAACCATAAAGAACCCAAAAAGAGAATTTTTATTTTCTGTCAGTGCATCAACACCCATACCAACGCATGATGCCTTCCAATGCCTCAAGGCATTGATTTATTCCATTTAGTTGGCATAAAATGCATTGCTTTGTGCCAGTAATAAGTATTCATGAAGTAATCTGAAAGTGTTTCCAGCACATTGATGCAAAGGCATGCCAGCATTTTATAAAGGCAACATGCTGGAAATGGCTCAACTTCACTCCAGCATTAAAAAGAACATTTACCTTATTTTAATGATTAAACGCCATCAAGCTCATTTTGAATATCTGACCCTTTTGCATAAGCGTGTTTTACTACTATGAGGATTGGAACACAGTTTTTGAGATCACTGTGCACCACATATACTCGGCTCTTCAATGGACTATCATGCTGAACATAGATTACAGTAGGTTAACTACCTTAAACTGAAAAACATTGTGGTGTCACCACATTAATACTGTTCTCTCCACCTCCTGCAAATTAAACAATCTGTGAGAAATGAAGCCAAACATGAACTCATCATGTAAGTACTGACATTAAACATTGAATCAGACATTTTGGGGCCGAAATTGCCCTCCGCCCGTTTTTGAAGTGTTCCGTCCGCCCCAATGTGTGGGCGGACAATCCGGAGAAATTCAGCTTTTTGGGTGATGTTTCCAGTTGGAGCAGTGTTGGTGTGGGGAGAGGGGCGGAGGTGCAGTCAGGTCGGAGTAGCCGCCACTAGCGGGGCGGGAGTAGGAGCGGGTCGGAGTGTCCCGACGCTCCAAGTCATCAGTGCCGCGTTAAAGAGGGCCGCTGTGAACTCTGCAACCACTTTAGTGGAAAACACTGGGCCATCAGGGAGGGTTTCGGCCAGTGGCCTAGCACCCAGAGGGGGTGCCTAATTGTCGGCCTGACCTGGCAATCGGCCAACAAAAAAAATAACATGGAGTCACCGACAGCACCACCTCCCCTTTAAGGGCGGCCGTGCCACCCAGCCACAGAAAGGTCACCGACAGCAAAAGCTGTCAGTGGCACCGACCGGAGGCAACGCCGCTCCCACGGGGCAATTTTCCAAAGGGACAATTTCCCGTGGGGCAATTTCGGAAAGGGGTCATCGCCGGTAGGTACGATGTGGCGAGAAAATGGGCAGAACGGTCCCCTACATTGCTCCAAAATGGAGGAAGGGCAATTAAAAAAATGGCGGCCCTTCCACAGCGACTCGGCGGCCAGTCCGCACCGACACGTGGCCGCCACTTTCAGATGACCATGGGCCTTATAGAAAGGGGCAATTTCAGCCCCTTTAAATGTTAACCCCTTTGTTCAATTCTTTCCTACCAATTTGTTTTCAACTTTCTCCTATGAGGCCTCTTGTCTTCATAATGTTTCTTTTGGTCTGGAGGATTAGGCTGTCAGAGATTGATATCCTTCATGGCTGTCATCCATGATTGCCACATAGATGGTCATCCACAATATTTGTTTCCCCTCCTATTCAGATAAAGCAGTCTGCTGTCACAAGACACTCTGCCCAGTGGACCAGAACTGAGAATGTAATGAGCAGACTCACACTCAGACTGTCTTATTGAGAGCTAACTCTGCAACTGCTGAGCTAGTGGGAGTACCTGAACTTTGAATAGTTTATCAAAATTCTTTGCTGAAACCACTACGATGGTTGAGTCATGTATTGATTTATTGAGAGTAGTTGAACTAAGAATCTGGAATGGAGAAAGGTTTGCAGATCAGATAGTGCCATATAAGGAGATCAACTCTGAGCTGCCACAATGGGTGATGCTGCTGGGAGGTGGGAGCTACTTTGTCAGGATTCGGAGAGAAGTTCCCCAGGCCATCATTTGACCAACATTTGACCTGATTACCAGAGTCTTTAAAACACAAGCAATTTGTTCATGAACACCTTCTATATTTATTTGCATCTATCAGCTAAGAGTATCTGTAATTTTTTTTAAAAAGCATTTCAGTGCACTGACGTCATGACATTGTATTGGGGTATGTGCATTAGCTCAAATCAAAGACTTCAACTCCCTTTCCACATTACAAGCTTCTGACTGAACATTAGCATTGTGTTTATTGCCACATTGTCCACATGCCGGACACAAGACTCCCAAAGTAAACCCTCAACACGGAACTCCTACACAGCAAGCAAACCCCAGGTGGGCAGAGGAAATGTTTCAAGGACACCCTCAAAGCCTCCTTGATAAAGTGCAACATCCCGACCGACACCTGGGAGACCCTGGCCAAAGACTGCCCTAATTGGAGGAAGAGTATTTGGGAGGGCGCTGAGCACCTCGAGTCTCGTCGCCAAGAGCGTGCAGAAATCAAGCGCAGGTGGAGGAAGGAGCGTGCGGCAAACCAGACTCCCCACCCACCCTTTCCTCCAACAACTGTCTGTCCCACCTGTGACAGAGACTGTAATTCCCGTATTGGACTGTTCAGTCACCTGAGAACTCACTTTTAGAGTGGAAGCAACTCTTCCTCGATTTCGAGGGACTGCCTATGATGATGATGTTTATTGTTTAAGGCTTGTTCAATGGTTATATTATTCCAAGGCATCCAGGGGAAACTGTAACATATAATCTCGTATTTCATTTAAAAAGAAATGTGGAGGGAGGTGTGTAGGCTCAATTCCCACTCTGATGTTCCAATCCCAGCCATACTTTTCTGGGGGTCACCATGGGAGGGAAGATAAATCAGAGGGTAGGTCTTGCACAACTCCTAGCCAACAACCAAAAGCAGAACTGATGAACTTCTGCGAGCAAATTATCTGCCTTATCCTCTTACATGTACAAGGCACTTGACACAGGAGAAATCAGAAAGGGGAGAAAGCCAGAGTAAGATACCCTAAAAAGTGTACTTTTTAGCTAAACATTGCTTACAGATCTAAACAGTTGGAGATAGAAAACAACAATGACCAGAAAGTCGGTGCACTGTCAAACACAAATATTCAGCTGTAGTTGTATTAAAATCAGTAGAAAACTATTTAGGTCACTCCAGTTCATGTTTTCTGACCTACATCAGCACTCTCTTTTATATATTCACTAAATTTTCATTTTGGAGATTTATTTCAAAGTCCTGTAGAAAAACTATTGGAGAATATGGCATGTTAATAATTATATTTAAGTAGTCATGGTCAGGATATTTAAAGACAAATACCGCATTCTTTATCCCTGTGCAGAAAAATGGCCTGAAGAACTGAAGACCCACCAGCATTAGCCATGGTTTATAACAATAACTTGCATTTAAATAGCGCTTTTAGTGTCAGACTTACCTCAATGGGTGGCACTCTTGCCTCTGAGTCAGCAGGTTGTGGGTTCAAGTTCCACTCCAGAGACTTGAGCACAAAACCCTAACTGACACTCCAGTGTAGTGCTGAGGGAGTGCTACACTGTTGGAGGTGCCGTCTTTTAGATGAGACGTTAAACTGAAGCCCCGTCTGCTCTCAGGTGATGGTAAAGGATCCCATGGCACTATTTCTAAGAACAGGGGAGTTATCCTCAGTGTTTTGGCCAATATTTATCCCTCAATCAACATCACAAAAACAGATCATCTGGTCATTATCACATTGCTGTTTGTGGGATCTCGCTGCGCACAAATTGGCTGCTGTGTTTCCCACAACAGTGGCTACACTTCAAATGTACTTCACTGGCTGTAAAACACTTTGAAATATCCTGAGGTTGTGAAAGGCACTTTGCAAATGCAAATCTTTATTTTTTTTTAATAAAACCTCCCAAAGCACTTCACAGAAGTATAATCAGACAGAAATTGACACCGAGCCAAAGAAGGAAACATTTAGGACAGGTGACCAAACGTTTGGTCAAAGCAGTAGGTTTTAAGCAATGTCTTAAGAGGAAGAGAGAGAGGTGGTTTTACAAAGAGGTTTGATGTGGGAATTTCAGACCTTAGGGCCTCGACGGTTGAAGGCATGGCCGCCAATGGTGGGGCGAAGGAAATGGGCAATGCACCAGAGGCTAGAGTTGGAGGAACACAGGGTTCTTGGAGGATTGTAGGGCTGGAAGAAGTTACAGAGGTAAGGAGGGGCAAAGCAGTGGAGGAATTTGAACACAAGGATGAGCCTGATTGAGGCAGGATAAGCTTAACATTCCCAGGAGCAAGGTGCCTCAGCACCAAGGCCTATACTTTAGGCATGACTGCATTAGGGTATCCTGACAATTAAACTTGATAAATACAGCTGATGGAATGAGGTAGTCCTTAACTTTCACGGCCCCATTTGAGAACCATTGGGTTGATATATTGGCGAAATTCCCCAGTGCCCCAATTGGGGGCGGTAATCGACCAGGGACAGGACTTCCTGTACCCGGCGCGGAAGTCACACCCCTGCCGCAAAATTGCGGTTACCGTCTCTCACAGGAAGTGGAGCCAAATCATGTACGCCGCACTTCCTGTTGGGGTAAGTTCCGGGGCACTACTCGGGCGTGTTCATCAGTGCTACGTGGTTGTATAAAATACTGGTTTGGCCCCAACTGGAGTACTGTGTCCAATTCTGCGCACCATATTTTAGGAAGGATGTGAAGGCCTTAGTGAAGATGCAGAAAAGATTTACGAGAATTATTCCAGGAATGAGGGACTTCAGTTGTGTTGATAGACTGGAGAAGCTCTGATTGTACTCCTTGGAGCAGAGAAGATTGAGAGGAGATTTGATAGAGCTGTTCAAAACCATGATGGGCCTGGACAGAGTAGATAGGGAGAAACTGTTCCCATTGGCAGAAGACTCGAGAAGCAGCGGACACAGATTTAAGGTGATTGGCAAAAGAACCAAAGGCGATGCAAGAAAAAACTTTTTTACCCAGTGAGTGGTTGGGTTCCGGAATGCACGGCCTGAAAGGGTGGTGGAGGCAGATTCAATCTTATCTTTCAAAAGGGAGTTGGATAAGTACTTGAAGGAAAAAAATTTGCAGGGCTACGGGGGAGTGCCACTAGCTGAGAGTAGGCAAGAGTTAGACGGGCCGAACAGCCATCTTCCATGCTGTAACCATTCTATGATTTTATGATTGACTTTCAGGAAAATGGGAAGGAACAAAGACAAAATGCAACTCAACATATAGGCTGACTACGCTCTGCTTTGTGTTTCATTTACTGAAAAAAGAACAACAGCTTCTCTGCATAGGTTGGTGAACAAACACTCAATAATTGCAGCATGGCACTTCCTCGCAATGTTCAATTACAACAAATCAGTTTCCATGTCAATAAGTAATGTGCTAGTTTCTGCTTGTCTGTTGCCTGCTTATGAAAGCATAATACCAATG
Organism: Pristiophorus japonicus; assembly: GCF_044704955.1. NCBI lineage: Eukaryota > Metazoa > Chordata > Chondrichthyes > Pristiophoridae > Pristiophorus > Pristiophorus japonicus. The sequence continues at coordinate 267,849,459 of NC_091979.1, forward strand.
CAAGATTCCAAAAACTCACAGCCAACCACACAATGTTGCAACGCAAGCAAACTTCATTAACATCCCACAGTAGCACAGTTCAAATGAAGTAAGCTTACAGATGCTTTGGGCAAAGCAAATTGCAGCAAGCGCAATCTTGTGGTTTTGCAAAAAAAAATTGTTATCAAGACTATTGTTTCTGTTTGGCAGTTGAGTGTAATTCAGACAAGGGTAAATGCTTATCAATAATAAGCTTTTCAACAAAAAGACAAATTGTTAACTGCTAAACATGAATCACTTCAGTAGATGAACTCAAACAACCTTTCAATTAAATGAGATCTGATTGATATATGGGAAAGAATTATGACCCTTCATCTTATCAAAACCTAGACTATGTGATTGGTCAGGACTCTGCATCCCCATTTAAGTTAGTCCGATCTGACAGATAGCTTAAAGCACTGGAGTTCTATTATAAAACAATACAACACTTGGCTTAACATCAACAATGTCAGACAGAGCTGATAGCAGTATATTTAACCTTTTCACCGGCCTTTTGTATTTACGGAGACATTTTATTCTGCCCTCTGTGTTTTGGTTACTGTTAAACTCACTGTATATATTTTGTTATTTGATAGAGTGAGTAACCATTTGACATGATAACTTCAATATACATAAACTCTGTCTATTAGGACATGTTTCTCTGTCTCTTTACTAATTCTCATCTGGTTAAAACCGTATCCCCAGGTAACTTCTGTAATGTACGCTCACAGGTTTGTAGAGCTGTTGAGGACTGTTGCTGGGCCTGGCTAAGGTGGCCATTGACCGGGCAGGCAGCGGGTGGTCAAGGGGGTAGTTCAGCTGACTGCCTGCCTCTCTTCCGCGGCTACATTCACGCCAGGGTGTCCCTGGAGATGGAGCACGCGGTGTTCACCGGTAGGCTCACAGCCTTCCGCGAGAGGTGGGCGCCGGAGGGACTGGAGTGCATCATCACATCCTGCAACCAAATTTTAATTTAATTTAGCAAAATTCCCAGTTCATTTGTAAATTTGTGGGTTCTAGTGCCCTACCAAAAGGGGGCAAATAGTAACTATTCTTATATAGATATAATGCTACTGGCATAATTTATTACCTTCCTCATTGTGAAATATTGAGACATTTTCAGTAGGCACAAATGGAGTTGACCTCAGCAACGGAACCAATACTTTGGTAAATCCCAGATCTGTGATCTGTATATCTGATTTAAAGTTATTTTAAAATAGTTGTAGAGCTGTTGCATTGTGAGTGACTTAGCCAATCATGTGATGTTCACAAGATTCAATAAAACCCCAGTCAGTTGGGTCTAGGTCATCCACGATGAGATATGCATTTGTGAGCCTAATGGATGAACTGATAATGTGTAGTGTGATTGTTAAACCTTTGTTAGTAAACCAACTAGTTCTTAATAGCAATGTGTAGCTATGAATTCTTAAGCAAAGAACCCATGAAGCAAATACATTCCAGCTTCATTGAGCAAAATTAAAGGCTCATTGAACAAGGAAGTTAGATGACACTGCGAAGAGTGCCCCATTGCCCAATGTCAATTATTTTGTATTTGTTTCTGCATAGGTTGCAACCTTACTAAGGGCCTCACCTGCATCAACACGCACAAGGGACTTTTCATCTACAACAGATGCCCGTTTGGAATTCGGTCGGCTGCAGCGATCTTCCAGAGAACTATGGCGAGCCTACTCAAGTCGGTACCACGCACGGTAGTTTTTCAGGACGACATATTGGTCACGGGTCAGGACACCGTCGAGAACCTACAAAACCTGGAGGAGGTCCTCCAGCGACTGGATCGTGTAGGGCTGCGGCTGAAGAACCTGGTGCAGCCCTCTGCCTCTGTGCAGTCATTTGTGCCCCTGTGTGCAGCAGTTGAAATCAATTACAGTGAGTGTACACTCTCCTAGATGAACCTTCAAATGCAATGCGGCCATGGTCCCTTTAATTATATTGGCTGAAAACATGTCATCGATGATGTCACCAGACCCGCTCCATTTAATTGGGCCGGGCAACGCGCAGTGTGGGCTTAACAGGCCTCATTGGCACAAAATCATTCTGTGGGGCGGGATGGCAACAGCAACAGGCTCGGGACCCGACATGCCTACCACCTGCACTGCACCTGCCAAGGTAGGCAATCTTCCGTCTATAAAGGAGGAAAAGAGGGGGGAATTGAGAGAAAAACTGAGAGTAACGTAATCCCTAGAAAATCTGATGAACCCAGAGTTCTTGATTAAGATCACTATCTAGCGACCTGCTGTGTGTGTGTACGTGTCGATTTGAGTGAGGACAGGGTCAGGCTTGACTATGATGGGCCCCTGTGGTCAAATATCCTTCCAACTTTCATTCTCTATACTCACACGGGAAAAGCAGCGACTTGGGCAAAGTAGTGAAGAATGACCAACCTGGTGCTGTAATATAGCAAGAATTGACACTAGGAGAGGAAGAGAGGGGAGAATATTGGTGGAGGGGAAAAAACTGAAGGGATTCTTGCACACAAAGATCAGTTTTTTATGTTGTTAGCCAGATGCTGCGATGATGAATAGTTAAATGTAAACTGGAATCAGAGTGCTGAATAATCAAATATACAGGTCACAGGTCTGGCTTATGTCCGAGGATTTGCTAAAGTATTGGTTCTGTTGCTGAGGTCAGCTACCTCTGTGCCTACTGAAAATGTCACAATAATTCAAAATAAGGATGATAATAAATGATGCCAGCAGTGTTATATCTATATAAATATAGTTACTATTATTAGATTTTCCTGGTAACTTCATCAGTAGATTGATAAGCCCCTTCAAAAGCCCTGGTTCAAATACTCAAGCAGTTGGATTTTCTAGCTCCTGATATAACTGTGATAGTTGCTATAATGAATCTTATGGTATCCTCAAAATCAAGACACTCTTAAAGATGTTCTTAAGAGAGTTTCATAGTACAACAAAGTAAAACAAAACAAATTTAGCAAATCTGGCAATTATTAATCCCTAAGCATGGCTGTGTCAGAGTTTCAATGACTGAAACAGTGTGAAACAGTGTGCTTGTGGAGGGAGTCAGAGCACGCAGGGAGGTCTCTTCCCTCCTGATGGGCAGAAGAGAACTCCCCAGCAAAGCAAAGGAGCCAGGTTCCCGATAGCCAAGGAGGTGAGCAGCACGAACGTTGTGAGGAGGACCTGGGTGCAGTGCTGCAAACATTTCAATGATCTTATTAGATCTGGAAACATTAGTACAAAGCACTCAACTTCATCCTGCTGTGTCTCTCATCACAGCCCCATTACTCTGCCTTCCCAACCTTACTCCTGCACATCCTTACTCACACCAACATACCTTGCACCTCCACCCATCCCTCTCTCATGATCACATCCCCATCTTACTAGCCACCCCTCACACTCACCTTCATCCTCATGCAATCATACCAATTAACAACACACAAGGAGGCCACTTGGAATTGTCACCCCAATCCATCATAGTCACCCTCTACACATGTAACCCAACCATTCCTTACACTCATTCCATCACTCCAACTCAAACCTTCTCTTCTTTCCCTCCTTGCAGGAAAAGAGAGCCCACAATAAGAGGGAGAGGGGGAGAACTGGCGGGGGACCTCCATCATGCACAACCCTGACCACTGCAGAAGAGGCTGCGTTGGAGCAATCGGGAGTGCCTGAGCACCCGGAGGTGGGAGACAGAGAGAGGGGGACATCCCAGCAACCTGGTGACAGAATCACTTTTCATACAGCTACATGGCATGCATCAGTCACTCATATGGGGGCTGATGTCAGCAGCTACTGAATGGTCATCACATGCATAATGGTATCTGTGCCCAATGATACAGGACATATCTAACTCATCTCTTTACTCTCCCACAGGTCCATCGAAAGCCCCTCCCCCCCCAAACTGTTCAGGAGGAAGAGGAAGATGACTCCTCAGAGCAGCCTCCAGCCTATGAGGGGGCAGCCGGCACTAGCGCAGAGATGCACACCTCGGTGGTTGCCACGCAACATACAGTAGTGTTGTGAGCTGGTGTCTCACAAATCACACGTGAGCAAAAGCAGATGGTGGAAGCAGGGACAGCAGTGGAGATTCCTCATTGGAGGGTGCAGGACTCTCCTAGCTCTGCTCAGCTGCATGCAGGAGCTTAGCCTCAGGGGGCCATCCAGAAAGAGGGGGAACCTGGAGCTACAGGAACAAGTATAGGCCCAACCTGCTCAACCTTTCTCCATAAGACAACCCCTTCATCTCAAGAATCAACCTCATGAGCCTTCTCTGTACTGCCTCCAATGCAACTATATCCCTCCTTAAATAAGGAGACCAAAACTGTTCTCAGGAGCACATGGTGTCTATGCAGAATTGACAGCTATCTATGGAGAATAGATGGGTATTTATGGAGGATAGATGGCTATCTATGGAGAATAGATCCTACAGGCTCATAGATGTCCTCTCTAGGAGGGATGTCAGTGTAGACGTGGGTCCTTATGGCCCCACTCATGTGCAGCAAGGTGCTCTCCAGCTCCTTGTTAGAAGGGAAGTGCAGGTGGCCCATGCGAGGGATGATGGTGAGAGGGGACATGAAAGTGGGGGCTCCTCTCTGAGTGCTCTCACTTCTCCCCCATTGTCACCCCCTCAGTCAGAGCCCCAGATACCTCTCCGGACAGCGATGGCCGAGCCTGTCCCTGCACAGACTCTGGAAGGACGCTCACAAGTTCCAAAACGCAGAGGACGACCACCAAAAATGTCTAAGCAGGCGCAGCAAGGAAGTGAACAGGCTGCCTCTACCTCTGTTGAAGCCACAGGGGAAGCACCTTGTCGAAGAACGCGTAAGAGAAGGATGCCACACGCGTGGATTCACAAGGGTAATCACTTGGGTGTTTTGTTCAATGTTATTGTAAAGTTTCTGTTAATTTAATCTTTACCAGAAATGTATCTATTTTCAAAACTTTCCGGTCTTGGACAAATTTGTGTGTGCAATGAGAAGTTGCTTAGTTAGTTGGAGTGAGGGCTCAGACCTAACTTTCCCTCCAGCAATAGTGGTGACTGTGACTGGAATGGATTGGTCATTGTAGGGATGATTTATGGCCTGGCATGGGTGTACTGCTTAAAGTTAACTAAATCTGGCCATGCTGAGACCATCTCTGGCCTCCTGGGCAGCAATGTGCTCACTTGCTGGTGTCATCTGCACTGCAGGCTCCTCCAGTCCTCCTCGTTTTCCACCAGTGCCTCGCTCCTCATGAAGCGCTAATCCTCGCTGTTGCACTATTTTGTGCAGCACGCAGCAGACCACAACGATTCTGGAGACTCTGGCTGGTGTGTACTGAAGGGCTCCTCCAGATCTGCCAAGTCATCTGAATCACATTTTGAGCATGCCTATTGTCTACTCTATGATACATCTGGTGGTAATTTGGCTTTCATTGTACCTCTCCTCGGCCTCAGTACTTGGCCTCCTCAAGGGTGTCATGAGCCACGTCTTCAGCGGAGAGCCCTGGTCTCCAAGCAGCCAGCCGGAAAGTCTGTTTGGAGGTGTGAACAGCTGAAGGAGGGTGGATTGTCAAAGGACGAAAGTGTCATGACAGCTCCCAGGGAATTTGACACACACATGTATGATTATCTTCCTATGGTTGCAGACGAGCTGCACATTGAGGGAGTGGAAGCCCTTGTGGTTCACGAAGACTCCAGGGTGATGATGGGATGCCCTGATGGCCGATTGTGCAGTCGATGATGCCCTGCACCTGTGGGAAGCCAGCCAGAGTGGCAAAGCCAAACGCCCACTCAGTAACACTGGCTTCATCAGTGGCGAAGTTGTTATAATTCGCTGACTTTTCAAAGGTGGCATCAGTGACCTGTGTGATACATCTGCGGCCGGCCGGCTGCGAGATGCCGCAAATGTCTGCTGGAGATCCCTGGAAGGAGCCTGAGGTGAAGAAGTTGAGGATGCTGCTGACTTTGGTAAGGCATGTCCACCAGATCCTCTGGGTTTCAGGTCTTGGTCAAGCAATCTGCAAAAGTCTGTGACGATCTGGTGTGATAGCCTGAGCCCCCTTTGGCACTGCTGCTCAGTCATGTTGAGGAAGCTCATCCTTTGTCTGTATACCCTGTGTTGGGGGTATCACCTCCGGCACGGTGCAGTCCAGCACTGATGCCCTCTGTCCTGATCAGCATCAGGTGGTTGAGGAGAAGGTTGGTGGTGTTGTTGTTGTTGGTGCTGTTGTTGTTGGTGCTGCTGGTGTGCCTGGTGCTGCTGGTGTTGGGGATGATCATGAGCAGATTCTGAGGACCAAGGTGAGACAGTATAAATGGTACCCATGCTAATGGAATAGATGGCAGGTGCCGTTAGAGATGACAGAAGCAATCTGTCAATTGTGAGAGAGGTTCTTCCAATGAGGTCACATTGGATGGAGACTTTGCTTGAAAGATTTGCAGCCCACAGAAAACTCAATCTGTGTTGCAAATGCAGTGAGAAACAGCTTGTGCATGAGGAAAGTGATCAGCTGACAGATGGGAGCTTTTACAGTACATTTCATCCTGTCAACTAGTCAGCTGGAGCAATGGTCACTCAACTCCCGCCTCAGGTTTACAGACATGGTTCCCGAGCAGTGTGGTCCCCGTGGGCATCCAGTTAAATTTAAAAGGTAAGTTTAAAAACACTCAAGACTCTGACAGCAAGGTAATAATTGTTTAAATTGAGTCGCCCGCCTCTGCTGGTCAGGTCGGGTCGGGTCGGGTCTGCGATGACAGACACGCCTGGGGGAAAGGCGGGTGGGAGCGAGATAACAGCGGGTTCCTGATCCACTGCCAAAAATATTAACTTTCCCACCCGACCTGCCACCAATCTCGCCCGCTACTACCTGGAAAATTTCAGCCTATGTTTCTGAAACTGTAGAGTCATGGAGGACGGTGCTGGGAATCCTTCAGTACTTCACCAGAATGTTAATTCTTCATGTTTGAGCCTCGGCAGTGAGTGTTGGGAGGTTGTATAAACTGTCAAGAGATTGTTGTGTATGGAGAAAGAGTCAGACTGAACACTGTGAGCTCAAAGTGAAGTGTGACCTTAGTCTTTTATTGCAGGTCTCCAGAGTGCCTCTCCAACCCGTGAAGCCTCCTTAAATGCCTGTGCTCCCAAAGGATTATGGGATCCTTTGGGACTCCAGGGGAAGAGCCCTCTGGTGGCTGTACAGAGTAAATACAAGTCCACACATATAACAGAGATCACAATCAAGCCCAATGCTGCCCTCATCCAGTGCTCACTTTCCAGCAGGAACCAAAGGATAGCAATCTGGAGCAGGAACCGTGGTTTCTTTCTTCCTGCATAACGCAATAACACCGACACCAATTGCAGTATCCCCTACAACTTATTCTCCATTTATTTTTTAATATTGCTAAAAGTAGAATAATTTCTGATATACATTGTTTACAGGTTCCATGGGTCCAATTTTCAAAAAAATCAACAAACCCAGAGAAGCCAAATTTCCATCTTAGGTACTGAGATTGCAGGAGGCTCCAATTCCTTGAGCCCCGCTCCAGGAAGGTAGTGCGGCAGGTCGGGACTTCTGGTCGACGCACTGCCCCAGCGTTGACACCATCCCAAATCCCGGGGAGGTGGTTTATCAACATAAAAGGGGCAGGCATTCCCTGGGCAGATATGTCAGAGGTCGGCGCATTCGGGGCGAAGGAGGGGCGAGAGATTGGGGCTCAGCAGAGTCGAGGGCCCAAGGGCAGCACAGACCTGCCCACACTGTGATATGTGTGCGCACTAGGTCTGTGCAGCAGAGCTGGTCTCCAGTTATCTTGGTTAACCCGTGCCATTGGACCAAGGCCTAGCTCTGTCAAGCCCATGTGGTGGCTGCTGTGCAATGGCCACCACACATTAAAAAAATCCACGCACAGGTATCTTCCACCCTTCAACATCTCGTTCGGGACCTGGAATAATAGGTCCTTCATTGAAACACCTGTGAACTCATTGAATTTATCCCTTTTTGGCGTGGAAGCATGTCATCCTCGATTCGAGGGACCGCCTAAGAAAGAGAAGATGTCAGAGAGGCATTTTGCTGTTCCATCTGAGAGACTGGCCATTCTGCAAAAAGTAGATGTTTTTTTAATAAGGCAGCTATTTCTCACTTGCTGCTTTCATGATGGCAATTGATCATATTAGGCACTCACTTCAACGATGATCTAGTAGGCATGCCTGCAGGATACATCCTGCCAGTCTTACCCCTTGTATCGATATCAGGAGGGAAAGGTGGTGGAAATGCCCTCTCCTCTGCCAGAGTTTTGGCTAAGTGGTAAAAAGAGGGTGGAGACCAGCCAGAATCCATTCTCACTCCAAATTCCACCCCTCCATCCAGTTTATGCTGCCATTACACCCTCCCAGGGCAAGCATTGAGAAGTTGTTAAGCAAACTTGGGCTCTCCAACGTTTCTCAGAGTTGAACAGAGAATTTCTGCATGGAAGGAAGTTGCAACATGCAGCCTTCTTCCCAACCCCACCTTGAAGCAGCAGGTGTGTAGTGTATTTGCTTCATGGGTTCTTTGCTTAAGAATTCACAACAACACATTTGCTGTAAAGAACTAACTGGTTTATTAGCAAAGGTTTAACAATCAAACTGAACACTACCAGTTCATCCACCAGGCTCACAACTGCACGCCTCATCGTGGAGAACTTGAACTCAATCAACAGGCGTTCTATTGAGTCTTGTGACTAAGCCACTCACAGTGCAACAGCTCCATAAGCCTGTGAGCATTCTTCAAGGTGCATACATTATAAGGTGCAAGGCCAACCCCATCCAATCCTCAATAATCAGCTCTCCATTGGGCATAATCAAATGAATGATAATCCTGAACATCATGAGATTGAAGCCTTCACTGAAAAAACGGTTCAATAGTTGCAGTAGACTCTGTAGGGGAGTTGGATCAGTGATAGCCAAAGGGCCGCAAAGAAGTCAAGTTAGGGTAAGGAATGCTTCTGCCGAGGGTAAGGGCCAAGATGCAAGAGTTTGCTCGGTGAGGTCTCGTCAAAAACGCCATTATTGAGGGAATGGGTTACAAAGAAAACCAAGTCACATAAGCCTCTAGATTTAGGGGCAAGAGGAAAATTGACAAGAGGGAAGTCAGTCAGAGAAGTTAAGAAAAGCTGTCTCCTTACTCATCCCAACTCTGATTGCAACCAACTTCCCCTGTCTCCCCAACAATGGAGGTAAAGGAACAGCAAACAAGAGGTAACTATTTCAATTCTATAAAAATGAAAGCATTGTTTACTTCAATGAGACAATAATGCTTATGTTCTTGGTATCTGAGTGCATTTAGCCTGCTTCTGATATACTGTTAATGCTTAGTGATATTGTAGTATTTAAGAAGCACTACAATATCAATGAAAATTTTTAACGGTGACCAGTCAATCACTAAATTACTTGCAACCAAAAGAACATTTTTTTGCTTTTTAAACTCAAGCCAATATATTCAAACTTTTGCAATAAAATGGAACAGGTCTCAAACTCTTTAAATAAAGAACATTTTGGAAACACTGTTCCATTTGCCAAACAGCAAACATATAATCCCATGTTTGTTGACTGGCAATGTTGGCATGCCGCTGCACTACGTAAGTGTGAAGGCTTGCCCTGATAGGGACTCCAGGGTACCCTTCCCAGAGGGCCACAGTTTTCCAGGTATGCCAGAAGGAGGCAGCCAGGCTGAACATGATCGTAGAATCATAGAATCATAGAAGTTTACAGCACGGAAGGAGGCCATTTCGGCCCATCGTGTCCATGCCAGCCAACAAAAGGCTATCCAGCCTAATCGCACGTTCCAGCTCTAGGTCCATAACCCTGCAAGTTACGGCACTTCAAGTGCACATCCAAGTACTTTTTAAATGTGGTGAGAGTTCCTGACTCTACCACCCTTTCAGGCAGTGAGTTCCAGACCCCCACAACCTTCTGCGTGAAGAAATTTCCCCTCAAATCCCCTCTAAACTTTCTACCAATTACTTTAACTTTATGCCCACTGGTTATTGACCCTCTGCTCAGAGAAATAGGCCCTTTCTACCCACTATATCTCGGCCCCTCATAATTTTATATACCTCAATGAGGTCTCCCCTCAGACTCCTCTGTTCCAATGAAAACAAATCCAGCCTATCTAATCTGTCCTCATAGCTTAGATTCTCCACTCCTGGCAACATCCTCGTAAATCTCCTCTGTACCCTCTCCAGTGCAATCAAGTCCTTCCTGTAATGTGGTGACCAGAACTGCACGCAGTACTCCAGCTGTGGCCTAACCAGTGTTTTATACAGTTCAAGCATAAACTTCCTGCTCTTGTATTCTAATAAAAGCAAGCATTCCGTATGCCTTCTTAACCACCTTATCCATCTGGCCTGTTACTTTCAGGGATCTTTGGACATGCACTGATCTACTGCATTTGCAGTACCTGAAAACAGAAGAAGACGACATCTTACTTTAAGGAATGTGGCGAACTAACCAACAGTAGCACGTACATGTTGCAAAGTATAGACTCTCAATGCTCAACCTTCAGACAACCTTACAAATTTTCATTGTATCTCATGCATATCCATATCCCAGCATGGTGCACAGTCAAGATGCAACGTACAATAAAAGCCTTAACACACTCACATTCTTTCAAAGGCTTCCGTTTGGACACATGGCAGCAATCAATGGCCCCATGTGGTTTGGAAAATGCACCAATGTGTCAACATTGGGTATATGTGTCATGTTCAGCGGGAAAGGATATATAAGTACGGCTACGGTGACCAACACAATATCTTTTTGATGCATATATGGGCAGCATGATGCTCAATATTACAGTTCTAGGGGATTGAGCCACAGGCAGGACAATTGAAGACATTTACGATCTTGCCAACCAGTGGCAGTGCTGCCCCTACGTTGTTGCAAGTGTCCTTGCTGCAGATGTTTTGTGAACCTGCAACAAGCAAAGTCAGTTTCTAAGGCAGTTCTGATGAAGGGTCACAGACCTGAAACGTGAACTGTTTCTCTCCACAGATGCTACTTGACCTGCTGAGATTTCCAGCATTTTCTGTTTTTATTTAAGGCAGTTTCTGGCAATCTCAGAAAAGCCCCTTCGATTGTACCTTTGTTACAGTTTTGATTCTCACACCAGCCATCCTTATTACTTTCTCATGTTGAGCAGCCAAATTATCAACATGTTGTGCCGATAGATGGGTAATTCGAAGTTCATATTGGACTCATGCCCACTAGAATCTAGCCAGTTTGAATTTACTTAGGACGCTTACAGGCAGCAGGGACATGATCCCATCACTTTGGGATTTAATCCCTGATCCAAGAGATGGATGGATAGTTTTCAGACTCAGTTTTTTTCCCTCTTCTATTTGTGAATCGCTCTCTTTCTTTCAAATTCCCGTAATGTTTATTAGAAGAGGCGCAATTTTCATTGACCAGGAGTGTGTAAAAATCTAGTCGTACAGTGATGGAAATAAGGCCCTTCTGTAGCTGGATTTACTTGCTGTAACTCTGGAAATAAATCATACGCTGGGTCAATTGTTTCACCGACCAACCCCCTATCAGACCGGCCAACCCTTACATTGATCCTTTCAAGCAGTTATCTACCACCAGCGCTAATCAGAAAAGGAAAATCTGGAAGCTGCCATTAGCTGCTGCTGATATTTCACCAACAAGAATAGCCCTGGTTAACTACTATTAGAAATATCTTATCAGACAAATCTAAAAAGATTATAGTTAATAATATTTATGTGTTCCAGATGAGATCCTTTTCTCCCAAAGATTAAGATGGGTTAACAAGATACCACTGTAGTCTGGCAACATTATGATAAGTAAATGGAATAGCCTTTGATCCAGATTGCTCTCTCTTAAGTGATGAGAATCAAAGGGAGTGAATAGACACGAGACATCGTGTTCAAGTGTATATTACATATTCCAGGGAGCATCATGACCATAATGAGCAGTTCAAATTAGGTCGCAGTCTCTATGTAAAAAAATATATTTTCACAAAAAGTTAAACGCAACAAAATCCTCTTTATAAAGATGTATTTTAATAATCCTTGCGGTTATTTATTTCCACCATAGCCATTTGAATTATTGCCATTATCTTTCAAGTTTCAAATGTTGAAAAGTAAAAATGTGGGGAGATTTAAGTCAGCTCGTGTCATGGTTTAAATCATGAAATGTTAGAAGATATTCCCCCCAAACCCCCAAATTGGCACTGGAAAAAAGAATAAACTGAATAACAGCTTCCAGGATTATCTCAGTCATTTCCAGCAAAGATTTCTTGACTGGCTCAGGGTGTGACTTTGGCTGAATACCGCACTGGAACCTCCTTGGGCTGACCGAAAAGTCACAGCCTGTAATAATGCTCTTCATTGCACTCACAAGCATGGGGCAGAAGTTACAGAAGACTCTTTATTCAACTGTACAGCTATTGCTCTGTGTTGCAGGTCACACTTACTTTATGGGAACTTCATAAAACTATACTAAGGATTATGCGGACTGTGCTCATGAAGCCTTACAGTCATTGCAGCATTGGTATTATCAGGGGAGCTTACCATTTTTATAACTGTTCAGAACAGTGTCCATTTTACGACATCGCAAGGCAGCACCTATTTTATTATATTTTGGGATGTACCACAACCATTTTATGGCATCTGAAGACAGTTTAACACAGCATCCATTTTATTGTATTTCCACGGAAGCATAACATAGCATTCATTGTTTTAAAGCGTACAGCAAGAAATGGCCCAAATTTAACCGGTTCATATTCATTTACCAAATGCCTGAATTTAGTTAGTTTGGGTTCTGATGTCCCCATTTCTTTTTAGGAAACGGCAAAATACAAGCAGAGAATGACAAAATGTTCCTCAGTGAATGGGAAAGTCTTAGATTCCTATTTTTGTGGTGCGTGGTAAGCAACTGCCATCTGCTTCAGAGCTATGAAGATAAGATTTCTGTACAATTTTATTTTTGGGTAAAAAAAACCCTGCTTAAAGAAAGTGAAAGACATCAAATTATTGGCAGTCTGTTTCTGATTCCCAGCACTTTAGTAATAAGCAGCCATCTGATCCCTTTTTTAAACCTCTGGTAGTTTATAGGGTGTGTCTGGCTCCTAGTCGTCTACTTGTGATCTGCAATTGATTCCCTAGTGGGAATCCATCCATGCTATCTGGAAATTCTGGCACTTGACAGCTGGCAAGATGCAGGAGGAGTCTACATATGATTCAGAACACATTAATGCTGGATATATGTCAGAAGAAGGAATAAAGCGTATACAAAGGCTTGGAACTAAATAAAAGGTCATTCATCTCATCAAGCCTTCTCCTGCTGTAGATAATGTGCAATCCTTCTGATCACAGACTCTAACCTACCTCTTTATTCTGCGGAGAGGAAATGCTGCATGAATGCTGATCATTTAGGATTCATTTTTTCCTAAGTTCTCAGTAGTATTTCATTGGCACTTTTCTACTTGTTTTTGGTTTGAGTGTTTCCAATTCTTCAGTTCCAATTTGCTGCTGTTCACTTTGAGCCAATCAATGAAGTACAGCAGCAAATTAAAGTGTGAAAATAAAAGTGTGACATTTGTGAAAGTGAGATAAACGGGAAGTGCACTCTATGACTGTTAATATGTTGCTAGTGAATCTCCAGTGGTGTTGCTTACAGTAAATTAGAAGGTATGTTTTCCCACTTGTCTCCTTGGGTTGCTGCTTCTTTCCCTGTCTCTCTCCTATTTTCCTTTACTCTCTATATTTCCCTTTCTTTGACATTATTTCTGTGTCTTTGTCTCATTTTTTCCTTTCCGTTTGGTGGAAAGTGATGGCTGGCATGGTGTGTGTGAAAAGAGCCATGATGTGACCGAGGTGTGGGGTGCGAGGCACTGGTGGGTGTGGGGTGATGGGACTGGAAGGGTCAAGGGTTTGTTTCAGCCTCACCCCTTTCCCCACCTGTGCATCACCACCATCTTTACACCCGTGGTTTGACTGGCCTATGAACCCTCTGCATCTGACCACTCTATCTCCACTCTGCCTTACCTCCATATTTTATCCAATGTGCTTTACGCTCCTATGATTCCAAGGGTCAATGAGCAACACCACACTCCATCCTCTTCTCTTTCCTTCAGCGGGCTGACCAGCCTGTACTGTCACAGGAACTACCACTGGTCTGGTCTGTGATCTTGATCAGTTACCAACAGTAATGGGAAATACATTATAAGTTATAGAATCATAGAATGATACAGCACAGAAGGCGATCGTGCCAGCTCTTTCAAATATATGCAAACAATTTGGATTGAAATTCAAAAGCATGTCCCAATCTCCATGCAAATATAAATTCATGTACAAGTATCAGCTGTGGCTCAGTGGGTAACACTTTTGCCTCTGAGTCAGAAGGTTGTGGGCTCAAGTCCCAGTTCAGGGACTTGAGCATGAAAAATCTAGGCTGACATTCCAATGCAGTGCTGAGGGAGTGCTGCACTGTTGGAGGTGTTTTTTCCAAGGCGAGGTCCCATCTGCTCTCTCAAGTGGATATAAAAGATCCCAAGAAGAACAGCAGGGGCGTTACCCCAGTGTCCCAATGAAATAGGAATTGGGCCTGCTTTAGCCAAGTGGGGCTTTTTAGGAGCCCACTATAGTGAATAGTGTTGCAGCCTGGGAAAATTGTTTAGAAAAATGGACAAGCCAGTAAGTAGGGGCAGTCTGGGTAAAACCCAGATGTTAAATTGTTTTTGCCTGGCAACAACTCGCAAGACCAATCATACAGTAGCTTACCTGCAAGAGGATGTGGTAGCAGGTCTAAGTTAAAACTTGTGGTCAGACGAGGTGTTCAATAACAGGAAGCTTAGGCTGTTGTTGTCTTAACAGAAAATGTAAAGTGCCTATTTGTTCAAACTGTATGATTTGACCAATGACTGTATCTTTGACCGAAAAAGGTCATGTAGATGGACAATGAATGTATACGCCTACTTGCTTTCTGTATAACTGCTACACAGCTCAGTGAATCTTTGAGATCGGGTTGGAGAACTCAGTGAGTGGCTGAACTCAGTGAGAGACTACCCGATTCTCCCTTGTAAGTAATAAACTTGTCTTTTCACTTCTACAGAACTCAGTGAGAGTGTTTTCCTTTAAATATTCTACAACACCTAGCCAATATTTATCCTTCAATCAACATAACAAAAATAGATTATATGGTCATAAGTCCAAGTCTTTCTTTCTTTAGATTTAAAGCAACCCTATATATCTGATAACAAATGATGTTCCAGAAAAAAAGGGATTTTGGGGGGCTTTTGAGAGATTACTTTGATAATATTTTATTGGTACATTAAACCATTTGAGGGAATTAAACAGACATAAAGGCAGGAATGACTCAGGTGGAGTGTTAGGATAGTGGGTTAGGGCCGAATGGCCTATTCCTGCACCTATGTTCTATGTTTCTATGTTTGCATTACATTGCTCAAGCGTTCCTGCTCCTGCCTCCCACCTTAACTTGTATGAGTTCAGGCATGGGAAGGCCACCTGCCATAGATAAGCGGAGGTCTCATTTAAATGGCGATGTCATATCCCGATAACATCATCCAGGAGTGCACACCATTTCAGCCGCAGGCCGACTAAGGGCCACATGGTCTTGAACCAGTTAACAAAAGCTGACTGTCCAGGTAAGTTCATTTAAAAAATAAAACTTTTAGCATTTCCTTTTGGTCCAAGAGGAGCAATCTCCCAGCCCTACAAGGATACCTTAGGCCTTCCCCACTCCAAACTCTTGTCCATCCCCAATGATCACGAACCTTAAGGAAAATCCTGCCATCCCTTCCTCAAGTATCTTGCCAGGGACCAATTCCATGGGTGCACGGTGGTGACCTAACTCCCGGAAGTGGTGCCATTCATGCCAAATTCAGGCCGGGGTCAGCAGCCTGATATACAAATGAGACCCGGGAGTTAAAATGACCCAGACTCTGATTGAACTCTGCATGAGGTTTCCTTCCTGGCTCGCACCCAGTATGCCTGAATCCTGCTCTGAGTTAAATTCAGGGTTGGAATTTATCCAACTCTTCTCTATATATTTACAACAGGCTTTTTTTCCCCTCTGTTTCTCTAAATCAAACATATGGATATTTGACCTCTAACCTCTATACAGAATGTTCGTTATGATCAAAACCTGACTTGGATGACAACATTGCAGTAGTGCAATTGTTTATGGGAACACTCAATGAAATAAATTGGCATCCATTGTAGCATTGTGGGAGTCCAATATGGATAGAAGATGGACATTCAACAGCATGTTCTTCTGCCACAGGCATTTAAAATAAATAAAACTTTAATGACCGTGAAGCTCACATAAAACCCGGTTTAACTACATTATATTTTTCACTCCTTCTTTGCAACATATTTGACATAATGGAGATGGGGGTGATGAACAGCATTTATCCTGGGTACTGGAATTTGTCATTAGTGACAGAGTGATTGAACACTTGAACAAAAATGGACTGATCAGGGAGAGCCAGCATGAATTTGTAAACAGTAACTCATGGCAACTAACCTAGTGGTGAACTTTTTGTGGAGGTCACTAACATGGTAGATAAGGGAGTGGCTATGGATGCTATTTATATAAAGAAGGCATTTGATAAGGTTCCATACAAGAGACTGTGGGCAAAAATGAAAGTGCATGGAATGAGAGGCAGCCTATTGATGTGGGTAGCGAATTGGTTAGGAGGTAGGAGACAGAGAGTCGTGATAATGAGTATGAACTCCAATTGCTTGAATGTGACTAGTGGAATCTCTCAGGGATCTGTACTGGGGCCTCAGATTTTCATTATATTTCTCAATGGCTTAGATGAAGGAATAGAGAGCCGTATATCCAAGTTTGCTAACAATATTAAGTTACGTTACACAATTAGTGTAGATAGTAGTAGAAAATTGCAATGGGATATTGATAGATTAAGTGAGTGGGCAAAACTGTGGCAGATGGAGTTCAGTGTGGGTAAGTGTAAGATTATCCATTTTGGACCAAAGATAGATAGGTCAGATATTTTCTAAATGGCGAGAAGCTAGGGACTGTGGAGGACCAGAGAGATTAAGGGGTCCAAGTACAGAAATCACTAAAAACTAGTGGACAGGTACAAAGAATAATTAAAAAGACTAATGGAATGTTAGCCTTCATCTCAAGAGGGTGGAATACCAAGAAGTGGAAGTTATGCTACAGTTATATAAAGCTCTGGTTAGACTGCAATTGGAGCACTGCGTTCAGTTCTGGGCACTGCACCTCAGGAAGGACATATTGGCCGTGGAAGGGGTGCAACGCAGATTCAACAAAATGATAACGGGGGGGTTAAATGATGAGGACAGATTGCATAGACTAGGCTTGCATATCTAGAGTATAGATGATGAAGGGTTATCTAATTGAAATGTTTAAGATAATTAAAGGATTTGATAGGGTCGATAGAGAAACAGTTTCCTCTAGTGGGTGAGTCCAGAACAAAGGGGTACAACTTTAAAATTAGAATGAGGCTATTTAGGGGTGATGTCAGGAATGACCACTTCACAAACAAGGTATTAGAAATCTGGAACTCTCTCCCCCAGAAAGCTGTTGAGGCTCGGAGAATTAAACATTTAAAAACTGAGATTGCTAGATTTTTGTAGGTAAAGATATTAAGGGATATGGAACCAAGGCGGGTGAATGGAGTCAAAATACAGATCAGCCATGATCTCATTGAATGGCAGAACAGGCTCAAAGGGTTTAATGGCCTATTCCTGTTGCTATGTACTAAGAGAGACAAAAAAGATGTGTGAGGTGTTGATACACACTACGGAAGTAAGTTCCTGTTACATTGCAAATAGGCTAATGTGGTGTGTATTTTCAAAAAGGACAACAAAATCGATTCAGACAACCATAGATCCAACAATCTTACATCAGTAAAATAAAGACATGAGTGTAATGTATGCACCTGTGAGTATGCTCACAGGTTTGTAGAGCTGTTGCATTGTGAGTGATTTAGCCAATCACGTGATGTTCACAAGACTCAATAAAACCCCAGCTTTTTGGGTCTAGGTCATCCACAATGAGGTATGCGGTTGTGAGCCAAGTGGATGAACTGGTAATGTGTGATGTGATTGTTAAACCTTTGTTAATAAACCAACTAGTTCTGAATAGCAATGTATAGCTATGAATTCTTAAGCAAAGAACCAATGAAGCAAATACATTACAATGAGGAAAAAGTCTAAATTTCCTTATTACGATAACCAAATAAATAGCATAAAATTTGGATTGAAAAGGAGAATAACCTGCTGACCAACCTCCTGGACTATTTTGAGGATGTGACTATTAAAAGTTTAGGGGCCTAAAATTTATGGCCTTACCTCCCACTGCCGCCCACTGCCGCCCACTGCCACCCACTGCCGGCCACTGCCACCCATACCACCCACTGCCGCCCACTGCCACCCACTGCCGCCCACTGCCTCCCACTGCCACCCACTGCCGCCCACTGCCACCCACTGCCACCCACTGCCACCAACATTACTCTTGAAGTTGCACCCTTTCCATTTGGTGTGGAGCGGGCGGGAGGGGAGAACCACCGGGAACCGTCCGCTGACATCAACGGATGGTCGAGTGGCGCAACTGACCTCCCGCCCGCCGAGATGCCATATTGATGCGAGCAGGAGTCAGCGCCAGAACGGGGAAGGACAGTTGGCTGGAGGCTGTTCTAACCCCGACGGTGAATATGAAGAGCTGAAAAAAAAGATTATAAACGTTTTTAAGAATTTTTTCTTTCCAGCGACTTACCTGGATGGGGTCCCCTGAAGGTGTTGCGATGTTTTTTTTTTTGATGATTTTCCTTTTCAGGTCTTTGACTCTCCGTGGGCTCAACTCCATCCTCGATGGCACTTGGGCAGCAAGCACCTTTGCCACCGAGAATGAGACCTCCCGCTGGCTGCTGCCCAGATTGGCAGCGTAATTCCCTCTTTTGCCGCCCGCCGCCTTTTCAAGGACCTTTTTGACAAAAGCCCTGCCCAAAGTACCATAGAAACATAGAAGCATAGACAATAGGTGCAGGAGTAGGCCATTCGGCCCTTCGAGCCTGCACCACCATTCAATAAGATCATGGCTGATCATTCACCTCAGTAGCCCTTTCCTGCTTTTCCTCCATACCCCTTGATCCCTTTAGCCGTAAGGGCCATATCTAACTCCCTCTTGAATATATCCAATGAACTGGCATCAACAACTCCCTGCGGCAGGGAATTTCACAGGTTAACAACTCGCTGAGTGAAGAAGTTTCTCCTCATCTCAGTCTTAAATGGCTTACCCCTTATCCTTAGACTGTGTGCCCTGGTTCTGGACTTCCCCAACATCGGGAATATTCTTCCTGCATCTAACCTGTCCAGTCCCGTCAGAATTTTATATATTTCTATGAGATCCCCTCTCATCCTTCTAAACTCCAGTGAATACAAGCCCAGTCGATCCAGTCTCTCCTCATATGTCAGTCCTGCCATCCCGGGAATCAATCTGGTGAACCTTCACTGTACTCCCTCAATAGCAAGAACGTCCTTCCTCAGATTAGGAGACCAAAACTGAACACAATATTCCAGGTGAGGCCTCACAAAGGCCCTGCACAACTGCAGTAAGACCTCCCTGCTCCTATACTCAAATCCCCTAGCTATGAAGGCCAACATACCATTTGCCTTCTTCACCGCCTGCTGTACCTGCATGCCAACTTTCAGTGACTGATGTACCATGACACCCAGGTCTCGTTGCACCTCCCCTTTTCCTAATCTGCCGCCATTCAGATAATATTCTGCCTTCGTGTTTTTGCCACCAAAGTGGATAACCTCACATTTATCCACATTATACTGCATCTGCCATGCATTTGCCCACTCACCTAACCTGTCCAAGTCACCCTGCAGCCTCTTAGCATCCTCCTCATAGCTCACACCATCACTCAGCTTATTGTCATCTGCAAATTTGGAGATATTACACTCAATTCCTTCATCTAAATCATTAATGCATATTGTAAATAGCCATCAGGTTCCTCGGCGGCTATCGGCGGTCCTTTGGACAGCACTTGGGTGGGCGGGTGCCTTCACCAATTTCAGCCCCTAGGCTTCTTGCACAGATATTTCTGCATGGTTGGTACCAAAGACCAGTCCCACAGACTGTGGCTCACATTCTAAACTGGAAGCAATTTCCCAGAATATACTTTTGGAATCCTTTGAAGTTTCACCAGGAACAAAGGAAATGAAAAATATATAATTGAAAATCAAATAACAAGCGTATACTTAAACGATACAAAAGATCTCTGCAATGTTAAAATCCATGTCAACTACCTGCAAATTCCTTTAATCTTAATAGGCCCGACCCCTCTCCCCCACCCCAAAAGAAAGTAAGCAGCTTTTAGGTGATATCAACACAACTGATTTTGCAATGAAGCATTATTGACACATAAAAGCAAAATAATGCCATCCCATATGCTTCCCCATGTTCTGGATTACTCAGAATATTTGTGAAGGATTATGTAGGTTTATTAATTTCTATATTTGAGGTAACAGAAATATTCTGTAAACCACTGTAATCTGCTGTGATGTCTTTGCAACTGTTCATCTGTTACTTTTCATAAACTTGTTCCGTAAGTTTAAACCACAGTCTGATAGAATTTACATTCTGAGGTCTAGGAGATCAGGAGAGGGCTTGTGATGTTTCCAGGGAATGGATAAACTATCAGAATGAAATTCATAGCTCCAAGCCGGGATTATTTATTTGAGCAAAACTGGTTTTAACCCCAAGGTACCACAACAAACAGACAAAACAAAAGTACATGACGGATAAAATAGTTCATTTCGTTACAACAGCAACTTGCATTTATATAACACCTTTAACATAGTAAAACATCCCAAGGTACGGGAGAGTTATCAAACAAAATTTGACACCGAGCCATATAAGGAGATATTAAGACAGATGACCAGAAGCTTGGTCAAAGAGGTAGGTTTGAAGGAGCGTCTTAAAGGAGGAGAGAGAGGTAAAGAACCAGAAAGGTATCGGGAGAGAATTCCAGAGCTTAGGGCCTCGGCAGCTGAAAGCACAGTCGCCAATGGTGGAGTGATTAAAATCAGGGATACGCAAGAGGCCAGAATTGGAGCAGCGCAGAGATCCTGGAGGGTTGTGGGGCTGGAGGGGGTTACAGAGATAGGGAGAGGCAAGGCCTCAGAGGGATTTGAAAACATGGACGAGAATTTAAAAAATCGAGACATTGCTGGACCAGGAGCCAATGTCGCACAGGGGTGATGGGTGAACAGGACTTGGTGCGAGTTAGGATATAGGCAGCAGATTTTTGGATGAGCCCACGTTTATGGAGGATGGAAGGTGGGAGGGCAGCCTGAAGAGCTTTGGAATAGTCAAGACTAGAAGTTAACAAAGGCACGGAAGAGGGTTTTAGCAGATGACCTAAGGCAGGGAGGAGAAGGGCAATGTTACATAGGTGGAAGAGGGTGATATTGGTGAAGGAGTGGATATGTGGTCGGAAGCTCATCTCGGGGGTCAAGTATGACACCAAGGTTGCAAACGTTCTGGCTCAGCCTCAGACAATGGCCAGGGAGAGGAATGGAGTCGGTGGCTGGGGATCAGAGTTTGAGGCAGGGACCGAAGACAATTGCTTTGGTTTTGACACTATTTAGTTGGAGGAAATCACTGCTCATCCAAATAACATCCCAAGTGGACCACAGAAAGCCTTACATCATGGTTCCCCTAGACCATGCAAAATGTCTTTGACAAATCACCACATGAAAGGCTGAAGCTTAAACTCAAGTTTTGGGGAATTAGAGATAAAACTTGGGAATGGATAAGAAATTGGTTGAAGGATAAAAAGCAGTAATTGTTAAAGCAGTGATATCAGGGTGGGGTAAGTGTTTCAGGAATCGATGCTGGGACCCTAACTGCTGCTAGCCTACACTAACAACTTGGATTCAGACAACTGGTCAAATTCTTAGTTGATACCGAACTATGACAGATAGTTGAATTTAATGTGAAAGAACAGGACACCGGGGATAACTCCCCTGCTCTTCTTCAAAATCTTGCCATGGGATCTTTTACGTCCACCTGAGAAGACAGATGGAGCCTCGGTTTAACGTCTCACCCAAAAGACAGCACAACACTCCCTCACTGCACTGGAGTATTAAACTAGATTTATGTGCTCAAGTTCCTGGAGTAGAACTTGAACCCACAACCTTCTGACTCAGAGACGAGTGTACTACCCACTGAGCCACAGCTGACACTGAAGATGTGACAGTCCAGGAACTATAAAATAAGTTGCACAAAATATGTAAATAGGCAACAACAACACATGAAATTTAACATGAACAAGTACAACGTACTGTACATAAAAAAAACTGGGTGACACAAGTAACCTATGAAAGATACCAAAATAGCTATGGCTGAAGTTGAAATGGACCTAGGAGTATTAATAAACTCCACACTCAATCAACAAAGCAAGTTGAACGAACTATATACCCAAAACAGTAAACTATAATGGCAATTTAATCCACCCACAGAATTATGCAGTTAAAATCGTCTCCGAAACCTTACCACTCCATTCCAACCTGACACCACTTTAAGTAGGCCTGCTTTTTAGGCAGGAGCCTCATTAATACTAGCAATTTGGGGTCCCATGACACCATTAGGACCCCAATGGCATTGTAACCACAGACTGCTTTGTAATGTGTGAAGTGGAGCATGTTTTGAAAGGATTGTGTATTCTTTATGTTTTTGCTAAGAAAATTCAGAAGGTATGTTTGGAAATGTGGGCACGAATGTGGTGCACTCGAGCCCCAACACCAGGGAACGGTAAGATGGGGGTTCATGCTTGACATTCCTTACATGATGAGCTTCTAATCTTACCCATACTGCTGTGGCAAAGCGCTGAGAAGTGACCAGGCAACAGGGTGGAAACCTGGCAAAACAGGACCTTGCCCCTTTTTTCTGATATTTGTATCCGGGATACCTAGATGTTCTCTGGGGGGAGGGCAAGGGTCAGAAAAACTGGTCCTATCCCTACAGAATGAACCTTGGTGTAATTGTTTTCAAAATTTCTGTAGCCAAGTATTGCACAGAGAATGTTGCATGACTGATTGAATGATATCAGTGGCTTGTAGGACACATTTCATAATGATATTGCACTTTTAAACCCATTATTTATAGTTCAATTTCTTGTCTTCCACGTTGCATATCACCACATTTTAAGACCACATCATTTGCTCACCAGCTGTTGAGCTTAACATTTATGTAGTGTAATTGTATGTAAAGTAAGGGTGTAGCAGTTATTCAAATAAACAGCATTCAAAACAAATACATACATGTGCTTAAAAATATTTTTATATTTCACTTTGTCAGCTGTGGCACAGTGGGTAGCACACTTGCCTCTGAGTCTGAAGGTTGAAGGTTCAAGTCCCACTCCAAGAACTTGAGCACATAAATCTAGCCTGGCACTCCAGTGCAGTGCTGAGGGAGTGCTGCACTGTTGGCATTGCCGTTTTTCGGATGAAACATTAAACTGAAGGCCCCGCCTGTCTTCTCAGGTGGATGTAAAAAATCCCATGGCACTATTTCGAAGAACAGAGAAGTTATCCCGGTGTCCTGGCCAATATTTATCCTTCAATCAACATAACAAAAAAACACATTATCTGGTCATTATCACATTGCTGTTTGTGGGAGCTTGCTGTGCGCAAGTTGGCTGCCGCGTTTCCCACATTACAACAGTGACTACACTCCCAAAAAAGTACTTCATTGGCTGTAAAGTGCTTTGAGACATCCAATGGTTGTGAAAGGTGCTGTATAAATGCAAGTCTTTCTTTCCTTCTATTTTAGTGAAAAAAAATACATTTATTACAATGTCCTAAATGAGTTGCACTCTGGCTCAAAATAAAATGAATTGGAAAGGGTAGAGTTAACAATAGATCTTTTAAACCTTGGTTTGCAATATATATTTGCGCAATATTTAAACTCTATTCAAACATAAAAAATCTTTTGATAAGCAGAAATGTATATTAATTCCACTCCTAATTGATTAATTTAATAACTAGTTGCTTTTTCATCCCACTTATTTTAATAGTCAATGAAAATTGTACAGATCAGAAGTGTTGTTTAAACTAAATTAGTTATAATTCATAATAAACTGTTAATTTCACTTTCTTAAAGGAAATAAATTATTGCATTATCGTTATGGTGCCCACTAATTGGTTTAAAAGAGGTCAGCAGGCAGAGTGATGGAATATCACAGAATGTCTGTAGTAGTTACCAGTCTGTCCATATTCAAAAAAAGCCTGCTGTACAAGTCACAGTTAACAGTCAGGAAGTAATGGGAGCTTTGATCTGCCAGGCCATTTTTTGGCAAGTTTTGTGAATCATTCTGTAGAGTCAGAGACCCTCCTAATCTTCTTATAGAAACGATTATCATGCCTTGAAGATTAAGGGGAACATTTCAACTGATGGAGCATAGAGCAGAGCATCTGGTTTCTTTTGTCAGAAAATCTGCACCTCGATTCAAGAGGGTGAATATCTGCACAATGTCTCCTCTTGAGCTGCAGTTCTCTGGCCTTTGCGGGTCATATTTTATAAATATAAAATTAACCGCATTGCCTTTCAAGAGACAGGAGCCCTTATGTTGTGGCAAAACCCAAACAATATTCTCTTTTATTTGTCTTAGCCTTATGATAAAGTTCATGGAAATCCAAATAAACAGAGACCGATATGATAGGGACAGTAATACAACAACCACCCGTCCTTTTACAGGCTGCTCAATTATATTGTTAAAGAAATTATGCAAATATTTAAGTAAAACTCAATTATTTTATAAACCTACAAGCCAAAGGTGAAATGTTTACTTAACATCTATATGCAGCATAGTAGATATGAGCATGTTGATTTATTTATATTCGGTTCGGAAGGTATTGGGATGGCTCGAATTAGAGTCCAAACTTAAATCTTCAAATCCAAAATCTGAATTCCAGAGACAATGAACAATTCAGAGCATAGAAACAAGAGCAGACCATTCAGCCCCTCGAGCCCAGTGTGTCCTAGGCATGCCTGCAAACTGTGGAGAAAATCCACAGCAACTAGCTTCAAATTGTGATCAAGAGTTGGGGGTGGGAGGGAGTGTAACAAGACAGAATAAAATATGCAAAATGTCAATGTAAAATGAGTTGTGCGTACTCTTAGCTGTCATTTTCACCTTAGTCACAAGATGACTCACACTCCATATAAAAGATAGGTTACATTAATCATGATCAGAATTTCTTTTAATGTTCGTTACAAAGAAATTGCTGTCCCAATAGTTTCCCTAACAGTTTGGAATCCTAAGACCAATAGAAACATAGGGCCCAAGTTTCCACACGATAAAAAACGGGCGCCCCTCCGAGCTGGGCACCCGTTTTTCGCACCTAAAACGGCGCCGGTAAAAAAACGCGCGATTCTGGAGAGCCCTGCAGCTCCTTGTCTGTTTGGTGCGGCGCCCAGGGGGCGGGTACTATTTAAATTAGTTTTTTTCCTGCCGGCAACGCTGCGCGTGCGCGTTGGAGCGTTCGCGCACGCGCAGTGTGAAAGAAACATTGGCACTCGGCCATTTTTGTAGTTCTTTGTAGCTGTTTAATTTTTGAACATTTTTTAATAAAAGCACATTGCCATCAGCACATCAGCACTGAGGCTTCATGCATCCTTCTCACTGTCTCCTTCCCCCCCCCCCCCGCGGGAACGAACGGCTGCTTCCTTCCCAACCCCCCGCGGGAACGAACGGCTGACTCCTCCTCCCCCCCTCCCGCTCCGCAGGAACGAACGGCTGACTCCTCCTCCCCCCCTCCCGCTCCGCAGGAACGAACGGCTGCTTCCTTCCTCACCCCCCGCGGTAACGAATGCCTGCAGCATTCTCCCTGGCTGAAGCACTTTCACACAGGTAGGAAGATGGTTTATTTAATCTTTTCTTTGCTTATAAATGTTTATTCAGGTTGGATTTATTTGTATAATATTTGTAGAAGTATAAATAAGGATTTATTGTAGAATTTAATGACTTCCCTTCCCCCCCCCCCACCTCGTTCTGGACGCCTAATTTGTAACCTGCGCCTGATTTTTTAATGTGTAGAACAGGTTTTTTCAGTCCTACAAAAATCTTCACTTGCTCCATTCTAAGTTAGTTTGGAGTACGTTTTCACTATGAAAACTTTGAAATCAGGCGTCAGTGGCCGGACACGCCCCCTTTTGAAGAAAAAATTCTGTTCCAAAGTAGAACTGTTCTACCTGACTAGAACTGCAGAAAAAAAAATGTGGAGAATTGCGATTTCTAAGATAGTCCGTTCTCCACCAGTTTCTCCTAAAAATCAGGCGCAAATCATGTGGAAACTTGGGCCCATAGAAACATAGAAACATAGAAAATAGGTGCAGGAGTAGGCCATTCGGCCCTTCGAGCCTGCACCACCATTCAATAAGATCATGGCTGATCATTCACCTCAGTACCCTTTTCCTGCTTTCTCTCCATACCCCTTGATCCCTTTAGCCGTAAGGGCCATATCTAACTCACTCTTGAATATATCCAAAGAACTGGCATCAACAACTCTCTGTGGTAGAGAATTCCACAGGTTAACAACTCGCTGAGTGAAGAAGTTTCTCCTCATCTCAGTCCTAAATGGCTTACCCCTTATCCTTAGACTATGTCCCCTGGTTCTGGACTTCCCCAACATCGGGAACATTATTCCTGCATCTAACCTGTCCCGTCCCGTCAGAATTTTATATGTTTCTATGAGATCCCCTCTCATCCTTCTAAACTCCAGTGAATAGAGGCCCAGTCAATCCAGTCTCTCCTCAAATGTCAGTCCCGGGAATCAGTCTGGTGAACCTTCACTGCACTCCCTCAATAGCAAGAACGGCCTTCCTCAGATTAGGAGACCAAAACTGAATACAATATTCCAGGTGAGGCCTCACCAAGGCCCTGCACAACTGCAGTAAGACCTCCCTGCTCTTATACTCAAATCCCCTAGCTATGAAGGCCAACATACCATTTGCTTTCTTCACCGCCTGCTGTACCTGCATGCCAACTTTCAATGACTGATGTAGCATGACACCCAGGTCTCGTTGCACCTCCCTTTTTCCTAATCTGCTGCCATTCAGATAATATTCTTCCTTCGTGTTTTTGCCACCAAAGTGGATAACCTCACATTTATCCACATTATACTGCATCTGCCAGGCGCTTGCCCATTCGCCTAACCTGTCCAAGTCACCCTGCAGCCTCTTAGTGTCCTCCTTACAGCTCACACCGCCACCCAGCTTAGTGTCGTCTGCAAACGTGGAGATATTACACTCAATTCCTTCATCCAAATCATTAATGTATATTGTAAATAGCTGGGGTCCCAGCACTGAGCCCTGCGGCACCCCACTAGTCACTGCCTGCCATTCTGAAAAGGACCCGTTTATCCCAACTCTCTGCTTCCTGTCTGCCAACCAGTTCTCTATCCACGTCAGTACATTATCCCCAATGCCATGTGCCTTAATTTTGCACACCAAACTCTTGTGTGGGACCTTGTCAAAAGACTTTTGAAAGTCCAAATACACCACATCCACTGGTTCTCCCTTGTCTACTAGTTACATCCTCAAAAAATTCCAGAAGATTTGTCAAGCATGATTTCCCTTTCATAAATCCATGCTGACTTGGACTGATCCTGTCTCTGCTTTCCAAATGCACTGCTATTTTAATTATCTTTAATAATTGATTCCAACATTTTCCCCACTACTGATGTCAGGCTAACCAATATATAATTACCCGTTTTCTCTCTTCCTCCTTTCTTAAAAAGTAGTGTTACATTAGCTACCCTCCAGTCCATAGGAACTGATCCAGAATCGATAGACTGTTGGAAAATGATCACCAATGCATCCACGATTTCTAGGGCCACTTCCTTAAGTACTCTGGGATGCAGACTATCAGGCCCCGAGGATTTATCGGCCTTAAATCCAATCAATTTCCCTAACACAATTTCCTGCCTAATAAGGATTTCCTTCAGTTCCTCCTTCTCACTGGACTCTCGGTCCCCTAGTACTTCCGGAAGGTTATTTGTGTCTTCCTTCGTGAAGACAGAACCAAAGTATTTGTTCAACTGGTCCACCATTTCTTTGTTCCCCATTATAAATTCACCTGAATCTGACTGCATGGGACCTACATTTGTCTTCTTTTTCTCTTCACATATCTATAGAAGCTTTTGCAATCAGTTTTTATGTTCCCAGCAAGCTTCCTCTCATACTCTATTTTCCCCCTCCTAATTAAACCCTTTGTCCTCCTCTGCTGAATTATAAAATTCTCCCAGTCCTCAGGTTTGCTGCTTTTTCTGGTCAATTTATATGCCTCTTCCTTGGATTTAACACTATCCTTAATTTCCCCTGTTAGCCACGGTTGAGCCACCTTCCCCATTTTATTTTTACTCCAGACAGGGATGTGCAATTGTTGAAGTTCATCCATGTGATCTTTAAAATGTTTGCCATTGCCTATCCACCGTCAACCCTTTAAGTGTCATTCGCCAGTCTTTTCTAGTCAATTAACGTCTCATACCATCGAAGTTACCTTTCCTTAAGTTCAGGACCCTAGTCTCTGAATTAATGTGTCACTCTCCATCTTAATAAAGAATTCTACCATATCATGGTCACTGTTTCCCAAGGGGCCTCGCACAACAAGATTGCTAATTAGTCCTTTCTCATTACACATCACCCAGTCTAGGATGGCCAGCCCTCTAGTTGGTTGCTCGACATATTGGTCTAGAAAACCATCCCTAATACACTCCAGGAAATCCTCCTCCACTGCATTGCTACCAGTTTGGTTAGCCCAATCAATATGTAGATTAAAGTCGCCCATGATAGCTGCTGTACCTTTATTGCACGCATCCCTAATTTCTTGTCTGATGCTGTCCCCAACCTCACTACTACTGTTTGGTGGTCTGTACACAACTCTCACTAGCGTTTTCTGCCCTTTGGTAGCTGTTCCATAAAACTGAATGAACACATTGAAGGAACAACATTGACTCATTCAGCCATTTATTCAAACATCCCAACAAGAATGGTAGAATGCAAGAATTTAATTATTTCTTGCCTTTATCTTTGTTATTTCTCCCCTACATACCACTTTCCTTCCCTTGCCCCATCTCTCTTGAAAGGCTCTAACTTGTATGAGGGTACAGTTTGATAGATGTGAGCAGCCCTTTAATGCCAGTCTTCGGTCGTCCTCTAATGCCAGTCTTTAGCCAGTCGTCCTTTGTGATACATATCACTGCGGAATGAGATCTGGTCCTTATCTGATGATGACACAAGCATATTTTCCAACACAGCTCACTTGTCAGTGATCAAGAGTAGGAACCCTAGTTTGTCTCCTCTGTAACTTAGTGATACCTTGGCTGAGACCAGAATGGATTGGGGATTGAACCTGAGATTGTTCTGGTCTGTATAACTCAGTTTCCGTCTGGGTTGTGCGTTTACCCACCAAGCCATTAGGAAGCTTTATCTTTATTGTTAAGATAATTCAATTAATTATGTGTGTGTGAAGAACAGAACCGATGGCAATTACTGCTGTTAGTATGGCGTTCTTATCAACATAAGAACATATGAAATAGGAGCATGAGTAGGACATACGGCCCCTCGAGCCTGCTCTGCCATTTAATACGATCATGGCTGATCCGATCATAGGTCCACTTCTTTGCCCGCTCCCCATAGCCCTTATTTCGTTATCATTTAAGAAACTGTCTAGCTCTGTCTTAAATGTATTCAATGACCCAGCTTCCACAGCTCTCTGAGGCAGCGAATTCCACAGATTTACAACACTCTGAGAGAAGAAATTTCTCCTCATCTCAGTTTTAAATGGGCAGCCCCTTATTCTAAGATTATGCCCTCTAGTTCTAGTCTCCCCTATCAGTGGAAACATCCTCTCTGCATCTACCTTGTCAAGTCCCCTCATAATCTTATACTTTTCGATAAGATCACCTCTCATCAAGAATATTGCCCTGTGCAGAAAAATGAACGAAATAAAATGGGGGTAATTTTAACCTAAGCTACCGGATGGGAAACTGATGGGAACAGATCAGTCCCGCGTTTTACACCCCGCCTTAGTTTTACTTTTGGCAGTGTGCAAAATGGGCAGTCGACCTGATCCTAGTGCTTACCCAGCGGTCGAATTAGTTTAAAGTTACCCCACTCAGTTAAGGCTACAGTTTTGCTCAAATTTGTTTTTTTCTAATTTGTTGGATTAAGCGCACCATATTCAATAAGCCTTTACATAGAAATTAGGTGCAGGAGCAGGCCATTCGGCCCTACAAGAATGGAGCACACCCTCAGTCTGCTCATTGAGAACTCTTTGCAGGACTTGATCAGAACACACATTGCGTAATACAGTAAGCATGCCTTCAAACTTTCATCAGATCCCCAATAATGGAAATTGAGTTTTGGCAAATATTACTGCTTGTTGACATTAATCATCTCTAATTAAGTCCCTCTGGTGCCAGAAAGCTTATTTCCATTTGTCCATGATTTATTTTTTTCATCATCTGGTCCTGTCATTTTGCAAGATGAAAGGAGCTTGGACTAGTGGGCAATTGCAGTGATACCTACAAAACTTTCAATATAAAAATGGATTCTGTGCCTTTCCTCTTGTATCCTGTTAAAAATAAACCATGGCTACAGAATGCCAGTTATCAGTTGTATAGGAGATAACACAAACATACTGTGATATGTTAGATCTCACATATAATTATATTTGGCGCAGGAAAAGTCAATGAAACAGCGTGCCCAGCCAGAAGTATCATTTCAATAAACATGTTCACTGCTAATTAGGGAAGGCCATTATCTAGATCCAAGCTTATGGAACATTGTAAAAGCATTCACATTTGAGCTTATTTTCACCTCTTTAATACAGTAAACTACATTAATGTTCTAATGACAATCATCTGCTTTCAATGGATGTTCATTTCATTGAGAATGAAATTAATTTGAAGTGCATTTTGGAATAATGTTACTGTGTACTGAGCATCAATGAATAGTTATGAAATCAACTCATACCAAGACTAGAGTATGCTTTGTATTACTACACCGTATGGAATAGAACAGAATGTAAACAATTCTTTGAGGTTCTAACGCAAGGAATGGGAGTATACACTCAATAGAAAGACTTTGCATGGTATGGATGGACAGAGGCACCTGGGGGTTCATAGCTCCCAAAAAATGCAAGAGCAGTTCGATAAAGTCATAAAACGGTCAATGACACTTTGAATTTTATAAGTAGGGGCATAGAGTACAAGAGGAAAAAAAGTCACGATAAATTTGTACAAACCGATGGTTCGGTCACAGTCACACTACTAATCCTTCCATTCCCTGCTGCCTCTGCTTCTCCCTCAATCACCACACGAGACTATGCCACACCTCTTCCTGCTCATATTCACACATTCAACCCCGGATAATGTCCTCCAAATCAGCACAGGCTAGATTCTGCTTTCATCGGGTTACACTGTTCTGGTAACTTGTTTCACTCTTCATTATATGAGGGTTACCAACTCTGGTCGGACGTATTCTTGGAGGTTTCATCACATACCCTCCTGCCTCCAACTGCCCCACCCAGTAAAACAGCCTTTCCCTCTATCTCCAAGGATTGGATTTTTCGCTCCTGGCCGCCTCAGTTTTCGCCCCGGAGCAGCAGCAATGGCGGTGGTGAGCTCTTCTAGGCAGGCTTCCAGCGCCATGCCGGGGTTTTCGGGGCCGATTTCGGCAGGGCATGGAGTATTACCGCCCGGAAGAGGCGAGCCGGTGTGCAACGCCCCTGGTTACGACACCGAATCGATTTTTGGCTCCTGCTCAACCCATAGCACTGCATGGAGCGATGTGCTGGGACCGCCTGTGAAAGCGGGCGGTCCGACCTATACCGGCTGCAGTGAGGTAAGTAATGTCCACCTCAGGTATGTGTGATGAACTTTTATTTTATTTTTTTTTTTGCAATTTATGTTGTAGTGGCGTGAGGTATTTTTGGGGAATATTTTGGGTGGGTTTTTTCAGGTTTTTCTTTCTCCCCAGGCCTCTCTCAGAGCGCTCCCAGGCCAGCTCTTTAGCTCAGGATTTCCGCGTGCTCAGCCGGCCTAGCGTCCTAACAGAGGCGTGCAACACCTCCCTTAGTGCTCCGCCCCACATTCAGGGCCAGCTGACGAATTTTGCTGACGGAGGCACAAACATTTCCCGGGCGCTATCAGGAGCGCCCCGCCACCATTAATGCCCCGAAATCTTAAAAGCTGAAAATCCAGCCCCAAAAGTTGTTATTAATTAGTTAGAAAAGTGTTCAAAGAAATTGAAAAGAAGCTCAGTTCTTTCCCCCGAGTGGTTTGCAGCACTGTCCATTAGATTAGTCTTAAATTCCTGGAGACTCCAGGGCAACTCTACAGTGTATGCACTCTCAATCAACCACCTCTGCCCCTTGCACACAACTTGCTGTTTCTTCCTCTAGGCACACACACACACTATAATGAAGCATGCATTACAAACCTTCACAACACATTCATAGGAGCACGCACTAACCCAGTCCCACTCTGTGTGCAGGACCAGCAGTCGGGTAACGGGAGGGAGATTACTCGGCCTCGGGGAGGTGCAGCCGCGTCACAATCCCTTACTCCAAAGAAGTCTAAATTGTATTCCATCACTCCAATATCGGAGAGTGATTATGGTAAAGATCAGAAGCATTGATGGAATAAAAGAGAAAAACAGCTCAAAAGATGCCCAGTTTTACACATTAATGGGCCAAAAATTGCGTTCGGAGGCTCCCCACGGGCAGGTCTTCCCAGAGGAATGAACACTTGCGCTCCGAGGCCCAGCTGTGCAGCCCAGCGCAGAGG
Source organism: Pristiophorus japonicus (assembly GCF_044704955.1). Lineage (NCBI taxonomy): Eukaryota > Metazoa > Chordata > Chondrichthyes > Pristiophoridae > Pristiophorus > Pristiophorus japonicus. The sequence goes on from NC_091979.1 coordinate 267,882,309, forward strand.
TCCACGTATCCCTTAGGCATCCTGGGATCACGTGGGCCTGGACCACCAATCACAATGCAGTATTCTCATTCATAGTGGTATTCATAGGGGTATTCTCATTGATAGTATGGGAGATCCGAGCTCCCATACTATCAATGAGAATACCCCGAAAAACAAAAAAAAAACCACACACATAAATAACAAAAAACACTTCACTTTTTTAAAAAGTACTAGAAATTAAATTAAATTCAATATTTCATTAAAAAAATATCTATTTTTGGAAGTTTTAAAAGACATTTTTATAGTGTTAAACATAAACCTTTCATGGGCAGGGTTTTTAAATATAAAAATAAGTAATAACATTTATTTTTGCTATCTTTTAAAACACTTACGCTGGTAAAAGGAGGCCTTATGTCTGCTTTTACCAGATGTAAGAGTTTGAAGGACATTCGCTGGACAAGAGCTGGGGCAAATAGCTCAAATCTCCGCCTGCGAAGGTGTGCGATTTTAACAGAACGCATGAGCTTCACGCGCCTAAACTCAGAACTTGCGGGGCCTCTTCATGCGCGTGCGCATGTCGTACGCTCCCAGAGGGGCTGGAATCTATGGGTCAATAACAAGAAGTGGCTTCACACCCATGTTTTGCAACAGGGGAATTGCTAATTTTGCCCATTTTGTCAAGAGGAATTCTTGAAGTGAATTTATTTTAATGGCAACGTATAGAAATGTTAATTACTTCAGTTTGTCTCCGCGTGAACTCGTTTGTGGCATTTCTTTAGCCTTACCAGCAGAAAATTGCCCAATTACGGCTCACCTGCAATAATGCTTATTTTGTGTCTCTCAAATGGTTTAACAGCTTGTTAACTTAATTATATCCAAGGTTGCCAATCCAGCCCCAGAGAGTGAGAAACTGGAGGAACTTGAGCAGAGTAGAGAATATGTACATCCCGATTCACTGACACTGTCATTTTTGGATTATAAAAGACTGATTTATAGATCCACAAGATTAGATAAAAAGTAATTGCTCTATTTTTGTAATCACCCTCAGAGTTCTGATATCAGAAACAGAAGGTAAGCTACACTTCATATTGTTCATTGTGATGTTTACATTGAACATTTTATTTATATTCATTTTGATTAGTTCTCTGCCTTCCCTGTACTTGTAATCATTTATTTAAACATCTAAACCTTGAGCTTTTCAATATCCGGTGCAGGCCGCACTCCTCCCTCACCAGCAGCAACACTGAACCAGTTAATATAATAATTGCTGCAAAATTCATGGTGAGACAGGCCAAAAGTTTATCTGCTCAGTTCTTGATTTAACTCCATCTTAACTAATTCCTGGTTATTTGTACTTCCCTCCTCCGAAAGCTCCTTAAGAAGGCTTTAACAGTCCTTAACAGCAGATTTAAAAGTAAAATGTTATCAATTTCTTGCTCATTTTTTGGAAGGAGGGCAGAACACAAGCCCTAGCACAAAACATGAAAGAAACTGTGGTTTTGCTTCTTACCCCATTTTAAATAAAAGCAGAAAACATCAAACACGATTTCATCTCTAGGTGAGCTTTGGGCAGCAGTGTGAGTTAGAAACTCACCCACTATTCCAGAAATGAGTCCCGAGTATTTTGACTCCTCAATCTCAATTAAATCCCAGTGGATGACTTTCCACTAGTTCCAGGCAGGAAGTCAGCGGGAAATCGTGGAAAATTGCTTGGCCAGGAGGCCAGTGGGTGACTGGATCGGCTGCTGGCACTGTCTCATGGGAGTGTCGTGAGTGGGAAGGCGGGGATGTGGGGGCAGTGGGGGTTTGAGTCCATGGCAGGTAGGCCTATGCTTTCCATGTGGGGCCCAGAGGCTTCTTCTGGCCCTGATCCTCTTCCTCTGGCAGAAAACCCACAGTGATGCCCACTCAGGCTGTCGAGTTAGAATTGTAGTTGGTTCCCAAAGACGTTATTGGGACCTGACATGTAATTCTAAAGAATGCCTTCCCACTGTCTTAGGATAGATGTTCTTAGCACTTACTCAGTAGAACATAAAATTAGGAATATTCAGCTCCTGGAGGATGGTGGGTGATTAACCTGGGTGATTTTAATTGTCCACAAAAGCCAGATCAAGAATGGCATAGGCCTGGGAATAGGTTGTATACACTTCCAGTAAAGAAAGGTTGCATAGCCGAGGAATGACTAAAAAGTGAGGGAGAATAAACAACATTAAAAATGGGACCAAATGAGATACTTGGTAATACATTTACCTCAGAAATCCACAGCGCAGAAGGAGGCCATTTCGGCCTATCGTGTCCGCGCCGGCCGACAAAGAGCCACACGGCCCTCGGTCAGCAGCCCCAAAGGTTACATATAAACCTATGACAAATGAACAATGGCGGAAAGGTAAAGAGCACCAAATCCAACCAGTCCGCCCCACACAACTGCGGCATCCCCTTGCACCAACACATTCTACACTCCACCCCAACCGGAGCCATGTGCCTGCATTTGAAGCAGCCCTTTCTCTTTTGGTGCAAGAGTTCTGTGAAATGGATTAGAGGCAGTATTGAAAGTGCAAGTCCACTGCACAAAATGTTCATAATATTTTACAAAGGGATTTAATTTCCTTTCATAGTGCAGTGGTTAATGGTTCATTGGCCGCAAAGTACTTTAAGATAACCTGAAGTTGTGAAAGGTGCTACATAAATACATAACTTTCTTTCTGATGAAATGCACATAACCAACTGAGACCCATATCTAGTGGCATCATCAGAATAACTAATGGATTTGTCAAACACAATTTTCCTTTCATAAAACCGTAACATCTTGGCATCAGTGATTGCCTTTGAGATAATGTATATCTGCCTCCAATTAACTTGTGAAGCAACGGTGATCTCAGCGATTGAGGAATCAGTTTTCTTCACCTACTCAATAATCATGAATGCACCAGAAATGAAGGACTAAGAAATAGGATATTCAAATCTGCAAGAAAAATTCTAAAATATATTTTCCTCAACTCTTCTTACACTATAGCAATTTAAATCAAGTTGATTCCATTGCATTGTATCGACCGTAATGAAAAGAATTCTGGATGTTCATTACAGAACTACTGTGACAACCCGAGATTCTCTTTTCATTAATATTCATCTGCCATACCATTAAATACAATAATATGGTGGCAAAATTTTACTTTGCTATATTCATTTCCCAAAGAAAAATACATTTTACATTGACAAGAAGGGGCTGAATTTCATGCTGTCCTTTCACACTCTGGGACTTGGTGGTATATTGGGTTATCACACTGATTTTGACACTCTGGGACTGGGTCGTACAGTGGGTTAGCACACTGTCCTTTCACACTCTGGGACTGGGTGGTACAGTGGGTTATTACACTGCCATTTCAAACTCTGGGATTTGCTACAGTGGGTTATCACACTGTCCTTTCACAACTGGGACTGGGTTGTACAGCGGGTTCTCCCAATCGTGATGGAATGAAAGGTAGACGGGTTTTATAAAGGGCGTGTGTTCCCCTCCCCCATTACTGCCCAAATGGTGAAGTTGAAAATTTACCCAATTGTTTCAAAATGTGTCCTTCCGAGAGCCATGAGGATAACACCAGATCAAAAGTAAGAAGTCAAATCAACGTATGAAAGTTTACAATGATCCTCAGAATGGTGTAAGCTTTCTAGTTGTATGTGTGATAACAATTGGGTCTATAATGGAAGCTTACCGTGTATGATATTGACACTGGACACAAACCTTTGTTTTTATTGATCTCTTTCATTTTTAATATTCCCAAGGCTACCGTAGCTCCTGTACAACTTAAAGTTTTCTTTTAAATACATTGGACACATTACAGAAATAAATAAGATGCAATAATAACATTGAAAAAGACAATAATTTGCTTGTTTGCAAGCTACACATTCAAACTTTATTGAGCAGTGGTGCAAGAGGGAGGGATTCAAATTCCTGGGACATTGGAACCAGTTCTGGGGGAAGTGGGACCTGTACAAATGGGATGGTCTGCACTTGGGCAGAACTGGAACTGATGTCCTGGGGTAACATTTGCTAATGCAGTTCGGGAGTGTTTAAACTAATATGGCAGGGGGATGGGAACCTATGCAGTGAGACAGGGCGAAGTAATATGGAGTCAGAAACAGATGGTAGAAAGGTAAAAAGCAATAGTGGAAGGCTGAGTAAACAAAGGCAAGAAATAAAAAGGGCCACACTACATCATAATTCTAAAAGGACAAAGGGTGTTAAAAAAAACAAGCCTGAAGGCTTTGTGTCTTAATGCAAAGAGTATCCATAATAAGGTGGATGAATTAACTGTGCAAATAGATGTTAACAGATATGATGTGATTGGGATTACAGAGACGTGGTTCCAGGATGATCAGGGCTGGGAACTCAACATCCAAGGGTATTCAACATTCAAGAAGGATAGAATAAAAGGAAAAGGAGGTGGGGTAGCATTGCTGGTTAAAGAGGAGAGTAATGCAATAGTTAGGAAGGACATTAGCTTGGATGATGTGGAATCTATATGGGTAGAGCTGCGGAACACCAAAGGGCAAAAAACGTTAGGGAGAGTTGTGTACAGACCTTCAAACAGTAGTAGTGATGTTGGGGAGGGCATCAAACAGGAAATTAGGGGTGCATGCAATAAAGGTGCAGCAGTTATCATGGGTGACTTTAATATGCACATAGATTGGGCTAACCAAACTGGAAGCAATACGGTGGAGGAGGATTTCCTGGAGTGCATAAGGAATGGTTTTCTAGACCAATATGTCGAGGAACCAACTAGGGGGGAGGCCATCTTAGACTGGGTGTTGTGTAATGAGAGAGGATTAATTAGCAATCTCGTTGTGCGAGGCCCCTTGGGGAAGAGTGACCATAATATGGTGGGATTCTACATTAGGATGGAGAATGAAACAGTTAATTCAGAGACCATGGTCCAGAACTTAAAGAAGGGTAACTTTGAAGGTATGGGGCGTGAATTGGCTAGGATACATTGGCGAATGACACTTAAGGAGTTGATAGTGGATGGGCAATGGCAGACATTTAGAGACCGCATGGTTGAACTACAACAATTGTACATCCCTGTCTGGCGTAAAAATAAAAAAGGGAAGGTGGCTCAACCGTGGCTATCTAGGGAAATCAGGAATAATATTAAAGCCAAGGAAGTGGCATACAAATTGGCCAGAAATAGCAATGAACCCGGGGACTGGGACTGGGAGAAATTTAGAACTCAGCAGAGGAGGACAAAGGGTTTGATTAGGGCAGTGAAAATAAAGTACGAGAGGAAGCTTGCAGGGAACATTAAAACGGACTGCAAAAGCTTCTATAGATATGTAAAAAGAAAAAGGTTAGTAAAGACAAACATAGGTCCCCTGCAGTCAGAATAAGGGGAAGTCATAACGGGGAACAAAGAAATGGCAGAACAATTGAACAAGTACTTTGGTTCGGTATTCACTAAGGAGGACACAAGCAACCTTCCAGATATAAAAGGGGTCAGAGGGTCTAGTAAGAAGGAGGAACTGAGGGAACTCCTTATTAGTCGGGAAATTGTGTTGGGGAAATTGATGGGATTGAAGGCTGATAAATCCCCAGGGCCTAATGGTCTGCATCCCAGAGTACTTAAGAAGGTGGCCTTGGAAATAGCGGATGCATTGACAGTCATTTTCCAACATTCCATAGACTCTCAATCAGTTCCTATGGAGTGGAGGGTAGCCAATGTAACCCCACATTTTAAAAAAGGAGGGAGAGAGAAAACAGGGAATTAAAGACCGGCCAGCCTGACATCGGTAGTGGGTAAAATGATGGAATCAATTATTAAGGATGTCATAGCAGCGCATTTGGAAAGAGGTGACATGATAGGTCCAAGTCAGCATGGATTTGTGAAAGGGAAATCATGCTTGACAAATCTTCTGGAATTTTTTGAGGATGTTTCCAGTAGAGTGGACAAGGGAGAACCAGTTGATGTGGTGTATTTGGACTTTCAGAAGGCTTTCGACAAGGTCCCACACAAGAGATTAATGTGCAAAGTTAAAGCACATGGGATTGGGGGTAGTGTGCTGACGTGGATTGAGAACTGGTTGGCAGACAGGAAGCAAAGAGTAGGAGTAAATGTGTACTTTTCAGAATGGCAGGCAGTGACTAGTGGGGTACCGCAAGGTTCTGTGCTGGGGCCCCAGCTGTTTACATTGTACATTAATGATTTAGACGAGGGGATTAAATGTAGTATCTCCAAATTTGCGGATGACACTAAGTTGGGTGGCAGTGTGAGCTGTGAGAAGGATGCTATGAGGCTGCAGAGTGACTTGGATAGGTTAGGTGAGTGGGCAAATGCATGGCAGATGAAGTATAATGTGGATAAATGTGAGGTTATCCACTTTGGTGGTAAAAACAGAGAGACAGACTATTATCTGAATGGTGACAGATTAGGAAAAGGGGAGGTGCAACGAGACCTGGGTGTCATGGTACATCAGTCATTGAAGGTTGGCATGCAGGTACAGCAGGCGGTTAAGAAAGCAAATGGCATGTTGGCCTTCATAGCGAGGGAATTTGAGTACAGGTGCAGGGAGGTATTACTACAGTTGTACAGGGCCTTGGTGAGGCCATACCTGGAGTATTGTGTACAGTTTTGGTCTCCTAACTTGAGGAAGGACATTCTTGCTGTTGAGGGAGTGCAGCGAAGGTTCACCAGACTGATTCCCGGGCTGGCGGGACTGACATATCAAGAAAAACTGGATCAACTGGGCTTGTATTCACTGGAGTTCAGAAGAATGAGAGAGGATCTCATAGAAACGTTTAAAATTCTGATGGGTTTAGACAGGTTAGATGCAGGAAGAATGTTCCCAATGTTGGGGAAGTCCAGAACCAGGGGTCACAGTCTAAGGATAAGGGGTAAGCCATTTAGGACCGAGATGAGGAGAAACTTCTTCACCCAGAGAGTGGTGAACCTGTGGAATTCTCTACCACAGAAAGTTGTTGAGGCCAATTCACTAAATATATTCAAAAAGGAGTTAGATGTAGTCCTTACTACTAGGGGGAATCAAGGGGTATGGCGAGAAAGCAGGAATGGGGTACTGAAGTTGCATGTTCAGCCATGAACTCATTGAATGGCAGTGCAGGCTCGAAGGGCTGAATGGCCTACTCCTGCACCTATTTTCTATGTTTCTATGTTTCTAATACAGTCAGACTCAATTAAGGATATGCCTATAAAATGCTTAATTATCATCCTTGGCTCAGCTGTAATACTCTTGTTTCTGAGTCAGAAGGCTGTTGGTTCAATCCCTTTTTCAGGACTTGAGTATATAATCTAGGTTGACACGTCAGCACAGCACTGAAGAAGTGCTGCATTGTTGGAAGTGCTGTCTTTCAGATTAGATTGTGAAATCAAGGCCCCATCTGCCTTCACAGGTGGATGTAAAATATCCCAAGGCACTATTTGAAGAAGAGCTGGGAAGGCAGCCTAACTCACATTTATCTTTCAGCCAACACCACTAAAATAAGTTATCTGATCATTTATCTTTTTGCTGGTTGTGGGAGCTTGCTGTCTGTAAATTGACTGCTGCATTTCCCTACATCATCATCATCTATAGGCAATCCCTCGGAATCGAGGAAGATTTGCTTCCACTCTTAAACTGAGTCCTTAGGTGGCTATATAGTCCAATACAAGAACCACAGTCCCTGTCACAGGTGAGACAGATAGTCGTTGAGGGAAATGGTTGGTGAGACGGGTTTGCCGCACGCTCCTTCTGCTGCCTGCGCTTGTTTTCTGCATGCTCTCAGCAATGAGACTCGAGGTGCTCAGTGTCCTCCCGGATGCACTTCCTCCATTTAGGGTGGTCTTTGCCAGGGACTCCCGGGTGTCAATGGGGATGTTGCACTTTTTCAGGGAGGCTTTGAGGGTGTCCTTGTAATGCTTCCTCTGACCACCTTTGACTCATTTGCCGTGAGGGAGTTCCGAGAAGAGCGCATGCTTTGGGAGTCTCGTGTCTGGCATGCGGACAATGTGGCCTGCCCAGCGCAGCTGATCAAGTGTGGTCAGTGTTTCAATGGTGGGGATGTTGGCCTGGTCTAGGACATTATAACAGTGACAACACTTCAATTGGCTGTAAAATAATTTAAGATATCCCGAAGTTGTGAAAGGTGCTATATAATTGCATGCCTTACTTTCTGATGAGATGCTCATAACAGGTGTTGGGGTCTCAACCAATTATCTCTTCCAACATGTCAGTGGCAGAAATAGTTAGCAAATTTTAATATGATTGTAGAACTTATGAGCTGTGTTCCATTCTCGTGCCAAATTCCTTTCTGTGCTATTTGAATGCGTGTTCATCCATTTAAATAAACGTGATCCCAATGAGGAATTTGATGCAAGTCCATTAAGCGTTTGTATGAGAACAATGCTGATTGTAACAGAAATATTACAGAGTATAAGTGATCCATTAATTCGTGCAATGTATAATGAGCATTTATCTTCAATAAATATCAACTGTAAAAAGAGTGCAATTTTTGTACGATTTTAAGATTATTCTTATTGTGCTTTCAATTTCCTGATATTTACATTTGCTTTTAGGCATTTATGATGCAGAGTTGGGATCTCAGCCCAGTTAACCTTAATTAAATGGACCAGTAGAGGGCCAAGTGGATGACCAGTAATCTGTCACGCTTCTGTAATGTAATCTCTTAGGAATTCCGTGTTTTAGCCAGTAAGTTAGATGAGTGATTACAGAATGAATACAGATAATCCATCATTGAACTAATCCATGCACCTGCCTGAAAATGTCTATTTTAACTAGGTCAGCAAGCTGGAAATCATACTATTTGTGAGATGATGTGGTGTTCTCAGTCCAGGCGATTAAAAGCTATGCTTATCAGGAATTTATAGTTTCAGGTACCTTGAAAGGAAGTTGAGATAATCAGAGACAAATGTTGGGGATAGGAGAGAAATGTCAATTTGTTTTCATTTAAATTTCCAGGTTGATGCAGTTCTGAACTCCAGTGGTTCAGGTGGATATCAAATATCTTATAACACTACTTGAAGAGTAAGGAGCTCTACTGGCCAACACTGCTCCCTCAACCAATGCCTTCAAAAACAGATTAACTAGTCATTCAATTCATTTTTTTAAAAATGAGTTCATGGGATGTAGGCGTCGCTGCCTAGGCCTGCATTTATTGCCTATCCCTAATTGCCCACGAGAAGGTGGTGGTGAGCCGCCTTCTTGAACCGCTGCAGTCTGTGTGGTGAAGGGACTCCCACACTGCTGTTGGGGAGGGAGTTCCACAATTTTGACCTAGCGATGATGAAGGAACAGCGATATACTTCCAAGTCTGGATGGTTTATGACTTGGAGGGGAATATGAAGGTGGTGATGTTCCTCTGTGCCTGCTACCCTTCTCCTTCATGGTGGTGGAGGTCACGGGTGTGAAAGGTGCTGCCAAAGAAGCCTTGGTGAGTTGCTGCAATGCATCTTGTAGATGGTACATACTGCAGCCACGGTAAGCCGATGGTGGAGAGAGTGGATGTTTAAGGTAGTGGATGGGGTGCCAATCAAACGGGCTGCTTTGTCCTGGATGGTGTTGAGCTTCTTGAGTGTTGGAGCTGCACCCATCCAGACAAGTGGAGAGTATTCCATCACACTCCTCACTTGTGCCTTGTAGATGGTGGAAAGGCTTTGGGGAGTCAGGAGGTGAGAGACTCGCTGCAGACTATCCAGCCTCTTGTTGCTACAGTATTTATGTGACTGGTCCAGTTAAATTTCTGGTCAATGGTGACCCCCAGGAAGTTGATGGTGGGGGAATTCGGTGATGGTAACTGTTGTGTATGAAGAAAGAGTCAGACTGAACACTGTGAGCTCAAAGTAAAATGTGACCTTAGTCTTTTATTGCAGGTCTCCAGCCTGTGAAGCCTCCTTAAATTCCTGTGCTCCCAAGGGATTATGGGATATTTGGGACTCCAGGGGGTGAGCCCTCTGGTGGCTGTATAGAGTAAATACAAGTCCACATATATAACAGTAATGCCATTGAATGTCAAGGGCCAGTGGTGAGACTCTCACTTGTTGGAGATAGCCATTGCCTGGCACTCGCATGGTGCAAATGTTACTTGCCACTTATCAGCCCAAACCTGAATATGATCCAGGTCTTGCTGCATGCAGGCATGGACTGCTCCATTATCTGAGGAGTTGCAAATGGCACTGAACACTGTGCAGTCATCATAGAACATCCTTATTTCTGATCTTATGATGGAGGGAAGGTCATTAATAAAACAGCTGAAGATGGTTGGGCCTAGGACACTGCCCTGAGGAACTCCTGCAGTGATGTCCTGGGCCTATGATGATTGACCTCCAACCACCACAACCATCTTCCTTTGTGCTGGGTATGACTCCAGCCAGTGGAAAGGTTTCCCCTGATTCCCAATGACTTCAGTTTTACTGGGGCTCTTTGATGCCACACTCTGTCAAATGCTACCTTGATGTCGAGGGCAGTCACTCTCACCTCACCTCTGGAATTCAGCTCTTTTGTCTATATTTAGATCAAGGCTGTAATGAGGTCTGGAACCAAGTTGTTTGCTGTTGGTGGGATAAAATCACCACTTTCCAAGTGGTAGCTGTGTACTAAATTGCTATTTGCCAACTGCACAATGTAATTCATTCTATGTTAACTGCTTTGGGACATTTGAAAGATGTGATAAGATGCTGTATAAATACAAGTTTTTCTTTCAAATCTCAAAGAATGCAGTCCCACCCTCATCCTCTAGATGCACCCAAACCACACACATGGAGATGGTGGGAAATATCTTTCATCCAATTATATCAGTAAAAAGGTGCCTTTCCCTACTAGCTAATAACTGGATGACTGGTAAGTTTTGAATTGTTAACCCAGACCAAGAAAAGGATAGCCTCCGAATAAGATCATCAATAGTTGGTCAGATAAAGCTTAATCCCTGCTTGGTGCTGTATTAGTTTGGGCACCTGTAAAGATCGCACATATTGGTCTGCCTAAGTTACAGTAGAGAAATAGGAGAACTCTTGCGAAAATGTGGAAATACAGAAACACGGAAACACACACCCCACTTATTTATTGTTTTCCCTAAATAATCAACAGAGTTGTTGAATTTGACAGCCTAACCATCAAAAACAAATCACAGAAATACCATTTAATAAAAATGGAACGATTTATTCAGTCACTGTACATCAGTGGCACTGATGTTATCCATTGAAATGGCATAAACACCCTGATCGTTATCATGCAGAGAATACACCACTTCACCGTGAGCAACACCACAGGAGATCTGCTAGTTTGTTTTAAATAGGCAGACCGTGTTGAATTAAGTGGATTAAAAAAAAATCAATTCTCTTTATGGTACAGTCACTGAAAGTATTTCAATGTTGTTGTAAATGGCTTCTATGTTGTTCTTTATTTTGTCAGTGTATTGTTTAATATCAGCTTCTCCTCTAACAAGAAATGCCTGTGTCAGCCCAAATAATAAAGTGTAAAAAATGCCCTCTTTGTAATATGGCTTTCCAAGAGATGTTGTATTTTCACTGTAATAATAAAAGGCAAGTTATTGGGATATCCTTGCCAAACAAATAGATAGAACTTATAGCGCATTGGTGCTGTAATGTGTTCCCTTGTGGACTGTGGATCTGAACTTCTGAGTCACCAAATTGCGGGGTCCCAGTCTTAGCAGAATTGTCCAGGAGACACGGAGCAGAAATTTGGTACATCCCATAGGGCTGGACGCACCACCGTCCACTTGGCAGTCAAGTTAATGTGGACATCTCGCTCCTCAAGAACTGCCAAACAAAGTTGGCAGAAGTATGCCAACAGATTGCCTGCTGCTGGGGAGTGAAGGATGGCAAAGAAAAGGTTGGAGCTGAATCCTTAGTATAAAATGAGAGAAACTTTCTAATGCATTTTCTTCATTCTTTTTAATCATACCAATTTAGTTTAACCTAATAAATCTGAATAACGGATATGATTGCTACTTATTATTAGTTGTGAATTGATCAAATTATCAAGGTACAAATGGAACACAAACTTTATTTGAGGATCTTTATAAGTTGGCAAATGTATCCTTCAATAAATGCAATTCATGGGGAACTGTCTTTGATAAATTATGCAAAGTGTGATTCATCTTTTCCTGAAAATAAAATCCCACATTAATCAAATCGTCTTAATATCATTTACCTCTAAGGTGGTTGACAATTTCCACGCTGAACGCCAAAAACATTTCAATGTCATGCTCAATTCAAGATGTGATCTATTGCACTGAATAATTTCTATTCTACATGATTTATTGTTTATGAAATGATTAAAAAAAATAACCACTTCACATGTATACAGTTAAGCAAAACAATGTTTACCAACAAAATCAAAGATTCTGCATCATATTAAATACGTTCCTTTCTCAAACTTATATATTTTAATACTCTTGTATTGCTGTTTTTTTCACCCCATAGTCACACATTCCTCCATACTTAGGAGGGAAGGACAGTCCTGTCGACAGGGACAGTCAGCATCATCACCAATCGTGAGCAACTCCTCAGAAGGTAGTCTCAAGTGATAACCGACTCAACCAAGACTTGCAAACACATCTCCTGAGACAAGACGGAATGCACTGGTTTGTCACTGGTTTGCTCCACTAATATACATGATAATCTGTATTTTACTTCAGGATGTGATTAGCATAATTGAATGTTTACGCCTTAAAAACAAAATATATTCCTGTTTAGACTAAAGCACATTTGATGGATGCCATACCTGCCACAACAGGTGAATCGGTCAGTAAAATCAGAAAGGGAAGATAGAGTGCGACATACATGCAAATATATTTTTTTTAATTGAGTAAATAAATAAAATTTATTTCAGGAGAGTAGCACAATTGCTGCAGCTATTTCTCTTGTGTGCACAATTCAAAATGGTTGTCTTGGCAAATGTTTGCAAGTTAGCATGGAGTTTTGCCAAAACGTTTAAAATACTGATTTGATTCCACAATACAAGCCTGTCACAAAGTCAGCTGACTTGGCACTTAATATAATGCTAGGGCCACTGAATAACAAACTAGGCCCCACGATATTACGAAGCTAATAAATAACACAAATTAAAATTAATATGCAGTGAATTACAGGATATAGATTTTAAAGCTGGCCAAAGGCTCTATGGATTTCCAGTATCATGTTACCTTAAATTAATACAAAGATCTTTGCAGAGAACTGGCAAGGAAACAGAAGTGTTCCTCACAATGGCTCCTGAAACTATCTACCAATTTAGCTGGTAACAGTGTTCATTGTAGTCCTTGCAAAAGGGCTAGTCATATTCAGATGTGTTGATGATTAACAAAGACAGACTGTGGCTTCAGACACACATGTAATTTTCTCTGAGAGAAAGTAATCTTCCCTCCAGTTAATGCAGCATTGCACCTCCAGTCAAAGTATGAGTTAGACTAAAGTACTTGATGAGTAAACTCTTAGGAATAATGAAAAATCTTCTCATTTTTCATACAACTCACTTGTTTTCACCAGACCTATTCATTGATGGGGAGAAAACTCGACTTGTGGCCATAGGCCCGTGCCAAATTGAGGCCTCATTTGTCAGTTGTGGCTCAGTGGGTAGCACACTCGCCTCTGAGTCAGAAGTTAGTGGATTCAAGTCCCACTCCAAGATCTTGAGCACATAAATCTAGGCCGACACTCCAATGCAGTGTTGAGGGAATGCTGCACAGTCAGAGGTGCCATCTTTTGGATGAGACTTTAAACTGAGGCCCCGTCTGCCCTCGAAGGTGGACGTAAAAGATTCCATGGCATTATTTCAAAGAAGAGCAGGGGAGTTATCCTCAGTGTCCTGGCCAATATTTATCCCTCAATCAACATAACAAAAACAGATTATTTGGTCATTATCACATTGCAGTTTGTGGGAGTTTGCTGTGCACAAATTGGCTGCTGCGTTTCCAACATTACAACTGTCATGTATGTCACCTTCATGTAACTGTAACCTTCATAACAACACTGCATACTGTATACATCTAAGAAATGCACACCTTGACCACAGGGGGTGAACTTTTGGGAGACACTCCTCACCTGGTCATCCAGGTATATAAAGGGAGGTCCCACGCAGGGTCATCACTTCTTGGTCCTGTGAATAAAGGTTCAGGTCACAGAGTGACCTTGTCTGCAGAATGTGTCTCGTGTGAATTTATAGTAGTGCGTAAGGACATTACAATAACAGTGACAACACTGCAAAAGTACTTCACTGGGGTACAGAGACGATTCACTAGGCTGATTCCAGAGATGAGGGGGTTACCTTATGATGATAGATTGAGTAGACTGGGTCTTTACTCGTTGGAGTTCAGAAGGATGAGGGGTGATCTTATAGAAACATTTAAAATAATGAAAGGGATAGACAAGATAGAGGCAGAGAGGTTGTTTCCACTGGTCGGGGAGACGAGAACTAGGGGGCACAGCCTCAAAATACGGGGGAGCCAATTTAAAACCGAGTTGAGAAGGAATTTCTTCTCCCAGAGGGTTGTGAATCTGTGGAATTCTCTGCCCAAGGAAGCAGTTGAGGCTAGCTCATTGAATGTATTCAAATCACAGATCGATAGATTTTTAACCAATAAGGGAATTAAGGGTTATGGGGAGCGGGCGGGTAAGTGGAGCTGAGTCCACGGCCAGATCAGCCATGATCTTTTTGAATGGCGGAGCAGGCTCGAGGGGTTAGATGGCCTACTCCTGTTCCTAATTCTTATGTTCTTATGTTCTTATGTTTGTCACGAAGGACTGGCTGGGAGATGCAGCAGCTGACAAGCGAAGGGCGCATCTACTAAGACGTATGCGCTGATGAAAGACCTGCTCGCACCTGAGAAGCCGCCGGATAAAACCTTTGAAGAGCTCAGCAAACTGATCGGTGAGCTCCTCAAACCGGCGAGCAGTATACAAATGGCCCATCGGGAAGGACAGAGCATACCGGACTTCGTTGCGGACCTTCGGCGCTTGGCCAGCCTCTGTAAATTCACAGACGTCTGCAGGGGGGAGATGTTAAGGGATTTTTTTATTGAGGGCATTGGTCATGCTGCGATTTTCAGAAAGCTAATTGAGACCAATGACTTTACCTTGGAAGCGGCGGCATTGATGGCTCAGATCTTCATGGCGGGAGAGGAGGAAACCCAGATAATATACGCGCGCAACTCTGCTTCCAACGTGGTGATGGATCAGGGAGTTAACATTGTAAACATGACTCAGAACCCCGCAGGCAGGCAAGGGCAATTCGACACTATCCAGGCAGCAACAGACTCTAGTTTGGGTCCTCAACAGAGACAATGACAGGTTGAACTGACATTTACGCCATCACAGTGGACAATGCGTTCTGGGATGGGGCTATTGACATCCATTAACAGAGTGCTCAAGAGTAATCAAAGAGACAATCAGAGAGGAATGCCTGGTAGCAGCTCTTTTGTTCACAATGATTTCAGCTCATGCTGGAGGTGCAGGGGCAGACATGCTGCAAAAACCTGTCGGTTTCAACAATTTATCTGTAGAAAGTGTAACTTCAGTGGACATTTAGCCAGAATGTGCAGGAAGCCCGCAGCGAGGCTAATTTACGAGGCAGATGAACCAGAAGAGGGGTCTGCAAGGCAGGTTGATGCTTGGGACAAAGCAATGGACGCTGAAGTTCAGCGGCTTCATGTGGCCAACATCCACAGCTCATATACCAAAACGCCACCTATGATGATGAAAGTCCTATTAAACGGCATCCCGGGATGCATGGAGCTGAACACAGGGGCCAGCCAGTCACTTATGAGTGTCCAGCAATTCGAGAAACTATGGCTACTCAGAGCTAGCAGACCCAAACTAGAACACATTGACACGCAATTACGGATGTACACCAAAGAGATCATCCCAGTGTTAGGCAGTGCAATGTTGGTGGTCACACATAATGGATCAGAGAACCGGCTGCCACTCTGGATTGTCCCAGGAAATGGTCCCGCGCTTTTGGGGAGGAGCTGACTAGCCGAGATGAACTGGAAATGGGGGGATGTGCACGCCATTTCATCTGTGGAGCGAAGTTCATGCTCACAAGTCCTACAGCAATTTAAGTCACTATTTCAACCTGGTGTCAGGACTTTCAAAGGTATCAAAGTAGTGATACGCATCACCCCGGATGCCAGACCAGTGCATCACAAAGCCAGAGCTGTGCCGTATGTGATGCGGGAGAAAATTGAGAGTGAGTTGGACAGGTTGCTAAGAGAGGGCATAATTTTGCCCGTTGAATTCAGTGACTGGGCAAGCCCCATCGTTCCCGTCCTAAAAGCAGATGGCTCGGTCAGGATCTGTGGCGACTACAAGGCCACTATCAACCGAGTGTCACTACAAGACCAATACCCGCTTCCAAGAGCGGAGGATCTTTTTGCCACGCTGGCAGGCGGCAAGCTGTTCACCAAGTTGGACCTCACTTCAGCCTACATGACCCAGGAACTGGCCGAAGAATCCAAGCTACTGACCACCATCACCACGCACAAGGGGCTGTTTGTCTACAACAGGTGTCCGTTTGGCATTCGATCAGCTGCCGCTATCTTTCAAAGGAACATGGAAAGCCTGCTCAAATCCATCCCTGGAACAATCGTATTTCAGGACGACATCCTTGTCACAGGTCCAGACACCGAGGAACACCTCCACAACCTGGAGGAGGTGCTACGCCGAATGGACTGGGTAGGCCTGTGACTAAAGAAATCCAAGTGTGAGTTTTTAGCCCCAGAGGTCGAGTTTTTGGGCAGGAGGGTTGCCGCAGATAGGAGCCGGCCTACCGAACCCAAAACAGAGGCGATTCGTCGTGCGCCCAGGCCCAGCAACACATCGGAGTTGCATTCATTTCTGGGACTCTTGAACTATTTTGAGAACTTTCTGCCAAATTTAAGCACATTGTTAGGGCCGCTACACGTGCTCCTGTGTAAGGGTTGCGATTGGTTTTGGGGGGACTGTCAGGAACGGGCTTTCAATCGGGCGCGGAACCTGCTTTGTTCTAATATGCTGTTGACTCTGTACAACCCCTGTAAGAAATTGGTTTTGACATGTGATGCATCATCCTATGGGGTTATGTGCGTGTTGCAGTAGAGTAATGATGAGGGCCAACTACAACCTGTGGCTTATGCCTCCAGGTCGCTCTCCCAAGCAGAACGGGGTGGGATGGTTGAAAAGGAAGCACTCGCATGTGTCTACGGGGTGAAAAAGATGCACCAGTACCTTTTTGGCAGAAGGTTCGAGTTAGAAACGGACCACAAGCCGTTAACATCCCTGTTGTCAGACAGCAAAGCTGTCAATGCCAATACGTCAGCTCGCATACAGCGATGGGCTCTCACGCTGGCTGCGTATGACTACACCATACGGCACCAGCCAGGCACCGAAAATTGCGCTGACGCGCTCAGCAGGCTTCCACTGGCTACCACTGAGAGCAGCGGAGCAAAGCACTGAGATGGTCATGGCCGTTGAAGCCTTTAACAGCGCAGGCTCCCCCATCACAGCCCGCCAGATCAAAATCAAACAGAGATCCCCTCCTATCCTTGATTAAGAAATGTGTCCTGACTGGAGATTGGACGCCCGCACACGGAGCATGCCCTGAGGAGGTCAGACCATTCACAATGGATGGATGAGCTCTCCATCCAAGCCGACTGCCTACTATGGGGCAGCCGGGTAGTCATGCCCCAGAAGGGAAGGGAAGCATTCATCAGGGAACTCCGCAGCGAGCACCCAGGCATTGTGCTAATGAAGGTCATTGCCCGGTCACATGTATGGTGGCCGGTAATTGACTCAGACCTGGAACACTGTGTTCGCAGGTGCACGACATGTGCCCATCTGGGCAATGCCCCCAGGGAAGCCCCATTCAACCCGTGGCCCTGGCCCACCAGGCCATGGTCACGTATTCACATAGACTACGCGGGCCCGTTCATGGGAAAAATGTTCCTCATTGTTGTTGATGCGTACTCAAAATGGATCGAGTGCATCATATTGAATTCGTGCATGACATCCACCACTGTGGAGAGTCTGCGTGCGGTCTTTGCGACCCACGGCTTGCCAGACATCCTGGTTAGCGACAACGGCCCGTGTTTCACTAGCTATGAATTCCGGGAGTTTATGTCGGGTAATGACATCAAACATGTCAGGACGGCACCGTTCAAGCCAGCTTCCAATGGCCAGGCGGAACGTGCGGTCCAAATCATAAAACAGGGCATGCTCCGGATTCAAGGACCCTCCCTTCAATGCCGCCTATCGCGCCTCCTGCTGGCCTATAGGTCCCGACCGCATTCGCTCACGGGAGTCCCGCCCACGGAACTACTCATGAAACGTACACTTAAAACTCGGCCGTCCCTCATTCATCCTGTACTGTCAGACATTGTTGAGGGCAAGTGCCAGTCCCAAAATGAGTGCCATGACCGTAACTCAAAGCGGAGATGTATAGAAATCGATGACCCTGTATTTGTTCTTAATCACGCTTTGGGGCCCAAGTGGCTTGAGGGTACTGTAATTGGCAAAGAGGGGAATAGGGTCATAGTGGTCAGACTTAACAATGGACAGATATGCCGCAAGCATCTGGACCAAGTAAAAAAAAGGTTCAGCATGGACACTGAGGAACCTGAGGAAGATCATGAGATGTTGCCCACACCACCGCCAGTGAATGAGCAACAAGAACATTCAGCAGCATGCTCAGTCCCTGCAGCCAGCCCGGACAAGCCGGAATCACCACAGGTGACAGAGATGCATGCCAAGGCTCAACAACCAGAGCCCCAACTGCGGCGCTCCACGAGAGAGCGTCGACCGCCTGAAAGACTTAATCTTTGACCCCATAAGACATTATGGGAGTGGGGGGGGGAGGTGATGTCATGTATGTAACCTTTATGTAACTGTAACCTTCATAATAACACTGCATACTGTATACACCTAAGAAATGCACAACTTGACCACAGGGGGTGAATTTTTGGGAGACACTCCTCACCTGGTCATCCAGGTATATAAAAGGAGATCCCACGCAGGGTCATCATTTCTTGGTCCTGTGAATAAAGGTTCAGGTCACAGAGTGACCTTGTCTGCAGAGTGTGTCTCGTGTGAATTTATAGTAGTGCGTAAGGACATTACAATAACAGTGACAACACTGCAAAAGTACTTCACTGGCTGGAAAGTGCTTTGAGACATCCGGTGGCCGTGAAAGGCACTATATAAATGCAAGTCTTTCATTTAAATGCTGCCTATTTGGCACCTTGCCAGTTGGGAGGGCAGAAAATTATCGGTCTCAAATGCTGAACCAGTTGGCAGAGTGTGTCTGAGAGGAGCGGGTAAAGCAATCCCGGGGAGGGTCTTGATCGGACCGTCAGTAGGCTGGAGTTTTTTTTGTGGGGCCCAGGAGGAGTCTTCCTGCTTTCCTGGGTCTTTCTTTTGAGCATCCTTTAACGGTCAATGAGACAGCTCAGCTGCCCTGTCTGCTCCCCCACCCCAATTTTCAACTGCTGCCTCGCCCATTTTTCAGGCACAAAACAGGTGATCATGAGTTAAATTTCTAAAGCAGTATAATGTAATAGTGTCAATTGTGGACAAAGTAGATTTCACTGGTTGGGATTTATGTGAGAAAGTGATGAGAACAAGGCCACCACTAGATCTCAGTTGCACTATTCAGTACAGTTGATTTTCACTGCCAGTGGAATGGCAGTTTTTATAGAACTGAAGTTTCTCATCTTCAGTTTAATAAATGAAATAAAGAGATGGAAGAGTAGCATTTGACTCGTTGCTGCTGGAAAAAAGTATGTATTCTTAAGCATCGAAATGGTGTAAAAGAACACTGTAGGAGTTTGACCAATTGAAGACATATTTCCAACTGTGTGTAGGAGATGAGAACTTTTATTTATTTAAAAGAACATTGGTGTTGTAAAGTCCTATCCCCTCAGTACAGATTCACACGAGGCATGTAGTGAAGTCAAGGTCACTCTGGACCTGCACCTTTATTTCACAGCTCTGGAATGCTGCACTTGCCTGAGACCTGTCCTTATATACCTGTCTCGAGCAAGTGCACCTCTGGTGGTAAGGTATGCTGGTGGTTACAGGTCATATCTTATTACAGTCATGTATAGCATGTTAGGATACAATTATATATAATAATGTAGGATACATGACACCACCCTCCGCCAAGGTCTTATTGTCTTTATAGGTTCAGTCTCTCAGGTGGTCTACATATTTGCGTGGAGCGTCTGAGTTGTGGTTCAGTTGTTTGCCTTGGTGTCTGTTTTTCTTTGCTAGTATCTCGCCTGGGCTGTCTGTTTCGATTGGTGTGATTGTTGTTGACTCGCCTGGGCTGTCTGTTGGGATTGCCCTTTCCTCAGGTTGTTCCCTCTGTCTGTCCACCAGGTGTGGTGCGAGTTCCACATTGTAGTCTGCCTCTGGTTCCGCAGTGCTGTTGGTAAATCTGCTTTTGACTTGGTCTACATGCCTCCGGCAGGTTTTGCCATTGTCCATTTGTACTACCAGTAGCCTGTTTCCTTCCTTGCCCGTTACTGTCCCTGCAAGCCATTTGGGACCCCTGCCATAGTTTAGTACAAACACTTTGTCCCCTATCTCATTCCATCTCCCCCTCGAATTTCTGTCATGGTACTCAATCAGCTTATGGCGCTTTGCCTCAATGATTTCGTGCATGTCTGGGAGGATTAATGAGAGCCTTGTTTTTAAAGTCCTTTTCATCAACAGTTGCGCGGGGGGGATCCCAGTCAATGAATGCGGACAAGATCTGTCTGCCAGCAGCAGTCGTGACAGGCGACCCTGCAGCGTGGGACCTTGGATTTTAAGCATGCCTTGTTTAATGATTTGCACTGCTCTCTCCGCCTGGCCATTGGAGGCTGGCTTGAACGGTGCCGTCTTGACGTGATTTATGCCGTGGTCAATTATAAAGTCTTGGAATTCTGCGCTGGTGAAGCACGGACCATTGTCACTGACCAATATGTCAGGGATTCAGTGCGTTGCAAACATGGTTGCGAGGCTCTCCACAGTGGTGGAGGTTGTGCTCGAGTTTAAAATGGTGCATTCGATCCACTTTGAAAATGCATCTACAGCTACGAGGAACATTTTGCCCATGAATGGGCCCGCATAGTCTACGTGCACCCGCGACCATGGTTTGGTCGGCCAGGGCCAGGGGCTCAGTGGAGCCTCCTTGGGGGCATTGCTGAGTTGGGCACAAATGGTGCACCTTCGGACGCAGAGCTCCAAGTCCGCGTCAATACCAGGCCACCAGACGTGGGATCTGGCTATGGCCTTCATGAGAACAATCCCCGGATGCTCGCAGTGGAGCTCCCGGACAAATGCCTCTCTGCCTCACAGAGGCAGGACAACTCGGCTGCCCCACACCAGGCAGTCTGCTTGTAGTGATAGCTCATGCATGCGCCTGTAAAAGGGTTTTAATTCCTCGGGGCAGGCATCATGAGCCTCTACCCAGTCACCGGTTAGGATACATCTTTTTACTAAAGATAATGTGGGGTCGCAGGCCGTCCAGACTCTGATTTGGCGAGCCGTCATGGCGAACCTGTGGACTCAAAGGCATTGATTGCCATGACTATCTCACAGTCCTGTTCGTCAGACCCTTCCGTGGTCGCCAGGGGTAGCCTGCTGAGCGCGTCGGCACAGTTGTCTGCGCCTGGTCTGTGCCTTATGGTATAGTCATAGGACGCCAGCATGAGTGCCCACCGTTGAATTCGCGCCGAGGCGTTGGCGTTTATTGCCTTGCTCTCGGATAGGAGGGACGCGAGGGGTTTGTGGTCAGTTTCTAACGCGAACTTGGCCCCGAAAAGGTATTGGTGCATCTTTTTGACACCGTACATGCAAGCGAGCGCCTCCTTCTCGTCCATTCCGTACCCGCGCTCAGCCCGTGAAAGTGACCTGGAGGCATAAGCTATGGGTTGTAATTTGCCCGCACTATTGACATGTTGCAAAACGCATCCGACCCCATACGCTGATGCATCGCATGTGAGAACTAGCTTTTTACCTGGATCAAAGAAAGTCAAAACACTGTTGGAACACAGAAGGTTGCGTGCCTTATTGAAGGCGCGTTCCTGGGCGTCCCCCCCAAAACCAATCACACCCCTTACTGAGTAGCACATGGAGAGGTTCCAGCAGCGTGCTTAAGTTCTACATAAAGTTCCCAAAGTAATTGAGTAGCCCGAGAAAGGCGTGCAGTTCTGAGACATTCCGGGGCCTGGGTGCCAGGCGAATTGCTTCTGTTTTGGACTCTGTTGGGCAGATTCCATCAGCGGCAATCCTTCTGCCCAAAAATTCAACCTCGGGTGCGAGAAACAGGCACTTGGATTTCTTGACTCGGAGGCCTACCCGATCCAACCGCTTTAGTACTTCCTCCAAATTATGGAGATGGGAGTTGGTGTCCCTGCCTGTGATAAGTATGTCGTTTTGAAATACAACCGTCCCCGGGATGGACTTGAGCAGACTCTCCATGTTGCGCAGGAATATGGCAGCTGCCGACCTGATGCCGAATGGGCATCGATTGTACATGAAAAGGCCTCGATGTGTGTTGATGGTGGTGAGTAGCTTGGATTCCTCGGTCAATTCTTGCATCATATACGCAGATGTGAGGTCTAATTTTGAGAAAAGTTTACCTCCAGCCAATGTGGCAAATAAGTTCTCCGCTCTGGGCAGCGGGTACTGGTCCTGTAGGGAGACTCTGTTTATGGTAGATTTGTAGTTCCCACAGATTCGTAAGATCCATCAGGCTTCATGACTGGACGATGGGACTTGCCCAGTCGCTAAATTCCACAGGTGATATAATGCCTTCCCGCAGAAGCCTGTCTAGTTCATGTTCAATCTTTTCCCTCATCATATAGGGTACAGCTCTGGCCTTGTGATGGACCGATCTATGCATCCTGTGTGATGTAGATTTTGACTTTGGCCCCTTTGAAAGTGCCCACACCTGGCTGAAAGAGATGTTCAAATCGCTTTATAACTGTTGAGCAGGATGTCCGTTCCTCTAATGACATGGCATGGACATCATCCCATTTCCAGTTTAGTTTTTCCAGCCAGCTTCTCCCCAGCAGTGCTGTGGGGTCTCCGGGGACAATCCACAGGGGAAGTCAGTTCACTGTCCCTTTGTGTGTGACAGAGAGCATGGCGCTGCCGAGGACTGGTACGATTTCTTTGGTATAGGTCCTTAGTTTGGTGTCGACCCTTGTGAGTTTTGGTCTGTCTCTTTTATGCGGCCACAGTTGTTCAAATTGTTGAGCGCCCATGAGAGATTGACTCGCTCCTGTATCCAGCTCCATGTTGACAGATATCCCATTAAGTAGGACCCTCATCATTATATGAGGCGTCCTGTTGTAGGAGCAGTGGCCATTGATCATGTTGACCCGTTGTACTTCGGTGTCCCGGGTACTGTCCCCACCGTCTTCTGGTCCGCTTTCCGACCCATCCGATTCGTATACCAGTCTAGCTGCCGTTTTTTTGCACATGCGGGCCAAATGCCCTGTATATTCACAATTTCTGCAAACAGCCTGCTGAAATCGACATCCCCTTGACGAGTGCCCACCCCCACACCTCCAGCACAGGCTGCTTGCAAAGAATGAGCTGCATCTGGCTGATCTCTCTTGAGCTTCTCTCAGTTTGTAGTTAATTGCTCGCATTGTGGGTTGATGAGGTGTGAACGGCCGTTCCCAGTATAGCCCTTGATGGCTTCTGCCTGCTGTCGAGAGCCTGTTCTCCTGGTTTTGTCTGTGTGTGGGAGTAGCAGCTTGTTTAGTGCTGTGAACTTCTTGTTCCGATATTTCATTAGTTGTCGTACCTGCATTGTAAATCAACCTCGTTTCTTCTTCCCCTACCAAGAATGTCTGTGCAACCAATGCTGCTGCCTCTAAGGTCAGTTTCTTGGTCTCTATGAGCTTTCGGAATAAGCCTGCGTGGCCTATTCCTTCAATGAAAAAGTCTCTCAGCATTTCTCTCCTCAGTTCATCAGAGAACTCACATAAACTAGCCAACCTCCGAAGTTCCGCCACGAAGTCGGGTATGCTCTGGCCCACATAGCGTCTGCAGTTGTAGAACCTGTGTTTGGCCATGTGTAGGCTGCTCGCTGGCTTCAGGTGGTCTCTTACCAGTGTGCTCAATTCTTCAAACGACTTGTTTGCTGGTTTCTCGGGTGCCAACAGATCCTTCATTAAAGTGTATGTTTTCAAGCCACAGCTGGTCAAGAGATGGGCTCTTCTCTTGGCTGCCTTATGGTCACCTCACCGTCTTTGGTTACAAAGCTTTGCTGGAACATTTCTATAAAGTCCTCCCAATTGTCTCCCGCATTGTACTTTTCATCTGATCCGTTGTTCGCCATTCTGTGGATTCTGTAATCCCGTAACTTGTCGCCACTGTAAAGTCCTGTCCCCTTAGTACAGATTCACATGAGGCAGGTAGTGAAGTCAAGGTCACTCTCGACCTGCACCTTTATTTCACAGCTCTGGAATGTTGCACTTGCCTGAGACCTGTCCTTATATACCTGTTTCTAGCAAGTGCACCTCTGGTGGTAAGGTATGCTGGTGGTTACAGGTCATATCTTATTACAGTCATGTATAGCATGTTAGGATACAGTTATATATAATAATGTAAGATACATGACAGGTGTTCCTTCCATTTTCCCCTAACATCAGTGATTAATAAAAGATTAAGGGCTGGATTTTCAGTTCTGCTCATTTCGGGGCGGTAATGGCGGTGGGGCGGTAAAGTTTGCACCTGGGAACAGTTTGCGCCTCAGTCAGCAAAATTCATCAACCGGGCCCTGAGTGTGGGGCGGAGCACTAAGGGAGATGTTACACTTCTCTTAGGGCGCTAGGCCGGCTGAGCAACAGACAATCCCCAGCTAAACAGCCGGCCTTGGAACGCTCTAAGAGAGGCCTGGGGGTGGCGGGGGGGCGGGGGGGGGGGGGAAATCTGGAAAAATAAACCACCAAAAACATTCCCAATAAATACCTCACACCACCATAACATAAATTGCAAAAGAAAATAAAATAAAAAACAATCACACTTACCAGAGGTCGGCGTTACTTACCTCACTGCAGCCACTACAGCTCGGACCACCAGCTTTCACAGGCGGTCCCAGCACGTCACTCTACAGAGCGCTATGTATCGGGCTGGAGCCTAAAATCGAGCTGGTGTCGCAACCAGGGGCATTGCACACCAGCTGCTTAATGCTCGAAATGTGGTGGCTGTCCCTGTGGACAGTGCCAGGAAAATTGTTTTAATCGAGCAATGACTCTTTCTACCAGGCAAAACCATTGCTATAAGACACCAACATCTGGGAAATCCCAACATAAATTGCTAGTATATTCACCTTGTGCAGAAAGAGTGCTGCAGTTTTCAATGGGTTAATGTTCCAAAACAAACACGGACTTATTTCTGCTCCTTTGTGTTTACGTATATTGGCATCTATCACTGCGTTCTGCGTGTCTGACAAAGATTAATGACAATTCAGGAAGAAGCAAGACCGAAACAAAAGACACAATTCAGAACATATCAAGCAGAAAAATAAGCAATTAAGTAATAAACAGTGCTGACACAAATTAGAAATATAACTGGCTTTTATTGTGGAGCCAGCTCTTCTCGCTAAAACATCCTGTCGGATTTAAGATTTTGTTTATTGAACAATGAAAGTGCCTGAGATCCGTTGAATATAGTATATGTCTCAAAAAAAACAGGAAATGTGGTGCAGCAACCAGCGCATATGGCCAAATCACAGAAGACCACGGAATATCATGTTGGCTCCACAAAAGTTAAACACTGAAAATGTACTTTTCAAAATTCAGAATATGCTAGATTTGCAGTGTTTCATTTTAACTCATCTGCAATGACCTGTTATCAATATTTCACTAATGGGGATCATTACAGAATTCCTGGGACATATCTAGCATGAGAAGGGACATGCTGAGTCTCCTTGAGGGTTAAATGGGTGAAGAAATACCCTCCTTTGCACTAAAGGTTTGTGTAGCTCGTCCTTTAATTTCGGGCCAGTCCAGTGTGCAATGATAGTTGGCCACTCCTCTCTTCAGAGGTGGCATTCAGTCTCCAGCCTATACTGGTTACAAATGTTTGATCCTTTGATTCACATTGCTCCAAAAAATTGACCTGATTATCAAAAAAGTTCTACTCTTCATCGTTAAAGTAGCATCATCATCATCATCATCATTTGGAAGCAGCGTAGATTCACCAACAGCATCCCCTGAACTCAGTTACGCTCAGACCACCAGGGACGTTGGTGCAACAAGAGCTATACTTGCTGCACGATAAATGACTGCAATGCAGTTTTAATATAGTTATCTTACACTTTAATCAACTTTAAATATTCTAACTATCTACCATCTAAAGAATTTTACTCTTAAATTTGAGCCCTCTCTTCACTGTATTGCTGCCCAATGAAAATGATCTGTCACTACTTACTCTTTCATAGTTCTTCTTAGCAATCTTTACGATTCACCCCTCACCTCCTCAGTTTCAGTGAAAAAACCCTAACTTCTCAAGTCACTCTTCATAACCGTAATATCTCATCTTGAATGACATCCTAGTGAATCTCTGCTGGACCCATTTTGTTTTTCTCCATATCTATCCTATAATGAGCTGTCCAAAACTGTGCCCAATACTGCTGTGGTCTACCCAAGGTTTTTCCATGTCTGTAAAACCAAAAGCAGGTGATTTATTTGGAGAATGTTCCCATGTCAATCTGCCTTCTGAAAGGCTCCAGACACAACTGCTGCTGCTTCTTCAATCTTTTTAAGCGGTAACATATCCTGAAGCCCTTGACATTGCATCGGTCCATTATAGAAGCATGTAGCTAATCACTGCAATTTCAATATCAAATGTATTCTATTTATTTCTTGTATGTGACTGACAAAGAACAGTGCCCTCTGAACTACAACCAGGCCCACATGCAAATATTTGGATTCATAAATGTGACTGTACATTTTATACACATTGACACAAACAAAAATAAAACCAAGGGCTCACGCCCATTCGGGGCGATAACTTTTTAGGGAGCGCAAAAGTATCACCGAGCGAAAAAGATTTGCAGCAAACGGGAACTTCCGCTTTAGTGCTCCAAGAGGGAAGTGCTGTGTTAAATTGAGCTCTACCACCTTAGCGTGCTAAAGGGAATGAGAGGGGCGGTATCGGCGGAGTGCTGAGCAATGTTCAGTGCAGCGTTGCCGTCTTTACAGGCTCCTTCCCTCCCTTAAAAGGAAGGACCAATGCATTTACATGCTATGTTGGGCCACGCACCGGAGCTACGTGCATAGCATCCCCAAGCACTGTAAGAGAGAGTGCAGGGCTGTGCAATCGAGGGGGCAAAGGACATAAGGAAGCACCAGAATGGGGACATAAATAAATTTTGCCCTACCATCACCACTGCCTTTAATTAGTGCTCCCCAAGCAGCCAGCCGAGGTGGCAATGCCTCCTGCAGCTGCCATTGTTGACTCCCGGCGACGCTGAAGGGGATGCGAGCGAATATTGCATCTGGGGCGGTAACGGGGCGCTATGCACCAGATGACATCATGATCTACGGGGTGCTACAGATCAAGGCGGTGTTAGCGCCAGCGTAGACCACCAGGGAAGTTCATGGAGATTGGTGATTTTGCCGCACACGATCGGTAACCCCTTAGTGCCCCATTATGGCCCCCCGCAGGCGCTACCAGGAGGCGCAAACCAGGCCAATTTCTCCCCCAAAATGTCTTTTTTTTTTAATAAAAGATGCCCCATTGTGAATGATAGCTTCAAGAGCACTGTATCTGGAGCAAAGATGGAGAAGCAGAGGTATTTCATGACTTTTCATCTGTCTTCCCCAAAAATGTAAACACACCAATAGTGCTTAGTGTTATGCAGATGTCAAGATGCTTCCTCTGAATTGAATAGGGCGTAATCCAGTTAAGAAAAGTTATATTTTGTGTTAAAGGTTCCAATTATTGTTGCAAACACATTTGGAAAACACTGTAGAACATTGGCACTGAGTCATGTGGTGACTAGCAAATAGATGAGATCACAACATCACTGCATCGTAAAGTTAGGTTTCTCATAATTTGCCTCACACTGCGTTGTTCCATTAGGATTGTTATTAGCGGAAATTCATTTATGCTTGGGATGCCTGAAAAATGACCTAATATCAGGCTAGCCGTCTTTCCAGGGGTACTTTAGGCATAGGATGTTGGTCCCTGAAACTGGTCCTGGTTTCTAGCACAATGAGGTCCAATTTCTAACCCTTAGTTTTATTTCTCTTATCAAGTTGTGACAATCATAATTCGATGGAAAAACTGAAAATGTACACTTAGAAAGAAGCATCAAGGTAGATTGGCACATTGAACCCTTGCTGCACTGGACCAGAAAATATAGGGGTCCAGGCTCACACTCACACAGTAAGCCCTCAATTATAGCCCATTAATATGGAACGGCATCAAGAAGAGGCGAGAACAAGGGAGGTAAGATCAAATGACATCCAGCCTGTAGTGTGCTTTCTCAGAATGGGTTTCTGTCTGAAGGATACATAAAAATAGATGAGAAGGAACCCTATGATCACCATCTCCTGTTAGGGTTTTTAAATGTTGCTAAATTTGGTATTTCCGCCCCTGCCACAATACCGAAACGACTCTCATCAAAGTCACAAATGACATCCTTTGTGACTGTGACAAAGGCAAACTATCCCTTCTTGTCCTTCTTGATATGTCTGTAGCTTTTGACACAGTTGACCACTCCATCCTCCTCCAATGCCTCTCCACCACCATCCAGCTGGGTGGGACTGCACTCGCTCGGTTCCATTCTTATCTATCTAATCATAGCTAGAGAATCATCTCCAACAGCTTCTTTTCCCCCTCCTGCATCGTTACCTCTGGTGTCCCGCAAGGATCTATCCTTGAACCTTCCCATTTCTGAACCACAAAAAAAATACCCAAGGGCATTAGGAATGAATTGAATGAATTTCTCATCTACATGTTGCCCCTTGGCAACATCATCCTAAAACACAGCATCAGTTTCCATATGTACGCTGATGACACCCAGCTCTACCTCACCACCACTTCTCTTGACCCCTCCACTGTCTCTAAATTGTCAGACTGCTTGTCCAACCCCCAGTTCTGGATGAGCAGAAATTTTCTTCAATTAAATATTGCAAAAGACCGAAATCATTGTTTTCAGTCCCCGCCACAAACTCCATTCCCTAGTCACTAACTTCATCCCTCTCGGCAACATCTGTCTGAGGCTAAGCCACACTGTTCGCAACCTTGGTGTCACATCTGACCTTGAAATGAGGTTTCGACTACATATCCACAGCACAACTAAGACCGGGTATTTTCATCGCCGTAACATCGCCCGTCTCCGCCCTTGCCTCAGCTCATCCGTTGCTGAAAGCCTCATCCATGCCTTTGTTACCTCTAGACTTGACTATTCCAACGCACTCCTGGCTGGCCTCCCACATTCTACCCTACATAAACTAGAGGTGATCCAAAACCCGGCTGCCCATATCCCAACTTGCATCAAGTCCCGCTCACCCACCACCCCTGTGCTCGCTGACCTACATTGGCTTCCAGTTAAGCAACGCCTCGGTTTCAAAATTCTCATCCTTGTTTACAAATCCCTCCCTAACCTCATCCCACCCTATCTCTGTAATCTCCTTCAGCCCTACAACTGCCACCCACACCCCTCCCCAAGAAATCTGCGCTCCCCTAATTCTCCTGATTATAATCGCTCAACCATTGGTGGCCGTGCCTTCTGTTGCCTAGGCCCGAAGCTCTGGAATTACACGCCTAAACCTCTCTGCGGTTCTACCTCTCTTTCCTCCTTGAAGATGCTTCTTAAAACCTACCTCTTGGCCAAGCTTTTCGTCATGTCCTAATTTCTTCTTTAGTGGCTCGGTGTCAAATGTTTTGCCTCATAATACTCCTGTGAAGCACCTTGGGATGTTTCACTACATTAAAGGCGCCATATAAATACAAGTTGTTGTTGTTTTAAAATGTCTATTTCATTGTTTTTTAAAAAATTAAATAAAAAGGGTTGTTGATTTTAAAAAGTGCTGTAAATAAACTGTTCTTGTGGGTGAATTTGTTTTCTGTGTTACAGTTGGTGCATGCACTAATTATGTATTTGAATATAGTCATTTTGTGCTTTAGTGTTAATGGACTGGGTCCTAATCTTTGTGCATGCTGCAGAAATTGCTTCAGGAAACAGACTGAGCACAAGTTAAGGCACGGGCGCAGCACTCATTAATATTTTTGGCTTGTTAAGCAACAATCAAGAGGGATAATGTAAATTTATTCAGGATTTACTTTAATCATACAACAGGCTAATTTTGCAGAATAGAAATTGGTATTATAGCATCAGAGGGATTTGGCAGGATTCTAGCTTAGAACAGAGCAGGAGATTACTTCGATAAATAAATAATCAGACTGGAGCCGTTTGGTCAACAAAGTGACATGGTTGGAATGACAAGTTTCTTGTTGCTGGACACTTGGAGGAGGAGCAGGAATTGCCCTAGTTTGAGAGCACAGTGGGCACCAGCCCTTCAAGACTGATTACTACCCAATGCAGTATGAATATTGCAGCCATGCTGGCTAGCAGTATTTTAAAGAATAAGGGCTAGAAATTCATGGTCTTTAGCATGAGAGGGGCGCTAATGGGCCGCTAGGCACCTGCCGCCCGAGCGCCGCACTATGACAGCCTGCCACGAACTTCACTGGTGGTATAGGCGCGGCGCTGTCATTTAGCACTGCGCACTCTCACAACACCCATTTGGTGACGTCATGCGCGTGCAATGCTCTCTTAGCGCTGTGTTCACCAACTTGACTACTTCTGCCTGCCGTAGCACCGGGCGCTACTCCTGACAGGGAAATCAGGCGCTGCAAAGAGGATCCCAGGGCGATATCTGTAGGACTGACCCAGTAAGTGTTCAGATTGCACTTTATTTACAGTTACTTACCTTTCTGACCCCTCGAAGACTGTTGCTAACGTTACTTCCATTTCCTTGCAGTTTTTGCCTGGTCCACCTCACCACCTCTTTAGGCCGCAAGGATGCCGGTATCCTAGCACCTCAACTTCAGTAGCGCTCCCACGCTACTGCCCAGTTAACGCCCCAAGAGGAGTGTGGAAGGCTTCAGTTAACGCTTCACTCCCCATTTGGATGCTAAAAATGAATATCCGGTTGGAGATGGTAAACATCGCCCGGCGCTAAAGTTAGCAGCCAGGCGGTGTCACCTCAAACCGGGCTATACTGAATTTTTAGCCATAACAGTTTTATGGAGGCTGTGCTCCAATAGGTTCCTGATTGGGACTGAAATGAGATCTACAGCCAAAGATCGATGTCTAGACAACACCCTCAATGGAAGCAAAAGTGATCAATAACACAAGACTTCTAATGGGATCAGTAGCATCAGCCAATATTCACGTCACCATTGCATCACAGAGGTTACCATCTTTCCCCATAAAGTTCAACCTTGCATTTCCCATCAGTAGGACTGCCCTTCCTTGGTTCCAATCTTGCCTCTCTGATCATAGTCAGAGCAGCTCCAGCAATGGCTTCTCTTCCTGCCCATACCTTTAGCTCGAGAGATTGCCCCAACAATCTATCGTAACCCGCTCGTCTTCCTCATTTACATGGTGCCCCTTGCGACATCTTCCATAGTCATAGGGCTCAGTTTCCCATGTGGGCTGACAGCACCCGGCTCGACCTCTCCACCACCTCTCTCAACCCGACCAGTCATCAGCGTCGCACTAACATGTCATAACGTCTCTCCCCTTCAGTTAAAGGGGAAGGCCGATGTGAGCTCTGCATACTTTTAAATTAGGTACACTGGGTCACCAGAGAAGGTTTCAGCCGGGCTAGCGGCTGTTGGCGGCCCAGCTGAACCCGGGGGCATAGTTGTCGGCCCGACCTGGCAGGCCGGGCCGACAAAAAAGTACATAGCAGCGGCGGCAGTGTGCCCTCCCCTTGAAGGGCGGCCGGCCGACATGCCACAGAGAGCTGTCGGGGGCACCAACCGGCGGCAAGGCCGCTCCCACGGGCAATATGGGCAGAGGGGCTATTTCCCTGAGGAGCAATTTCGCGAGGGGGTCCCCGCCAGTCGGTAAGGGGTCGGCGCGTGCACGCCGCAACGGGAAAACCGGTGGAGCGGTCCCGGACATCGCTCCAAAACTCACGAAGGCTAATTTACAAAATGACGTCCCCTCCGCGGAGGGTCGGTGGTCATTCCGCGCCATCCTATGGCCGCCGCTTTCAGGCGGCCTTATCGGGAGGGGCAATTTCGGCCCCAGCATGGCTCATTGAGGATTCTTGAAGCTGATTGGTTGAAGAGCTTGGCCTTTTCTTTCGCTGTTCACAGACGCCACAGATTTCCTGCAGAGGGCGCCGCGCTGGATCAGACGCCGGCTTGGAGCAAGTCTGCACTCTAAAGCTCGGAGAACTCTGTGGGCAGCTGTCAGCGAGGTGAACGGCAACGCCTTTCGTTCACCGCTGACCACAAAATCCGGACCATACCACACTGACTCTTCAACCAATTCACTGCTGGTTATATTTCTTGCATTTTTCTTTTGCTTTTTGCAAGACAGTTTTGCAGTAATTAAACAGTAATGGATTGAGCGTTTTGTAGCAGATGTTTTTGTTAGGTTTGTCAGCTCTTTGTATTTCACAGAATACTTCTCTATTCATCACTGTCAGCTAGACCGCACCTGCCTGCTTAATTTTTTTTATAGTTTAATAGCCTAAGGTGGATACCTTTCACCATTGTGACCCTGGTTCATTTCTTAACTCTACCCACTTAGGCAAAAAGCTTGCTGCAGGCAGAAACTGGTTAAAATCACACATGAACTCATTTTGGCAGATTTGGGGTCTGACACACTAATGGACACCAGGTGCCTATCCTCAGAATCCGAACACAGCCAGAGTGCTGTTTGTGTACGACTCTGTTCCATGAATGAACTGATCGATCTGAAAAGAGGTGAGACTGAAGCCTTGAAAGGCAATATTTTAATTCTGATCTTTAAATCCGTACCCAGTCAGCTACAGACATGCAGTGGAGGAAATGGCCTGGGCCTTCTGCACATCTCACACTGGAGAAGTAGTGAAAGAGGGTGGGGTGCTGCACAAGACGTCGTAGAATCGTGTAGTCCTGGAGAAGCACCACAGGTGTACCACTGAAGTTCTCTTCTCTCTGTTCTGCCATGACAGAGACGCTCGTGCTCATTCACGTTCACTGGGATGGAAATGAGGTCCCTGCATCCTTACGATGTTATTCGTAGTGCTGCCCAACTCTCCCCAACGCCTGCACAGCTTTAGGAATGGAGGCTCAGGGCTACGTTTACGTAACTTACACCAAATCATGGTGTATTGTGATCTCCGACCCACCCTCCCCAGTCGTCACATCATCTCCTGGGAGAGGCAGGGAAGCAGATTTTGTTTCAGCCTTGTTTCAGTGGTAGCTTTCACTTCTGAATCAGAAGGTCATGGGCTGAAGCTATAAGCACATAATGGCGTGGAAATTCCGGCCTCCCGGGCCTGTACGAAGTTTCTACGGACCCGGGAAGGCATCGGAAAAGCCGGTTTTCAGCACGCAATGCACATGCGCTGAAAACCGGCTTTTCTGATCTGTCAAGCTGGAGCTTGACCGATCGTAGCCAGATCGGGAGCGAGGACATTTATAGGGGCAAGATTGGGCCATTTACCCATATCTTGCCCAGCAAATGTCCTCAAAAATCTTGCGCCTGAAAAAGCAGGTGTTAAAACACACAAAAACAA
The DNA here is from genome assembly GCF_044704955.1 of Pristiophorus japonicus. Taxonomy (NCBI): domain Eukaryota; kingdom Metazoa; phylum Chordata; class Chondrichthyes; family Pristiophoridae; genus Pristiophorus; species Pristiophorus japonicus. The sequence goes on from NC_091979.1 coordinate 267,916,039, forward strand.
TTGTAAAATAAAATTATAAATACAGTTTATTGTTAAAAACCCTCCCCACTACGGTAAGTTTATTTTTAACCATAATTTTTAAAACTTTTTAAAAATCGGGAAAATATTTTATTTTTAAAAGACATAATAACTTTAATTTCAATTAATTTTAAATATGTGTGGTCTGTTTTTTATTTTTTATTATTTTGTGTGATTGCTTTTGTTCCCATTAATAGCACTGAGAACTTATAGTTATGCGCGTTTCAGTGCTATTAATGGGAACCTGTAAAATACTTATCTGATTGGCTGAGCAGTCACACGTGACTGCATCTTCTGCATCGGGACCCTCTGGATGGGAGCGCGCATCGCAGCATGGGAGGAGAAGGCCTCCCCATTGGAAATCAGGGCGCCTCCTAGACCACCAGGTAAATTCGTAAAAAATATCCAGCAAGGTGGCAATTGCCTGCGGGAAGACCCCCAGAGAAATTTCTGAGCCAATATCTGCTCTCTCAGATGGACATAAAAGATCCCATGGCACTATTTCAAAGAAGAACAGGAACGTTATCCCCGTGTCCTGGCTAATATTTATCCCTCAATCAACATAACAAAAAAAAAAGATTATCTGGTCATTATCATATTACTGTTTGTGGGAGCTTGCTGTGCAGAAATTGGCTGCCGCATTTCCTACATTACAACAGTGACTACACTCCTAAAGTACTTCATTGGCTGAAAAGTGCTTTGCGACGTCTAGTGGTCATGAAAAGCGCTATAGAAGTGCAAGTCTTTCTTTCAAGTCTTTTACTGTATGTTGACAGTCTGTTGTAGTACTGGGAGAGTGCTGCACTGTTGGAGGTGCTTTCTTTTGGATGAGGTCCGGTCTTCCATCTTCTGTAGACATAAAGATCCTATAGCGTAACTGGAAGAGCAGAGCAAGCTCCGACACGAGCAAACCAATTTAACAATTTGGGCCTGAAATGAGTGTACATGCCTGAGATGTCTTGGCAGAAGGGTATTTCATGCTCATGCTAGTCAGATCATTACATTTCTTGCTTCCATGTGGGGGTTGGAGGAGGTGGTACCGATGACCAGATATTCGCTTTCAACTTTGCTGCTGCCATTGACCAAACGGCCCCTTCTCCCCTCCTCCAAAGAAACTCTTTCTTCTTCTCCTTACTTCTGCCAGCAATACCTCCAGCTCATCCTCAGTAAAATTGACAAACAGAATTTCCTCTCTTTTGGTTGGCCATCTTCCCCCATCTGGCTCCTTTGCCAGCTTTTTCTCCTGCGCACAAACACTTTAGTCATCAATCCAGTCACAAATTCCTGTCCTCCCCTTCACCACTCCCCCTCTCCCCTCATCCCAGCCCCACCGTTCATACATTGCTTCTGGCTAATGCTTGACAGGAACAGGAATCTCCCAGTCAATATTCATTGGATTACATAGGATATACAGCACAGAAACAGGCCATTCGGCCCCACCAGTCCATGCTGGCATTTATGCTCCACTTGAGCCTCCTCCCATCTCTCTTCATCTAAGTCTATCACGATAACCATCTATTCCCTTCTCCCTCATATGCTTATGTAGGCTCCCCTTAAATGCATCTACACTATTCGCTTTAATCACTGCCTCTGATAGTGAGTTCCACATTCTCATCACTCTCTGGGTAAAGAAGTTTCTTCTGAATTCCCCATTTGATTTCTTGGTGGCTATCTTATATTGATCACCTTAAGTTTTGCTCTTCCCCACAAATGGTAACACGCTCGCTGTATCTACTCTATCAAAACCTAATTTTAAAGACCTCGATTAGGTCACCCCTCAAAGACATCCTCTCCTTATAGGTATAACCTCGCATTTCTGGTATCATCCTTGTAAATCTTTTTTGCACCCTCTCCAGTGTCTCCATATCCTTTTTATAACATGGCGACCAGAATTATATGCAATATTCAAATTAGCTGACCCTAGAAAACATCTCCGGATCAGCATCGCATGCTTTTGTGGGGTGTACAAGTCTGCCTGCTTCAAATCCACCAGCTCATTGGCTTTGCAGAAAGCCCAATTCTTTACAACCAGCTCCGGTACTACACGACAAAGGTTGCAAGGTGCACTCCAGCATGGAGTCTTGCCTGAAAGGAACACAGATTGCAGAATCAGTTGTGTTAGTCAATGAGCTGATTCACAGTGTTCCAATCCTTCCATGCACACTCCCGTCAAGCGCGTTCACATCACAAAGTGAACTGCTATTGGGAAACACCCCCATCTAACTGACTTGTCTGTAAAAATGCTTTGATTTTAGTCATTTAGAAGAGTGCACAAAGAAAACGTACATCTTGAACAGATCTACCGGGGACAGCTAGGATTCATTAATGTGATTCCATGAATGGTGGGCAATAAGCCATAAGCAGCATTCCCCATTCAGGGTACTGAAATGGAATTTCATGATGTTACACAGCTCCACAAAACATGTTTGTTCCTAGGATTCAAGGCAGATTGATCGATTTTTGCATACTTAGGGAATCAAGGGATAAGGTGGGGAGGGGGGGGTGCAGGAAGGTGGTGTTAAGGTAGAAGATCTGCCATTATCATATTGAATGGCAGAGCAGGCTCGATGGGCCGAATGGCCTAGTCCTGCTCCTATTTCTTATGATATCACAAATTTTCAGGGTTTTTTTATACAGCACAGAAACAGGCCATTCGGCCCAACCAGTCCATGCCGGCATTTATGCTCCACTCGAGCCTCTACACGTCTTTCCTCATCTAAATCTATCTCTGTATCCACTCTATCAAAACCATTCATAATTTTAAAGACCTCTATTAGGTCACCCTTCAGACTTCTTTGTTCAAGAGAAAAGAGACCCAGTTTAAAGACAAAAAAGACAAACACAAGGAGATGGATTTTCGGCTAATTTCGCCCCATTTAGCGCATGGGCGGTGCGCACAAACGATTGTTTTTGGCGTGAAACGAGTCGCACAAGATTTTGCGCCCGGGCAGAATTTTTGGCAATGGCTTTGCGCCGGCACTAAAACTTAGCACCTGCCCGCTCTTTTCAGCGTTTGGATGATGTAAATCGTTGTGCATCACTGCGCTAGCGCGCCAGGCGGAACTTTCGAGCATATCGCCCGATTTAGCGTCCACCCAGGAACCCGCCAGCAAAAGCAGTTGCACCCCAGTGCTAATGGCTCCATCTTGGAAAAGGAGTAGAAAGTCGAAGTTCTGAGTGAGTAAAAGCATTGGGAGGAGAACACTCCATTACTGCATACTTTTCATTGTGAAGTTTATGTGAGTTTATAGTTTGTTTGAAAGGACATTTTAAAAGATGATGGCTATGCTATGTCAGCCATTATTCCTGGCTGCTATATCTATACGGTGTCAAGCTGCAAGAAAGCTTATTGATGATAATTTTGAATGTAATGGAAGAGGTCGCAGACGTATGGGGAGGTGGCCTTACCCCCGATGAGTTTACAGGGAACAGTACTCATATCTGCAGCTCTCTGAAGCACAGTGCGTTCGAAGGCAGCGCTTCCGAAAAGAAGTGCTGACAGAGATATGCCAGCTCGTACAGGTGGACCTACAGACTACCAGCGGAAACAGGACTGCACTGCTCGTTGAGGTGAAGGTGACTGTGGCGCTTGCCTTCTATGCCTCCGGCTCCTTTCAGGCATCAGCAGGGGACATATGCTCCATCTCGCAGCACGCTACACATTGCTGCATTTGCCAGGTGACTACTGCACTGTACGCACGCAGGATGGACTTCATAAACTTCCCAATGACCAAGGAGGTACAGAATGAGGGCTGTAGGTTTTGCACGAATTGCTGGCTTTTCCAAGGTTCAGGGTGCCCTTGATTGTACGCACATCGCCCTTTACAGAATTCAGAGTTTTATCGAAACCGAAAGGGATTCCACTCCATGAACGTACAGATTGTCAATGCATCTTGGCAATCAATGGCCAATATCCAGGGAGCATCCATGATGCTTTCATCTTGCATGAGAGCAATGTCTCAGGCCTGTTCCAGCATCAACCACAAGGCCAGAGCTTTATGCTCGAGGACAAAGGTTACGGCCACGCCACCTGGCTCATGACCCCCCTTCGGAACCCTCAAGACAGATTCCGAGCATCACTATAATGAGAGCCATGCAACCACACACAACATCGTCGAACAGACAATTGGAGTGCTCAAGCAATGCTTCCGATGCCTGGACCACTCTGGAGGCTGCCTGTAATACTCCCCTCAGCAGGTCTCAGAATTCATTGTGGTGTGCTGCCTGCAATACAACTTAGCCATCATGAGGGGACAGAATTTGCCAATAGGGATCACTGGACCACCTCAGGACAGAGGGGAGGGGAGCCTGGCGAGGAACCCATGCCACCATCGCCACCCTCATCACAATCACAGGGGAGGCGTTGTGAAGCTTTCGCCACTGCAAAGGCCTTACGTCAGCAGCTCATAATTGAATACTTTGCTTGAAGAGTGAACGACACGTTTGACCATTGCCTGCCCACTCTACCCCACATGTTGACTGTTCCCCCTCTTATTCTGCAAATGAGACACTACACAGGAATGGTTACGGTGAACAAAAGAATTTATGAAACATTGTAAACTTTTATAACTTTAACATAATTTGCAAACATTGAAACTTTAATAAAATAACATCAATTGTGATAAAAGTATGATTAAACAACAACCTTATGAACAACACCCCTGCCCCGCTGTCTTTTACCACCGGCTTTCCCCCCCACCCCCCGCCCCCCTTACCCTTAGCTCCCTCCCTCGCCTGCTCCTCGTACCCAAAGTGGCACCACGATAGCGTACAGCAACGTTGTCAGAGTTCTGCTGTGTTGGGGGGAGAGATATTGGAGACGCCTCCTGGGGAGACACTGGACCAGCTCGTGGCGTGGAAGGCCCAGCTTCTGACTGGTGAGCCTCTTCACCGGCGTCGCCAGTCACAGGTGGTGTGGGGGTGGGTCTGGGTGTCACACTGGGGAACTCGGAAAGGCTGCTCGCCACACTCTCCGGGACTCCAGTGTCACTGGTGGAGGCTACCAGCCTCGTGTGGGCACTGATGGCTTCGCAGGTTTCGCGTCTCGCACCAACAATCTGCGACCCTACGTCCATAATGGGCGCAGTGAGATTATCGATGATCACGGGAATCCTACCCAGGACATCAAGGAGCTGATGGGTGAGCTGGATGCTCTCTCTGGACAGTCCCACCATGTCCAGTTACACGTCTGCCTGTCTGTCAGCAGACCGACTTTGCCGACTCACCCTCCGGAGAGGTGACATGCGGGATTCCACCCCAGAACTGCATTGCTGCACGCCACTAATCCCAGGAGCCTCTGAGGTCTCAAAACTCGGGAAAGTTACATCATCCTCGGACGAGGTGTTTGTCACTGGAGAAAGAGGTGTAGAGTGCATTTACCTCCCCGGAGTCGGCTGCTCTGTCAACTCTTCTTTCTCCTCCTCCTCCACATGATGGACTGACGTGGAGGGTTGATTCGAGGGATGCGGCGCCTGTGATTGGTCACCTGGAAGTAGAAAGCAATGGGCGATTGGTTAGCAGTAGGGGAGGGGGCAGGGTGACATGAGGAATGTCACATAGCACAGGCTCATTTAAAGGACCGCCACGAATCCATTATATCTAGTCCACAGACACTGCTTCACATTGCCCCAACCCAGCCACAAAGTGTGTAGGACTTATCCTCAGTATACAAGCGGGGGTCAGCACCCCAGTGGCAGTTGCCCTCCCTGAGACACCGATGAGGCCTGCCACTTTCTCCGAGGTTGGTGAATGGCAGGGTCTGAGGTGGACAGCCGCCTGTCCGTACCTGTTCCCGGCGGTTGTGGAAATTCTTTTCCTGCAAAGGTGACAATGGTTACCAGAGGGTCCATCTGCTCTTGTGGCACACACAGATAGCCACCAAAGTACTTATATCATACTGTGTGCATTTAATACAGTCCTCTGTTTAATGGCCTTGGAAGTTTCACGTGGTTCATAGAAACATAGAAAATAGGTGCAGGAGCAGGCCATTCGGCCCTTCGAGCCTGCACCACCATTCAATATGATCATGGCTGATCATGCAACCTCAGTACCCCATTCCTGCTTTCTCTCCATATCCCTTAATCCCTTTAGCCATAAGGGCCACATCTAACTCCCTTTTGAATATATCTAACAAACTGGCCTCAACAACTTTCTGTGGTAGAGAATTCCACAGGTTAACAATTCTCTGAGTGAAAAAGTTTGTCCTCATCTCGGTCCCAAATGGCTTACCCCTTATCCTTAAACTGTTCTGGAGTTCCCCAACATCGGGAATGTTCTTCCTGCATGTAACCTGTCCAATTCTGTCAGAATTTTATATGTTTCTATGAGATTCCCTCTCATTCTTCTAAATTCCAGTGAATATAAGCCTAGTCGATCCAGTCTTTCTTCATATGTCAGTCCTGCCATCCCGGGAATCAGTCTGGTGAACCTTCGCTGCACTCCCTCAATAGCAGGAATGTCCTTCCTCAGATTAGGAGACCAAAACTATACACAATATTCAAGGTGTGGCCTCACCAAGGCCCTGTACAACTGCAGTAAGACCTCCCTGCATCTATACTCAAATCCTCTCGCTATGAAGGCCAACATGCCATTTGCCTTCTTCACCGCCTGCTGTACCCGCATGTCAACTGTTCATCAGGAGGACATCGAAGTGTGGAAACATCTTATGAGATCTCAGAAAGCAATCTTAATAATGTGTAACGATCATTCATGGCAAATAGGGTGTCACATTAAGCCTACCTATGTGTCATGCATTTTAGGAGGCAACCCAGAGTGCTGAGAGACAGCAACAGCATGAGAATAAATAGTGTGTCAGATTTAAGTAATAAAGGAGTGCATCAATAAAAATTGTACTCACTCTCACAACCCTCGAAAGATCATTAAACTTTTTCCAGCACTATGTGCCAATTCTCATCACTGTATCTGAGGCAGGGACCTCCTCAGCAATCTCCCTCCAGATTCTAATAAAAATGGATGGCGCTGGTCGAGATCCACCCCTCCTGTGTAGTTCCTGCCACCTCCTCTCCACAGTCCCCACAAGAGCTTTATTAGCCTCTTGTGAAAATTGTCCTGGCATGCTATCTGCTGTCCTCCTCCTCCTTCATCAAAATCGAATAATTCAGCCCTGGGTGGACTGTGCATGCGCACGGCCGCACCCTGCATTTGCGATTGAACAGCAGACCAGAAGCGCGGGAAGAAGAAAAAAAAAATCGCGCATGTGCAGACGGCCGATTTGTTAGGGCCGGAACTTCTTGGCTCTGGCGGACAAATTGTATGGTCTATCACCGGAGTTAGCGCTAATGCTCGTCATGTACTTTCATTTGGCGAAAGTTGCGCACTCTGGCGCTAACGCTAACCTGGAGCTAAAATTTTTATTTTGCCGCGATTTGCACCCCGAAGCAGGCGAAATCACAAAACGCCCAAAATCCAGCCCAATGGATGACTGAGATACAAACAAGTTTACCGATCGTTCTCTTTCACTAGGCTTTAATAAAGCAAATATTGATCCAGTAGTACAACTGTTACCTTGTTCAATTTGTACCATTTTGTATAATTTTTTTAAATCTCAATGGAACACAAGGCCAAAGCAACATAATTGAACAGATTTTATTTGAGTATGGCATTTTTTTAAAGAAATAAGTCATTGGGAGGATGGGATGTTTTACATAGAAAAGTTTCATACTCCACTCATTTCAAATCATAATACAAGTGATACATGCAGCTGGCTTACAAACTAAAAAACTTGAATTTGTATAGCGCCTTTAAGGTAACGAAACATCCCAAGGCACTTCATAGGAGTATTATGAGAAAAAAAATTGACACCGAGCCACATTAGTAGAAAGTAGCACAAGTGAACAAAAGCTTGATCAAAGAGGTATATTTTAAGGAGCGTCTTAAAGGAGGAAAGAGAGGTAGAGAGGCAAAGAGGTTTAGGGAGGAAGTTCCAGAGCTTGGGGCCAAGGCAGCTGAGGGCACGGTTGCCAATGGTTGAGCGATTATAATCAGGGATGCTCAAGAGGGCAGAATTAGAGGAGCAGACGTCAAGAGTTTGTGGGGCTGCAGGAAATTAAAGAGGTAGGGAGGAGTGAGGCCATGGAGGGATTTGAAAATAAGGATGAGAATTTTGAAATCAAGGCGTTGCTTAACCAGGAGCCAATGTAAGTCAGCGAGCACAGGGATGATGGGTGAGCGGGACTTGGTACGAGTTCAGAACGGGCTGCTGAGTTTTGGATCACCTCTAGTTTACGTAGGGTAGAATGTGGGGGGCCAGCCAGGAGTGCATTGGAATAGTCAATCTAGAGGTAACAAAGGCATGGATGAGGGCTTCAGCAGTGGATGAGCTGATACAAGGGCAGAGATGGGCGATGTTACAGAGGTGGAAGTAGCGGTCTTAGTTATGCTGCGGATATGTGGTCGAAAGCTCATTTGAGAGTCAAATATGACCCTAAGGTTGTGAACGGTCTGGTTCAACCTCAGACAGTTGAGGAAAGGGATGCGGTCAGTAGCTAGGGAATGGAGTTTGTGGTGGGGACCGAAAACAATGGCTTCGGTCTTCCCAATATTCAATTGCCGAAAATTTCTGCTCATCCAGAACTGGATGTCGGACAAGTAGTCTGACAATTTAGAGACTGTGGAGGGATCGAGAGAAGTGGTTGTGAGGTAGAGCTGGGTGTCATCAGCGTACATATGGAAACTGACGCTGTGTTTTCGGATGATGTCACCAAGGGGCAACATGTAGATGAGAAATAGGAGGGGGCCAAGGACAGGTCCTTGGGGGACACCAGAGGTAATGATGCGAGAGTGGGAAGAGAAGCCGTTGCAGGTGATTCTCTGGCTATGATTAGATAGATGAGAATGGAACCAGGCAAGTGCAGTCCCACCTAGCTGGACGACAGTGGAGAGGCATTGGAGAAGGATGACAAAGACTACAGACAATTTAAGAAGATGAGGAGGGATAGCTTGCCTTTGTCACAGTCACAAAGGATGTCATTTGTAACTTTGATGAGAGCCGTTTCGGTAATGTGGCAAGCACGGAAACCGGATTGGAGAGATTCAAACATGGAATTGCGGAATAGATGGGCACGGATTTGGGAGGCGACAACACGTTCAAGGACTTGAGAGGAAAGGGAGGTTGGAGATGGGGTGATAGTTTGCAAGGACAAAGGGGTCGAGGGTTGATTTTTTGAGGAGAGGCGTGATGACAGCAGATTTGAGGGAGAGGGGGACAGTACCTGAGGACAGGGAACTGTTAACAATGTCAGCTAACATGGGAGCCAGAAAAGGAAGTTGGGTGGTCAGCAGTTTACTGGGAATAGAGTCAATGGAGCAGGAAGTGGGGCTCATGGACAGGATGAGCTCGGAAAGCTCATGAGGGGAGATCGGAGAGAAACTGGAGAAAGATGTGAGCTCAGGGCTAGGGCAGGGGCGACCTTCAAGGAAGTTCGGCCCGGTGGAATAGGGGAAGCAAGGGAAGAGGCAGAGGCAGCCGATCGGATGAAGTCCATGAGTTCCCTCATACTAAAACTAAGGGTCCAATTATACTGCACTTTCTAATTGATGCAAAACAGTCACCTATGCATCAGGAAAAAAAGTCAGGGTACCTCGGGAGTCAGGTTCCCAATGTGAATCCTGAATGTGTAGTGGTCTCACACGACTTGGAGTTTACGCTGTGTCCAGCATAACTTTGGCCCATTGTGAAGCTGCACTTTAAAAATGCTTTTCAATGTTACGGGAAAGCAGATGGTTCTACCTGCCCTGCCCTCTGTAAACATTAAAAATTGGCAAAGCTCATTCATTCATCTTCAAGCTCATTGCATGGGTGCAGATGGCACTACCCAGCAGTGGCCTCCTGTCACCTAAAATCCCACTCCCAGCCATTGGCCAGGTAACGCTGCTGGCCAGGTTCAGGCGGGAGACTAACCAGTCCATGCAGGAAGCCCAGGAGTGAGAATCTCCCAGGCTTCATGTTGTAGAGGGCCGGATGATCATCAGTCAGCCTTATCCCTGCCCAAACAACTCCCACCGGCAGTTAAAATCAGGGCTAATATTTCAAAAACATGTGTTGGAATGGAAGACATAATTGCTTAAAAACAAAATGATGAAATGTTCCAATGTTTTTAAAACAATGAATGAACATTGGAAAGGCTAAAACTTTTTTTCTTTCCCTTGGATCCTTTTCAAAATTATTTCTTGTCCCATATTTCAAAAAAAAAAGGTTGAATCAGAAACATATTAGCCGTGATCTAAAAGTAGAGAATAAAGTGGTTTTGACATATCTAGCACAAGTTGGAAGCACTTTCCAAATAATCACCAGAGTGAATCTCTGAGGAAACAAGGAGAAGTTGGCTCCATTCATCAAAATATGTCTAGCTATGGAGAAAGACGCCAGGGCAACTGAATAGTCTGCACATGAGGGGAAAAGATTGCAGCCCTCTCTGTTGAAAGGCATGGTCGGACAAAATAGCTGAAGCCCTTGCAGCAGGAGGATGAAGCAGTTATCCTACAGTATTCCAATGGGATGTTGATGCACTCAGCGCAATCATCAAGATCATGGGGACGTACCTGCAACAGAAATTACGATATTTCTTAACTTGATAGCTGTTAACCAAAGGTATGGGCCAAAGGCGGGTATATGAGTTAGGCCACAGATCAGCCATGATCTCATTGAATGGTGGAACAGGCTCGAGAGGCTCAATGGCCTATTCCTATTCCTATGTTCCTGTGTGTAATGTCTGTAACTCCACACTGTGGATGCCTGTGTTACTGCAGCTAGTGCTGTTTAATAAAGAGCAGGTCACCTGATGAGGTCACCTGACCAGGTCAGAAGATTCCGGAACCTGCAGCCATCTTACAGGTTGTGTGTTCTGTGCTCTCCGAAGATATGACATTTGGCGACAAGAATGGGATGTAATCGGATAATACAAAGCTGAAATTTTTGTTGGTGAAGGATTCAGCCAGCCGACAGAGAGACCTTGAGAGCTTCCCTGTTTTTGGAAAGAGCTACAAATTCGAGGTAAATTACGAGCACAAGGTTAAACTGCCAGAGTCAAAATGGCTGCCCCTATGGGAGTTATAGGGCATTTGGGGGCATTTCAATGTGACTGTGAAAGTTTCAGAGCATATGTGGATCAGCTAGAAAGGTTTTTCACTGCAAATAATATCATCAAAATTCCCAGTAATGAAGACAGTGTTGGAACGAAAAAGAGCTATATTCTTAACTGAGGCCGGGCCCGAGTTATATGAAACACTGATAAACTTGCTTGTGCCTGACAAGCCAAAGGATACAATGCTGAAACAGATTCATTACAACCCTGTTCTGTTAGAAATTGCTGAAAGTTATTGTTTCGGAATACGAAATCAGAAGGTCGAAGAAAATATCGTGAGTACATTGTAGCATTAAAAAAGCTATCTATTCACAATAATTTCGGGGACTTTCAGAACCGAGCATTGCAAGACCGCTTTGTTTGTGGGATGAAAAATGATGCGATCAAAAGAAAGTTATTGACGACGCCTAACTTGACTTTTGATTTAGCAAGTCAGACAGCTAGGTCGATGAGTATGGCTGACCAATATTCCCAAGAATTTCATACTAATTTCAGTCATCAGATAACTGACGTGAATCGCCTGCAGGTTCAAAGTAAAAGACTGTTGGGCCCCAAAGTCTCAGAAACTGGCAATGGTAACAGAGGATTGAAGTCCTGCTATCGGTGCCTGGGACAACATATTGCTCAAAGTTGTCCATATGTGAAGGCAGAGTGTTTCATCTGCAGGAAAACTGGGCATCTTGCGAAGGCATGCCGGCCGACTGAAGGGTAAATCAGTTTTCAAAACTATGAGCAGAAATCCCCAGAGACTACATAGCATGGAAGAACAACAACAGGACGAGGAGATGTTAGAGTTAAACGTCATCAGGAGCACGAGGTTAACTAACAGCGATTCAAAAAGTATCATAATCCACAGATATGTTGCAGGATTCAAGATACCTTTGGAAATCGACACAGGTGCATCCGTGAGTGTAGTACTGGAGTCACTATGCCTTGACAAATTGTGGGAATTCCCATTGGAGAAAGCCAAGATAGAGCTGTGAGGCTACTCAGGAGAGAACATTCTGGTGGTAGGTGTATCACTGTACCGGTGAAATACAAGGATCAAGTTCAGAGCTTGCCTCTAATAGTAGTGGCAGGAGACAAGCCTGCCTTACTAGGATGAAATTGGTTGGGATCACTGAAGCTGGATTGGGGTGAGATTTTTCGTGTTGAAATGAGATTTGCATCAAAGGATGATGTTATCAAGAATTATCCGAAGGTGTTCTGTGAAACGGGCAGTCCAATCCAAGGCTTCAAGGCGAGTGTCAGGGTACAGAAGGACGCTAGATTGGTTTACTGCAAGGCACGTTCCGTACCATATGCACTCAAGGAGAAAGTTGAGCAAGAACTCAAAAGACTAGAGACTGAGAACATTATTTCTAAGATAGATCGATGTAATTGGGCTACACCCATTGTTGTTGTACCTAAGTCCAATGGTAAGGTAAGATTGTGTGGTAAGTATAAAGTAACCGTAAACAAGGTTCTAGAGGGTAATGTCCCCAATACATTGCCTAATATAGAAGATTTGTTCACAACACTGACAGGGGGTCAGATTTTCTCAAAGTTGGATCTTACGAATGCCTACTTACAGCTTGAACTAGATGAGGAGTCCAAGTCATGCTTGACTATAAATACCCATCTAGGCGTATATGGGCTACTCCTGCCAAATTCTAAGGGGTAATGAACCAGATTTTGCAAGGTATTGAAGGGGTAGTATGTTATTTAGATGACATATTAATTTCAGCACCAAATAGGCAAAATCATAATAACATATTGAATGAAGTCCTCAAACGGCTAGAGAAGCACAGAGTACGTGTGTCTGCTCGCAAGTGTGAGTTATTTCAAAACTCAGTGGAGTACTTAGGGTACAGAATAGACAAAGGTGGTTTACATCCAACCAATGAAAAACTGGATGCAATCAGAACTGCACCCACTCCCAAGAATGTCACTGAACTTCGATCATTTTTGGGTCTTTTGAACTATTATGGGAAGTTCCTACCAAATTTGGCTACAGTATTACATCCACTGAATGAACTATTAAAAAAACAGGTCCATTGGAAGTGGTCAAAAGAATGCGATACAGCATTCAACGCGTGTAAAAGCAACTTGGTAGCGAGCACCATGTTAGTTTACTATGACATATCTCAGGAGATCAAGCTAGCATGTGATGCCTCTCCATATGGAGTTGGGGCAGTGATCTCTCATGTATTACGTAGTGGGGAGGAAAGACCAATTGCTTTTGTTTCACGCACTCTCAGTGCCGGTGAGCGTAATTATGCACAAATCGAAAGGGAAGCTTTGGCATTAATTTTTGGGGTCAAGAAGTTCTACAAATACTTGTATGGTCGTAAATATATTCTCATTGCAGACCATAAGCCCATGACATTCTCCATCCAAAGTCCCCAGTCCAACATTAACTGCAGCCCGAATGCAGAGATGAGCTTTGATTATGTCAACATATACATATGACATTGAATATAGACGATCAGCTGATCACAGTAATGCTGGTGCTATGTCTAGATTGCCTTCCCCATCACAAGTTACACCCGATAGGGAAGAGGTGTTCTATTTTTCGTACATTGATGAACTGCCAGTCACAGCTGAAGAGATTGGTAGAGCAACCAAACATGACCCAGTTATGTCAAAGGTGTATGATTATATTGCAAACGGATTGCCAAACCATTCTTCATTCGTAGGAATGAATTATCAGTCGATAAAGATTGTATCATGTGGAGTGCAAGAATGGTTATACCAAATAAATTCAGGTCCAAATTATTAGGAGATCTCCATGACCAGCACCTGGGAACGTGCTTGACCAAGAGTTTTGCACGCAGTTACTTATGGTGGCCAGATCTTGATAAAGATATAGAGTACTTCGTAAGTCAGTGTACGACATGTCAATCGATAAGCAAGCAACCACCATCAGTACCATTACAGCCATGGAAATGGCCTCCTAGGGGTGGCAAAGGCTACATATTGATTTTGCTGAGTTAGAAGGACAATTATTCATTGTGATTGATAGCCATTCGAAGTGGGTCGAGGCATTTCCAATGTGGAAAATAACAACAAATAAAACATTAGACATTTTGCAAAGATTATTTTCTTCATTTGGCCTCCCAGAATAAATTGTTTCAGATAATGGACCACAATTTTGTTCAGAAGAATTTGCACAGTTCACGAGCAAAAATGGTGTGAAACGTACCAAGGTTCCACCATACCACCCTGCTTCGAATGGTGCAGCAGAGCGCACTGAATAAATTGTAAAACATGCCCTCATCAAACAAATGTTGGATCCAAATCCAAAGAAATGACAGCTGTCATTGGACCACAAATTGGCTGATTTTCTAATAACTTATTGTAATACTCCTCACACAACTACTGGTAGAACACCAGCAGAGTTGTTTCTCAAACGACAGCCATGAACCAGATTCTCGTTGTTGAAACCAAATTTGGCACAGTCCGTGGAGGAGACACAATTAAGACAGAAAGAGAATCATGATAGAGGTAGAGTAAAAGAGAGAAGGGTGAAATTAAATCAGAAGGTGAGAGTGAAGAACCATCACCATAAATAGGTAAAGTGGTTGCCAGGAAGAGTCGTGAAAATATGAGATCCTCGCACATATTTGGTCAAGATGTTTGATAATGGACAGGTTAGGTTTGTTCATATTGATCATATTTTACCCACAGACATGGAAGTAGTTGAGAGTGGGAGTGATTCAATTATTTCTGACTCATCAGATTGTTTTGATACACCAGTAACAAATTCTAAATCCAATGTACTGGAAGCAAATCCAAGAGAAAGTCAGAATTTAAGTCTGAGTCTGAGTCAGGAAAACAAACAGTCTGAAGTTAGACTTCAAATGGAAATCAAGGGCATCCCTTGGAGGAAAACTTCCCTCAAGATCAGCCTCGAATGAGTTTAAATTCGACACCATGTTTGGAAGGTTCTGTTCGAGAGTGAAGGTATCCTCTTCGAATATGCTGTCGCTGGAGGTTGCTGTCTGATTTCCACGCAAATAATGGTGAACGCTGTCTCACCGTTAACTTTACAGCAAAATCCGGCTCATTGAGATTGTTCCACTAATACAGTGTCATATCTTTGGAGAGCACTCAACACACAACCTGTAAGATGGCAGCAGGTTCCAGAATCTTCTGACCTGTACTTGCCCTTGCACTTTCGATGGACTTTTGCACAGCAAGTTCCTGTCAGCCAACGATCTAAAAAGCGCAGCGCCCTCTACAGAGCATCTGGGACCTGTGTCAATAGAACAAACAACTGTATGTCTCCTTAACCAATCAGATTGAAGACTCATTAATAAGCAGCATGGAATCTGAAGAAAACAAGTGGTTAAGCTTGATTTGTAAATATGGCAAAATAAGTTCATATCCTTTGTTATGTATAACCGTGGTAGTTATGTATGATGATCATTTCTTATAATAACTTCTTCATTAAGGAGGGAGAAGTGTATTGTCTGTAGCTCCACACTGTGGATGCCTGTGCTACTGCAGCTGGTGCTGTTTAATAAAGTGCAGGTCACCTGACCAGCAGGTCAGAAGATTCCGGAACCTGCTGCCATCTTACAGGTTGTGTGTTGAGTGCTCTCCAAAGATATGACACTGTATTAGTGGAACAATCTCAATGAGCCAGATTTTGCTGTAAAGTTAACGGTGAGACATCGTTCACCATTATTTGCGTGGAAATCAGACAGCAACCTCCAGCGACAGCACATGTGCAGATAAAAGCGGAAATCCAGAGGTTGCTGACGGAGATGCCCTGCTCCTCCAAAAGCTTTGCAAAAATGGCATCTGACTCATCATTAATATACAGTGAATGGTGTGAAGGTACTATACTTGCCTCCGACGTGAACTAAACTCGTCAAAATAAAGTTAGGGCTTGTCCATTCTAGCACAAGTTTTTTTTTAATGGCGTGGTAAGTCTTAATTACTGCCAAACAACCTCCCTGGCACTGAAAGTGTGGAATCTCATTTATTCAGCTTTTAATTATTGTTGGAGATTGTTTTTATTAAATTTCTCTCTCATTTGATATTGAATTCAATATTCTAACTGACACTTCCTGGTTCAGATTCCATGCTGCTTATTAATGATTCTTCAATCTGATTGGTTAAGGAGACATACAGTTGTTTGTTCCATTGACACAGGTCCCAGATGCTCTGTAGAGGGCGCTGCGCTTTTTAGATCGTTGGCTGACAGGAACTTGCTGTGCAAAAGTCCATCGAAAGTGCAAGGGCAAGTGCAAGGTTAACGGACAGCCACTCAGAGCAGATCCGGCCCAATGATGTTCCAAGAATTATTCTGATATCTATGTGTCGTGACATCTTAAATGCACCAGCAAAGAAACTGTTTACAATTCCACTACATATGGGGACTAGAAAATTTATACCCCTGAAGTTGTTAAAGGCACTATTCAGTTCATTTGGAAAACAATTGGCTCAAGCTGATAACTGGGCACCGGCCACTATTATGATTTTATTTTTGGCAATTTTTGGTGATATACTGACAGATCAGCATTCTGTTTCTACAGTATCATTGGCATTAAAGGTTTGTCTGAGGTTAAGTTAATCGAGTCCAGCTTTTCTATCACAAATCATTTTAATAACAACCAATTTACTGATTTGGCACAAAGGTTCTTGCAAGAACAATGTTTTTTTTTCCAATCAGTCTATATCCAAAAATTGTGTGTTTATAGGATTTATTTTAATAGCTTCCCCTATTAGCGCATTTCTAAGATCCCACATTACAACAGCAAGTCATTGGGGTTGAATGGGACATGGCTTACTTCAAGAGGAACGAGAACC